>NC_063335.1:44383917-44456675 GCF_021869965.1 Rhincodon typus
CTGCTCCTACGATGCTGCTTGGCCTGCTGTGTTCATCCAGCTCTGCACCTTGTTGTCTCAGATTCTCCAGCATCTGCAGTTCCTACTATCTCTGATACAAAACTAACACTTGGTAATGGTGATAGAAAGGCATGCCAGACCATGGATGAGATCAACTGGGAAAGATAGATGATGTCTGTAGGCAGCAGAATAGAACGCCATTTATGGCCAGTGGATGATTGAACAGTTGAGTAAGATCCTTGAGCAGGCAAAGCAAGGACAGATCCCATCTTGGATCAGTCTATGAGCAGATAGAGCATCTGTCCCATGGGAAGAGACACCTCAATATTGACCAAGGTCTAATTGTAAGGGAACCCCAGGAAAGGCCTGAGCATAATGCCAAATCAAAATGGGTTACAAGTCTTAGCATTATCTGAGAGGGAATATGGTTTGAATATGATGGCTCTGTACGCTGTTGAGAAAGAGGGAAGGTTCGAAGGCACCACTCTGGATAAATGTCATCAGACAAAAGAAGTACTTATGTGCTCTTACCCCATATATTCAAATGAGCATGTCTTGTGTGGTTTATGGACAAACGTCATTCTAAATTGTACTTTAGAGATCTGGAGCCAAAACAAAACACATCAGCAGGAGAGTATATAGGTAGAAGGGAGAATACTGCATCACAAATTCCCTAAAACACGAAGAGTATTGGACCTTCACACGTAACATCCAAAATACCACCTTTTGTAATGGACAACACATACCAAGCAGGGTAGGCCTAACTGAGTTCACAGACATCCACAGAAGGAATGAAATTTTTGTCAATGTTTGTGACAAACTCAGGCAAAACTTTGGGGTTATTGGGAGAAGTACGACACTGACACTGAACTCCTACCAGAAAAATTACAGCAGGTCTGGACACAATTGGCAAATACAATTTTTGTTCCTGTTATTCTGCAGACAGAGCAAATTCAAAAGGATAGTAGGGAAATCAAAGCGAGTGTTTGGTGGAATGACTTCTGAGACTGGGACTCAAAAATCCAGTACATGGGTACATGGGTACATCTCCTATCATACTTGGCTGTGTTGTTCATCCTGTTTACTTTGATCTACCTCACCATCCTTGTGGTTAATTTCATCCACTGGAAGAAGGAACTCATTCAGAAACTAAATATGGACCTTATGCTCCAACAGCGAGTGCCAAGGAATTAATTAATGCAGACTGTACCAAAAAAGGACTATGTAAACTGCTATGCGGCATGAATTTCACTCTATTAAGTGTTACTTATTGGCAAAGAGGCTTGAGCATGAGCCAATTTATGTAAATAGTGGCTAATTCTCAATTTATGTATTAAATCATTTGTGTTTAGTACTGTTCAGCTTACTGATGCGCATAAAGGAGATAGTGTATAGACTACTGCTGACTATGAACCCAGATACCCAGGTAGTTAGGCTATCCATCTGAGACTAGATATATACTAGCAAGACACCATGGTTTGAGCCTGTGATCCGATTGTTGCTAGATGCTTCAAAGGATCAACAGGAGGGACTGTGATCAAGAGATCATGGACCCACATTTGGACATTCTAAACTGACCCACAACCAGAGAAATTGGGTCTGACAGTAAACTAACCAAACTAAGTTAAACACTAACCAGTAGCTATTGACTACAGAGAATAGTGGAAACCAAGGTCAAAGAGATCACGACGGTTCGGGGAAACCAGGTACATGCAACCAGAGTTGTGTATTGGAGAAGTATCGATTGGAATTTCTGGCACCTTGACTTGCAGACAGTGTCTAAAGATGTGCACTTTACACTTTCCTGGCATAGCAACAGTGAAGGGTATTGGGGTGACCTTAATGGACGCTTTGAACCCTGCACATCACCTCATTGGTCAAAGGCCAAAGATTACCTGGACAGAGAGAGAAACAGAGAGAAAATCCACCCTGACCTGCAAGTCCTACCTTCATGGAAGAGAGCCAGCCCTACTTCAGAGAGGAAGGAGATTTGAATAGCCAAGCTCAAACATGTGGATCACTGTGGGACTTATGACTTGGAAATATATCATCATTCCTTCAGTACTGCAGGGTCAAAATCCTACAACTCACTCCGTAATGACATTTTGGGTCTACCTACAGTAAATGGACTGTAGGAGTTCAAGAAAGAGTTCACTACTACCATTTAACAGCAACTAGGGATAGGCAATAAATGCTGACCTGGTCAACGATTTCTACACCCCATGAACAGAAAAAACTCATTAGAACATAGAACATTACAGCGCAGTACAGGCCCTTCGGCCCTCGATGTTGCGCCGACCTGCGAAACCAATCTGAAGCCCATCTAACCTAAACTATTCCATTATCATCCATATGTTTATCCAATGACCATTTTAATGCCCTTAAAGTTGGCGAGTCTACTACTTTTGCAGGCAGGGCATTCCACACCCTTACTAACTCTCTGAGTAAAGAACCTACCTCTGACATCTGTCCTATATCTATCACGCCTCAATTTAAAGCGATGTCCCCTCATGCTAGCCATCACCATCCAAGGAAAAAGGCTCCCACTGTCCACCCTATCTAATCCTCTGATCATCTCGTATGTCTCTATTAAGTCACCTCTTAACCTTCTTCTCTCTAACGAAAACAGCCTCAAGTCCCTCAGCCTTTCCTCATAAGACCTTCCCTCCATACCAGGCAACATCCTGGTAAATCTCCTCTGCACCCTTTCCAATGCTTCCACATCCTTCCTAATAATGCGGTGACCAGAACTGTACGCAATACTCCAAGTGCGGCCGCACCAGAGTTTGTCAATGCTGGAACTTATAGGTGTAAGAACATAAATAGCCGTTTGTTTTAAAGGTTATGATGAATCTAAAAACAATTACTAAGGAAATTAATACTGTACTCCCAGCCAATAGGAAAATAGTTTCACATATTCCTTAAAAGTAATTTTCAATTGAGTTATTGTGGTGAATTATCAATGTATTTCAAAAAGGTTTTTTTCTGATTAAACTCACTTTCAGCTAGAATACCAGCACTCTTAAATATACTAAACAATATTTTAAGCTTATTTTTATGTTAAAATTGTATTGGTCTCATGTATTCATTGGCAAATTTTGTTGATATATACATGAATTGGCACAGAAATTCAAAAGGAACAAAAGAATTTTCAAAATGCACACAATTTCTGTTGGAATCACTAATTATGCCCAAAACAAAATCTCTACAGTACTGTGTTAGCATTTCTGTAAAATATATTACCAATGCTAATCAACAGTGTCAACTCTAAGTTTCACATTCTGAAGGAAAGGTTTTTGTGGCAAATATAGGAAATGTTAATAAATATCTCACCAAATGAGGAATCTTGAGTAATATTATATTCAAGCAACTTTGATCATAAGCATCTAGAGCATCGGCATGACAACCAAACTTTAAGAGTAACATTGTTGCTTCACTTCGACCTAAAAAAAATGTTTGTTATTATACCTTCATGATGAAAAGTCATTGTTGTTCCGATACATTCATTATTCAACAGTGATAAATACAATTTATTCACCAAATTTGACAGTATTATCCTACAAATGATTGTGACTGCATATTTATATCAAAATATCTTTCTATAACGTTGACATGAATCCTGGCCGCCATAGTAAAAGAAATGCCACAATTTGATATCTGTTATATCTGAAGTCAAATTACCTCTGTGAGCATTTCTTTTCTTGTTCTAAAGTGGGTCCTGTCATTATCCTTTCAGTTAAAGAAAGCACTGGAGTACAACATGTTGTAGTGGAATGTCACTGTTTGGTAATCCAGAGGATCAGTCTATTGCTCTTGGAACATGCTTCTATTTCCACATGGCAGACGGTGAAATTTGAATTCAGTACAGTCTGGAATTAGAAGCTAATGGTGGCTATTGTCAATTGTTGTAATGCAAATTTGGTGTTCTTACACAGCATGGCCTACATGTGGCTCCAGACCCTCAGAATGTGGTTGACTGCTAACTGCACTCTGAAACACCCTACAGAACCAATCAACTCAAGGGATGGGCGACAAACGTTGGCCTTGACAGTGACACTCACATTCCATGCAAAAATGAAAGCAGCATATAATGTTAACAAGCAAAACTAAAGATTAATGGTAGATTTTCTAATGGTGCTGTGAAAAGTGTTTCATTCCTAAAAGGCCACCCCTAATTTTTAGAGGGCTATACATACTGACACTGTAATGCCAGTGGTAGCAATTCCCATATGTGTTCAGATGTAGTCAGTGATATCACAGTTAGCCATGTTATTTGTCTGGATCCAGGAATTGGTTCCCTAAATCCTCAATCATGAAATATGGAAATTAAAAGTGACACCATCGGAAGAAATAAGAGTATAGTGGAATTATAGTTCCATACTCTATGGACACAGCTAGCCAGGCTCAATGCAATCTGAGTTTCATCTTCTGTGTGAACAACCAGCCATAGAGTTCTGAGTTAACAGAGCTGGGGTTTAGCAATGCAGCCTGATGATGAGAGCTATACGTTGATACTTGGGCAGAATATGACTTGTGCTCCAGCTGTCAGCAACTGGCCTGGATGAGCTGACAACAGGCTCAAGTATCCAATAGTCACAAACAGGCAGGTTGATGATTCTAGCTTTCTGTGCTTCAAAGGGGGAGGCTCTTGTGGTGCAGAGGTAGAGTCCCTACCCCCTAGCCCCATGAAGCCTAGGTTCAAGTCCCACTTGCTACAAAGCTGTATAATAACATCTTTGAGCAGTTTGTTTAATTAAAATTATTTAATTTTTTTAAAAAAACTACCATTCAAAGCAAAATCACAGGTGGTCAGAATAATTCAGTCAACATGACAAGCATTAAAATTATTTTTCACATCTGTCTATTTTAGGTGTGAAAATTAAATTCATGAAATTGCTATCTTCGAACACAATTGCTACCTGGAAATGATCAAAAGCTTGTTAAAGAGTCTTCAAAACATATTGCTTATATGTCTTGTCATGACTGTAGTGAAAATGAACTGTCAATTTTTGACTTTTATCGTTCGGCTTTCATATCCAAGACTTTCATGGAGTAAAAATGAGTTCAAAAAGGATAGGTACTAGCATAAAGTTGCTGCTGTGATTATCTGACTAGGTTGAGTCAAGCTCCTGGTACATCAGTAAACAAGGATCAGTCTCAGCCAAGATTAATATTGTTATAAAAGGGCACTGAAACTCAGATCTGTGTCTCCTGGCTAATTCACAACCTTCTGGAACTAACACATTGAGATGAAAGGTTATCTGTGGAGTATTCAGCTTGGCAAAATAACAAGCAGACTCAGGAATACACAAATGGACCTTTAACAATACCTGCTTCTGAGCAGCTACTCAGTTCTGAAGAAGAGTCTTATCAGACTCAAAACTGGTATAGACTGGTACAAAAGGTGAAGTCATATAGTATCAGGGGTGAGCTGACAAGATGGATACAGAACTGCTAAGTCATATGAGACAGAGGATAGCAGTGGAAGGATGCTTTTCAGCATGGAGAGTTGTGACTAGTGGTGTTCCACAGGGATCAGTGCTGGGACCTCTGCTGTTCATGATCTACATAAATGATATGGAGGAAAACATAGCTGGTCTAATAAGTACGTTTGCAGACAATATAGAGATTAATGGAGTTGCGGATACTAAGGAGGATTGTCAGAGGATACAGCAAGATATGGATCAGTTGGAGGCATGGGCAGAAAAAAGGCAGATGGAGTTTAATCTGGACAAATGTGAGGTGTAAGGTCAAATACAGGTGGAAATTATACAGTGAATGACGGAACCCTTATGAGTATTGATATGCAGAGGGATCTGGGTGTGCATTTCCACAGATCACTGAAGGTCGCAGCACAGGTAGATAAGGTAGTAAAAAAAAGGCTTATGGCAAGCTTGCCTTCATTGGAAGGGGCATTAAGTATAAGGATAGACAAGTTATGCTGCAGCTTTATAGAACTTTAGTTAGGCCAGACTTGGAATGTTGATTAAAGTTGTGATCACCACACTAACATAAGGATGTGGCTGCTTTGGAGAGGGTACAGAAAAGGTTTACCAGGATGTTGCCTGGTATGGGGGATTTTAGCTATGAAGAAAAGTTGGATAGACTGGGTTTGTTTTCACTGGAACACAGGACGTTCAGGGGCAACCTGATAGAAATTTATAAGATTGTGAATGGCATGGATAGAGTGGAAAGTTTGAAGCTTTTTCCCAGGATGGAGGGGTCAATTATTAGGGGACACAGGTTCAAGGTGCAAGGGGAAAGTTTAAAAGAGACGAATGAGGCAAGTTTTTCACACAAAGGGCGGTGAGTGTCTGTAATGCGCTGCCAGAGGAGGTGGTTGAAGCAGATACAATAGCAGCATTCAAGAAGCACCTGGACGAATACATGAATAAGAAGGGAACAGAGGATTACGGATCCTTTAAGTGAAGACAGTGTTAGCATAGAAGGACAAAATGTGTTGGTGCAGACTTGGAGAGCTGAAATGCTTGTTCCTGTGCTGTATTCTTTGTTTTGTTTGCTCTTTGTTCTATCAGCAATGTATAAGAGCAATAGAAAAATTCCAAAGGGTGTTGCCAGGGTTGGAGGGTTTTATCTATAGGGAGAGGCTGAATGGGCTGGGGCTATTTTCCCTGGAGTGTCAAAGGCTGAGTGGTGACCTTAAAGAAGTTTATAAAATCATGAGCAGCATGAATAGGGCAAACAGCCAAGGTCTCAGGGTAGGGGAGTTCTCAACTAGAGGGCATAGGTTTAAGGTGAAAGAGGAAAGATTTAAAACGAGCCTAAGGGGCAACTTTTTCATGCAGAGGGTGGTATGTGTATGGAACAAGCTGCCAGAGCAACTGGTGGAGGCTGGTACAATTACAACATTTAAAAGGCATCTTAATAAGGATACAAGAATAAGGAAGGGTTTAGACGGTTATGAGCCAAATGCTGGAAAATGGGACTAGATTAATTTAGGATGTGTAGTGGGCATGAACGAGTCGGTCCAAAGGGTCTGTTTCCATGTTATACATCTGTACGACTGTTTGACTCAACCAAATCTTTTGGGTTCAGTTGTGCTGGTATCCTTCTCAAAGCTCTCGAACAAGTGCTGGTATCCTTCTCAAAGCTAGACTTGCATGCAGCTTTTAAACAAACCTGCTGCAAAATCAGTTTAGATGAACTAGCCAGAGCGCCCATATGGCCAAAACTATCTCTCCCCTCAGGTCCATATTCTCTCCACTCTCAAATGGCCCATATTCTAGGAGAGTGCAAAGTAAATGCTTCAAAGACACTTTGAAGTTATCACTAAAGAATGACAGATTGAATTTAGTGACTGAGAGGAGCTGGCTATCAGTCATTCAGAGTGCCAGTAAACTTGTCCGTTGAGGGCCCTCTTGTGATGCAGTAGTAGTGTCCCTACCCCTGGACCAGGAGGCTAGGGTTCAAGACCCACTTGCTCCAGAGATGTGTAATAAAATCTTTGAACAGATTGATTAGGAAAAATAAGTTAAATTTTAAAAAAAACTTGTCCACTGTGGTGCATGATGCTTCTAGTTCTAACTCCTTTATAACGAGGCAGAGCATCAGCTGAGGAAAAAAAAAGCAAATTCTATACTCCAAATCCAACTATATCATGGGATGTTCTGGCCCATGTAGCCTAAGATCTATAGGATAAGAATCCACTACTTAGCATGAAGATCCATGGCAGAAACACATGACGCCGAATAGACGTCATCTTCAAATCGAGGGACAGCTGATGGCAAATTCATAATATCTAATGTTTTTGCTAGCGTACTTTAAAATGTTAATTTCCCTATCAATATACTTTTCTGCAATATTTAATGTATTTCTAATAGCAGGAACACACTTTTCATACCAAAATATAAGCAATGGACAATTCTCAAAATGATACAGTAAGAAACCTAATCAAGTATAACTCATTAGTCAATTAGGCATTTTACAGCCTTCTGGAATTAACATTAAATTCAATAACTTTAAATTGAATCCAGTGTTGCCATTTTTTTCTGACAGCAGCTGTTGGCAATTATTCTGCTGCCAAAATTTAGACCTTTTTGAGACACGTTGTTTATTCTTTCACTTGTTCCATCATCTCCCTCTTTTACATTGCACCATCATACTTCTCTTCATTTATTTTCTCCTGTCATCCATCCTATCACAGATGTTCCCTTGTTTTCTCACATCTTCCTTCCATTCTGGTACTTGTACTTCATAAAACCTTTGAGACTGCTCCTCCTCAACACACCATTGTGTTACCTTGGTCTGCTGCAGTGCTCCAATGAGATTCAGCGCAAGCTGGAAGAACAGCACCTCATTTTTCATTTAGGGACCTTGTAGCCTTCAGGTATCAATATCAAGTTCAATAATTTTTAGGGCCTGAACACCTTTTTTCATGTCTTTTGCCAACAATCTAATGGTCCTTATTATCAGCTTTTCTTTCTCCCAGCTCAATATTATCCATCTCTTTGTCTGCCCCTTTGTTGTTCTGTCCACCTGTCGATTACTCACTTTCTCCTTTAACACCCCACCAATTCCCACTGTTTTCAGCATATAAACCACCATTTCCTAGTGACAATCAGTTCTGAAGAGGGGTCACCGGACCTGAACTGTTAACTCTGCTTTCTCTCCACAGATGCTGCCAGACCTGTTCAGTTTCTCCAGCTAATTCTGTTTTTGTTTTAGATTGTTACTTTTGCCAGTTCTGATGAAAGATCATTAACCTGCAATGGTAGACTGAATTAGGGAAGACATTATGGTCCCTACTCTACTTGGAAAAAATGTCAAGACAAGCCTTCTCAATTGACTTTTATATGATGGAAACAGAATCTCTGACTCGAAGGAACAGGAAGTCTTCCCTGAGAGGGTTGCCGGCCATCTAGAAGTCAGCAGTTCTTGATGTACCGGTGTGGAAGCAGTGGCTACCCCAGTTATTGCACTTAGAAAGTGAGCAGTCAACTGTATAAGCATTTGGAGGTCAATGAGGAGCTGGTGGCTATGATTCAGAGGCTATGGGGCAGGGAAACCTGGGAGAGGGCTACACCATGAGAGCCCTCCAATGCGTTCTGGAGACCAGTTAAGGAAACTGGCAGGGCAGGTCCTTTGATCGGTCTTCTCTCATCACAAGTTAAACAGCAGTGTTAATTGCCCACGTAAGGCCTCAACTGGCCCATTGGTAGGCAGGCTGCTTAAATCAATGATAACAGTGGCATGTAGGTAAGTAGCAGACACTCTACCTAATGGACATGCCACACCACTTTCAAATCTACCAACACTGGAGTGTTAACTTTAACCTATAAGCACTGTTTTCTCTGTCTTATCATCTGACAATTTTCAACATTTTCTATTTCGAAATTAGGTTAACTCTAATTTTCACTACAATGTTTGTTTTATTTATTCTTCACTTTTCTTCTCTTAAAAAATCTTATCTGATAACAATAAGAACACATGCACCTTGCATTACTCAGATCATAAACAATCTTTTCACCAAAGGTTTGCACTAACTAATAATTTAGTTTTATTCGTCTTGATAATTACCATAAAGTGCTGCAAGATGCAATGCAGTTCTCCGTGTGTAATCCAGAACATTAATATCTGCACCGTTGCTCCGTAAGCACTGAAGAGAACTTGCTGCATCATACTTAGCTGCATAATGGAATGGTGTCTGCCATTCGCCATTAGTCCGTGCCTCAATATTTGCTAGAAATAAACAAACAGATACTGAGAATATGTGAAAAAGATTTTATTTTAACCAAAGTGGACGTAATAAAATAATCCCACATCAATCAGACTTTTAAAATATTGATAGCAAAAGCTACAAGCCCTTGATTGCTCTTTATCTTGTACAATTAAGCATTATAAAATTGACAAAATAGATCTAAGAGAAAAAAAAGCTATCGATAAAGCATTTTTTCACTCTGTGTGCCTGTTTCAACAGACTAGTGTATGTCTCAGTTCTCAACCAAAACACAGAATATATTCTTGAATAGGACTGAACTTTTATAGATTCCTAATGTTCAGCTTTTTAAGCCAATGTGACTGTAGGGTTTTTTGGTATGTCCAAAGCATATACTAGGTGAACAGCCGTAGAAGTGCAATGTGTTGTCGTTGAATGTGTAAGGGGCCATTAGGGTGGATGGAAAATGAGTTGGAATGAAGGTTTGACCGGCTATTGTGGTTGGATGGGGATATGAGTTGGCATGGAGAACCTGACTAAATCATTTTGATGTGTTGGTTCAAAAGATTCCCCAATTCAGACAATGGTTCATGGCCCTGCTAAGGGACTGTGAACCATGATTCCTTGAGAAGCTGATCCAACTCCATGAAAATTTCAGGAGCCGAGGCGATGCCTATCCCAATGATGAAGTTGAGTAGATCACTTGAAAGCTCGCCACACCCTTCTCCGGAGCAGTCAAAACAGATGCTGGGAATGAGTGCAGGAATCCTAGAACTAGGTCCTAGCTATTATTTTTACCCTGCAAATATCCAGCCTAAAACCTTGAGGTTTGCTCTGTTCTGTGTCTAATGCAACCAGCTAATAACTGGAATGCTGGGAGCCATGAGTCAAAATGTGCATAAAAATCATTATACCTCAACAATATATATAATTTTGGCATATGTCTATAATGTGACTGCACAATACTCCACAGATCAAGCGCCTGCTTGATTATATTGTTCGAGATGGGGAACTTGTACAGGGCTCAAGTGGGCTGTATGATAATCCTCAAATTAGTAGCAATCTACCCAAAAGTGATTATTAACCTCATCAAGGATCATTGGTCCTTTGGTGTTAGTATTAAATACTATCTAGATGGTAAATTTTGTAACCTCAGTTACCTCCATGCCAGCACTAAACTGGCCATCTTAGACTTGCATGATCTATAGTTTGAGGATGACTGCAGCGACATTGCCTACTCTATCAGATTTTCAAGCCACTCCCGATCTTTTGAATTCTGCATGCAAGAAACTGATGCAAGTCTTTGGATATTATCAAAACAAAAACTCAAATATCAGTCCTCATCTGGTCAGCCAAATATTCCATTTCTCATATGCGTTAAAGGACAAACTCTGGAATACATTGAGCACCTTCCATATCTTGGCAGCTATCTCATTCAAAAGGGACCAATGATGAGGAGAATCAACACTAGATGTGCCAGCTCAGTCTTCTATAAGCTATGGCAGTAAGCATTTTACAACAAAGTCCTTCACAAGTAAAAATAAGTATATTTAAAAGACATTTGGGCAAGTATATGTATAGGAAAGGTTTGGAGGGATATGGGCCAAACATAGGCAAGTGGGACAAATTTAGTTTGGGAACATAGTCGGAGTGGACCAGTTGGATTGAAGGGTCTGTTTCCATGCTGTATGATTCTATGACTCTAAGTTTTAGTGTTCAGAGCAATTGTCTTCAACACTCTCCTACATAGCAGTGAGCCGTGGACCACTACATCTAAACTGAGTAAACAAACTCCAGGCTGTATCCAGGAAAGTCTACACCCTGGAAAGTCCACCTACATCTAGTTTGGAACATTTAAATTGCTTAGCAATATCCAAATCAGAACCAATCAAAATAAACGTCTGGTTAAATGGTCACCCAGTTCTAATGGAGGTCAATATCGGCACAGCCATTTCAGTGATCGCAGAACAAGTCTTTAACAAAATTCACTCTGGATTCCAGCCTTAAGTTTGCACAAGTCCTTGGCTAGATTGAGAACGTATACCAGGGAACCTTTACAGATTAAGGGTACAACTTTAGTTCTGGTCTCTTATGAGAAGCAGCTGGTCTAATTATCACTGTGGTAAAAAGCTAGGGCCCAAACTTGATGGAGTGGAATTGTTTGATAAAGAATCACCTAGATTGGCTCAAAAGTTTTTGATTAGAAAATGGCAGCCTGAGTGATGTCCTAATTAAATACCCAGAAGTTTTTCAGCAAGGTTGTAAGACTATCAAAGGGGCCAAGGCCACCTTGCACGTTGACCCGGAAGCAATTGCACGATTCAGCAAAGCCTGCCCCATTTGCCTTATTGGCAAAGGGAGAGGCAGAAATCAGAAGGCTGGAATCAAACCAGTACAGTTTGTAGAATGGGCAACATTGGGTGCATGAATTGTGAAGCTTGACAGGTTTGCCTTTGCGGGGATTTTAAACAAACAGTAAACTGCTTTTCACAGCTGGATAAATACCCAATCCCTTGCATAGAGGATTTATACAAAAAGCTGGCAGGGGTCTGTTCTTCAAAAAACTGAACATGAGCCAATTGTGGTTAGATGAGGATTTCCAGAAGTATGCTTCAATTAATACCCATAAAGGTTTGTATCAATATACAAGACTGCCACTTGGGGTATCATCAGCCTGTGTAATTTTTTAGTTCACTATGGAGAACATTATATAAGATCTACCCCAGGTCGCCTTTTATCTAGATGAAGTGCTAATAACAGGGAAGGCCAATAAGGAGGACTTAGAGAACTTGGACATAGTCCTTAGATGTTTTTCCCAGACAGGCATATGCTTTAGAAGGAAAAATGTGTGTTCCGGAGGGCTCTAATACTAAATGCGTATAATTACAATTGAGAACACCACCTGGGAGGCCAAGCAGTGAATGCAAATGCATTCAGCCGCCTCCCACTGGCAGATACATCAATCCCTAACGGTTTTAAATTTTTTGGACACACTTCCAGTCACGGCTGACAATATCAGACTTTGGATAGAAAACAATAGAAAACCTGTGTGCATCTTTTGCAATACATGGACTCCTGGAAATGTTGGTCACAGATAACAGGCCATTGTTTACCAGCAAGGAATTTGAGTATTTCCTAAAGTTGAATGGCATTTCACATTAAAGGACAGCTCCATACCATCCATCAGCCACTGGTCTGGTAGAAAGAGCAGTCCAAAGTTTGATGGCAAGCTTAAAGAAATAGTGTACAACATCATTAGATAACAAACTGTCCTGGTTCCTATTTGATTACAGGACCAGCCCTATGCAACTCCAGGGATAGCTCCAGCAGAGTTGCTAATGGGGAGAAGACTCCTCACCAGGTTAAATATGATCTTGGGGTGGGGTGGGGGGAGGGTGAAACAGAATCATGAACATCAATGCTGGACACTAGACCCCGCGAAGCAAGAGAGGCAGTTTACTTCAGGGGCCAAAGTTTGGCTATAATAACAATGGGAAAAGTGCTGCATGGGTAAGAGGCAAGGTCAACACAAGGTCAGGTCCAGGGACATATAAAGTTCGTGAAGGTGCAACAGTCCTGAAGAAGAATGTGGACCATATGAATGCTGCAAACTTGCAAATGGGGAGGGAGCAAAACATGCTCGGCTCCTCAAAACAATCAACAAGGCTGTTGGAACCCATGGGTTCTCCCTCCTCATCAAGCATTGAAAAGACCTCGGAATCTGAGTCAGTCACGGCAGATGTCACCGCCTTAACACCGTTTCCACCTGAGGAAGAAAATAAATTTCTTCTGAGATGTTCCAAGACAATAGTCAGGTCGAATCGTGAGGCTTAACTTGCTTATTGAAGGATCTTATTTTGGTTGCTACATGGAATAAAATTTAAATCATTGCTTCAGTACTTAATTATCTGTGAGATTTCTTAATAAGTAATTGAATTATACGTAACTTGTGGTGGTTTATCCACAATAGTACTACTCAGAGACTGCTCCTGCCTCAGATTCAGTGTGAGTAATTTGAGCTAGCATTTTCGACAGTGAGTCAGCATGCACAGAAGCAGTCAAGGTGATGGAGGAGTGAGTTTTCCCTCTGCTCCCCGACCATTAACAATTTGGTGGGACTATGGGGGCTGCTGGTTCTGGCAACTCAACCAAGAGGTTCTAGAAACATATTGGAGACCTTCCCATCCCTATTCCAGCAATCGGAGGCGACAGTGGCAGCAACACAGTCAGCTCCTCCCGCTGATCAGTGGCAGCAGCGGAGGCATCAGAGGCAGCTCATCCTAGCAATCTGTGATGGCAGAAAAGGCAATCGGTGGAGCATGTCCCAGCAGGAGGTTGACCAAAACTCCAGGCCAAGGCTAGGCCCAGGGAGATAACACTTTAAAATCTGGACTTACTTTCCTTTTGGATAAGGACTTTAAGATCTGGGTGTTTTTCTTTTCCTTCTGGCTCTGATTCTTTTATGTCCTCTCTTTGTTTTTTGTAAATTCTGGTTTAGTATCTTGTATTTTAAGATGGTGCTGTGAAATGGCTACTTTGTACACTTTTCGCTACACTCCTGTATTCCTGTACTTGAGTACACATGACAATTAAATCTAATTCTAATTACAAAGCTTCTACCGAGAATGATCCATTTATTACTCTCCTACAGTCTTCTACACCTTTGTAAAAGGTTTCATATAACCAGACCAGAGGGTCTTTTGTATGTAGTGTCACCTCAGCTTTCACTGGCTGAGCTAGACCAAGTAACCACAAAATCAGGGGAAATGCCAGGCACATTTCCTTTTATTTTATTAATTAATGGGATATGGGCATCACTGGCTAGGCAGCATTTATTGCCCATCCCTAATTGCCCTGAGGGCAGTTCAGAGTCAACCACATTACTGTGGGTCTGGAGTCACATGTAGGCCAGACCAGGTAAGGATGGCATTTTCCTTCCCTAAAGGGCACTGGTCAACCAGATGTGTTTTTCCAACAATCGACAATGGATTCATGGTCATCATTAGATTCTTAATTCCAGATATTTTATTGAATTCAAATTCCACCATCTGCCAAGGTGGGATTTGAACCTGGGTCCCCAAAATGTTAGCTGGATCTCTGGATTAACAGTCCAGTCATAATACCACTAGGCCATTGTCTCCCCCTAGTTTGCAGCTGTTTTGTCTCCCTGACCTCAAGCGACTTCTTAGAAGACCATTAATTGTCACTGTTATGTTTGAACTGGCCAGACTATTGCTGAGAAGGTCAATCCTGACCACAATCAGGATGATGGTAACTCCCACTATCACTGGTCCCAACACAAGGTTACACATTAGATGCACCCAGTAAAGGGGAATGAGCATTTCTTTTATCATTTATGAGATGTAAGTGTCACTGGTTGGGCCAGCATTTATAACATATCCCTTATTGCTCTTGAGAAGATGGTGGTGAACTACCTTCTTGGACCACTGCAATCCACCTGATTGCACAATACTGACGGGAGGCAGTTCCAGGATTTTGACTGGCAACTCTGAAGGAATGACAAAGTATTTCCAAGCCTGAGTGGTGAGTGGCTTGAACGGGAATTTGCAGTGGTGGTGTTTCCATGTGTCTGCCATCCTTCTCCCTCCAGATGGTAGTACTCTAGGATTTGGAAGATGCTAATATAAGGAACTTTGGTAAATTCCTGCAGTGCATCTTGTGGACGGTACACACTGCTGCTACTGAGCGTTGGTAGTAGAATAAGTGAACATTTGTGGATGTTGTGCCTGACAGGTAGAATGTTTTGTCTTGAATCGTTGCAAATTTCTTGAATGTTGCTGGAAATCCAGGTAAGTAGAAAATGCTCCAACACACTCTTGATTTGTGCCTTGTAGATGGTAGAGAGGTTTTGGGAGACAGGATGTGAGTTACTCACTGCCAGATTTCTAGCCACTGACCTGCTCTAGCTGGTATTTATATGGCTAGTCCGGTTCAGTTTCTGGTCAATGGTAATGCATAATATGTTGCTACTGGAAGATTTAGCACTGGTGATACCATTGATTGTCAAGGGTGATTGTAAAATTTCTCTCTTATTGGAGATGGTCATTGCCTGGCACTTGTGTGGCACAAATGACATTTGCTATTTGTCAGCCTAAACCTTGATATTGTCCAACTCTTGCTGCATTTGGACACAGACTGCTTCAGAATCTGAGAAGTTGTGAATAGTGCTGAACATTGTGTACTCATCAACGAACATCCCCACTTCTGACCTTATGGCAAAGGGAAGGTCATTGATGAAGCAGCTGAAGATGATTAGCCCTAAGATACAAGCCCTTCCAAGCAAGGGTTTTGGCTGAGCCCAAGCCATAATACTTTGCTCTATCTACATGTTCCCATGACTTTTCTTAGTCCTAACTGCTCAGAACCTGCTTCAGCAGCCCCCTTTTCAGGATAAAGCCTCTTCTCCATGCAGTTGATCACTAAATTCAACCCACTAAAGCTTCCCTTGAGTTCTAATTGCATGAGCTATCAAACAGCTGCTGGAGCTTCTTCTTGAGCCATGACTACACAAAGCCATTGACCAAACAAAAACTTCAAGATCTCTCCTTTGTCCCGCTGTTTGTCTCTATCTCTCAGTCCGTCAATGTGACTTTCTGCGTATCATCATAAAGTGGGTGTGTTCATCACACTCTTGCAGAAATTAACCTATTCAAACCCATATATAACAACCCTTCTGCCTTTGAGTTGTGGTCCCAATTATTACTGTTATGATATAATCATCTTGTTATCTTTGTATTTACATTCAACCCCCATCTCCCCTCAGGTTTTCACATATTCAGTCAGTTTGGACACTTCACGACTTTCCCATATTTATTTACTTCTGACCCAGAAGAATAAAAATCTCTCTACAGAAATTGGCTCTTGACTTGAATGGTCTTCCTTAAGGTTTGATGTTTCCTGTTCCTTCTGATTTTAGATTCAACATTTGGATCAATCTAACGTGATATCATTTGTCTTATATTCTTATTCCAGCTATACATATTACATAAGATATTTGCTGATTTTTATCGCATTGAAGAATCATACCTTCTCTGGTTTGATCTTTCTAACCTTTCCAGAGCTTTGGTAAATGTTTTATTATAATTCCGGGCCTGTTGCTTTCTGTAAGACATATCTTTGTCTTGAATTATCTGGTAAACTCTTGTTGTAATCTTGGAAATGATTTCCTAAAATATGAATTCGAGTTTTGAGTTTTCTTCCAATTAATAATTCAGAAGGGGCTAGTCTATATTATAATAGAGTTGTTCTGTGGTCCAGTACTGCTGTGGGAAATTCTTCATTTTTTTTCAAAATTGATTTGATTGTTCTAACCCACATTCTGCTGCTCCATTAAACTGAGGATATATTGTCAAACTTGTAATACTTTTGGAATTCACTATTTTCTGCAAAATATTTGAAGTATCCAATTGCAAAATGTTCTGTTGTCAGGAACCACCATATCTTGAATTCTGTGAGTAGCAAAAATCTCTTTCAATACTATCATGACTGTTTCTGTAATCAAATTATACACTTTCTAACTATAGTTGAAATATAGTCGATAATCAAATATCACTCGCCATTGAATACAAATAGATCCATTCATATGGCTTGTTTACAAATTTATTTGACATCTATGGTTGTCTGTGTTCTGGCCAGTATGTTGCCTATATTTGGCAACTGAAAATCATTTTTTCAATATACTTTGAAATTCTGGGCCACTACATTGATGACCTAGCCCTAGCTTGACACTTGGTAATGCCCATGTGAACTTGACGTAGCTTCTCTAAAATCTTTTTTCTGAGTGAAGTTGAGCAACTCATCTCTCGTCATAGACTGATATATCATCAATAGTGAAGTGTTTTCTATGTTAACAATAAAGGTTCACGCTTGTATCACCAGATCACTAATCTGGCCAAACCTAGGTACAAAATTAATAACCTTTGATGCACCCTTTGTCCTGTAATTGTTCCTATTTGACTTTATTTTGGCTTCTGGCCATTGTGCCAAGTAGACTGGGTGTATGACTTGATTTCTTCAGCTATGTTATCTGCTTATTGTTTAAGACTTAACAGCAGATGCTCTAAAAGGTGCATCTACTATTTTACGCAGTTTTACCTTTAAAATAAACAGTTTCACAAAGCAACTTCATAAATTTCAATCATTCTTGGAGGAATTGTTGCAAGTTTATTCTTATCAAGCATGTAGATGAAGGGTTTGTGGTCTGCTGCAATAACTATTTTCAGATCAATGTAGTCTGAGAATTTCGTGCAAGTCCACGTAACTGAGAGTGCTTAATTTTCTATAACAGTGAATCTTATCTCTGTGTCTGCTGGTACTCAGGATGCATAATAAGCTGGCTTGGACACCATCTGGTTGTTCCTAAAAAAGTACTACACTGAAGCCTGTAGCTGAAAAGTCTGCTATTGTAGATTCAGTAACATAAGATTGTAATGTGTCAAAATGTCTATGGAAATTGGCATTTCTCCCATGTTCTAAAATGACTTTCCTTGATAAGCAGCACCATGCTTGTGCCTTCTTTAAGAATTTTCCAAAAGGTTCAATGATGATCGTAAAATTGAGTAAGGCTTTTGCCACCTAATTGACCATTCCCAGAAAATTTTGGAGATCCTGGACTAAATTTTGGATTGGAATTTTTTGATGGTTTTTGCCTCTTGTGAGACTGCACTGAGCCTTTTTATTATTGATAAGGTGACATAAGAAAACATAAGTGGACACCTTGGAGAATTTACTTTCATTTTTTAAGTGTGAGGCCTTCTCCCTGAAAACAATTTAAAACTACTCTCTCTCTCAGAACATGACCTTCAGCTGATTTTCCATGGATTAAAATGTCATCCATGTGGCAGGCAATTTCATTAAATCCTTAAGTTATTCAGCATTGCACTTTGGGAGATATCTGCTATTGATGCAATGTCAAATGATAAGTGATTAAAGCAAAATCTTACGAAGGGGATCATGAAAGTCTTTGGTAGCACTGATTGTTCATCTAATGGAACTTGCTAAAAGCTAATATTCCTCACAAGTTTTTGTAAATATTTTGCTCTTGGAATACTTTGCTAAACTTTCATCTGCTGTAGAAATAGGATTTATCTTGCTGCCAGCTTATTGAGTTATGTTGATCAACCCATACATGAATGGTACCAATGATTTTGGGCACGGGGACTGTCCCAGATAAAACTGGATTGTTGCATGAGAATCAGCTAAATTTAACAATTTATTGCATGACTGCAGTATATACAAGTTACACAAAAGCATCCGTATCTCCCATTTACTGTCTCTCTCTTTCTTTCTCTCCTTCTGTATCTCCTTATATCTCTGCCTAGCTGGCCATATTTGACATCATCAGAATGGGCGGTGTTTATTACTTTCTGGCAGATTTTATCCCTTTCAGACCCATATACATGAACCATTTAGTAGTTTCATTCATAACAGTTTGATTGGCAGTAAACTTAATGTTTCTTGAAGTAAAAAAAAACGAAAATGTGCCTGTGTGTTTAAGTAAATGAGAATAATTTTAAAAAGTTTTCTGAACCTGTGCTATTGCTGGAATTTCTCAATTTTGAACCGGAATGGTAGCCTGATTAGGTTGAATTGAGTTTTGAATCATGCAAAGGATTACAGCAAAAGATCAATCCAGTCAGGTTACAATTTAATTTACAATTAAAATCTTTTGAAGTCTTTTGCTTGGTTCTGTCCAGATCATTCTAAGACATTGGGGCTATTATGTGCAGCATTCTATTTTAATTTAAACAACTGTGCATGTATTGGAGTTCAGTATTCCTGAAGACTATCAATGGTCACCCCAGCTTGAAGTAGTACGAACACAAAACTGATCTTGGGAAACATGAAATTGCAGGACTTATACAGTCAATGGTACGGCCTTGGGGAGTGTTGCTGAACAAAGAGACCTAGGGGTGCAGGTGCATAGTTCCTTCCTGGAGTCGCAGACAGACAGCGTGGTGAAGAAGGCATTTGGCACGTTTGCCATCATTGGTCAGAACACTGAATATAGGAGTTGGAATGCTATTTTGTGGCTGTACAGGATGTTGGTGAGGCCACTTTTAGAATACTGCATACAATTCTGGTCCCCCTTCTATAGAAAAGATGTAATAAACTTATCCCTATAGAGATTTATAAAATCATGAGGGGCATGGATAGGATGAATAGCAAAGGCCTTTTTCCTAGGGTGGGGGAGTCCAAAACTAGAGGGCATAGGTTTAAGGTGAGAGGGGAAAGATTTGAGAAGGAGTCATCTTTTCAACAGAAAATGGTGTATGTATGGAACGAGCTGCCAGAGGAAGTGGTGGATGCAGGTATAATTACAACATTTAAAAGGCATCTGGATGGGTAGATGAATAGGAAGGATTTAGAGGGATATGGGCCAAATGCTGGCAAATGGGACTAGGTCAGATTGGGATGTTTGGTTGGCGCGGACGAATTGGACCGAAGGATCTGTTTCTGTGCTGCACAACTCTGTGACTCCAAATGGGGAGGTGGTGGCATATTGGTAGTTTCACTGGCTGATTCTTTTTCATTCAATCATGGTTTATGGGTGTCAGTAGCTGGCCAGCATTTATTGCCCATTCCTAGTTGCCTTTGAGATAGTGGTGGTGAGTTTCCTTTTTAACAGCTGCAGTCCACGTGCTGCAGGTTGACATGTCCTTAGGGAGGTAATTCCAGGATTTTGACCCTGTAACAGTGAAGGAATTAAATATATTTCCAAGTCAGGATGGCATGTGGCTTGGAGAGGAATCTGAAATTCAAAGACTGGGTCTCCAGCAGCGGTAAAATTCGTAGAAGTTCTTGTTGAATAGTTATTTTCCCAAGTTGCTTTCTCTTTGGTCATAAATTTTACAGATTGAGAAAATGAAGAGAGACAGGGAGAGCAAATTTTCCAGGTTTTGTTTTCATGCATTCATATTCTTTCTTTCCCTCTGTCCTGTCAGGCAAGCAACTGAAATATCATTCACTTGAATATTGCCAAACCTATTGTCATCATTTTTCTAAGCAGTATATTCAGCAAGCAATCTTTCCAGCCTCATAAGCCCAGCACAAGCTGGAAAACCAACACCTCATTTTCCACTTGAGAACACTGCAGCCTTCTGGACTTAGCATTGAGTTCAACAGTTTTAGGACTTGAGCACCTTTCCCCCAGCCCACACTCCAGGCCTTGTCTTTACATTGGCTGCTACCACACACTACACATTGTCAGCCACAATTTGTCCCCATTAGCAACTATTCATTCCCCCAGACTGACCTTTAACCACGCCTTTGTCTGTCCAATTCTTTCTCTTCGGGCTCTATTGCCACCTATCATTTCCTCTCCCCCTTCCTCCCACCCCATCATCTGTATACAAACCATCCTTTTCCTAGCTAAGATCAGTTATGAAGAAGGGTCACTGGATACAAAACATTAACTCTGATTTTTCTCTACAGATACTGCCAGGCCTGCTGAGATTTTCCAGCAATTTCTGTTTTTGTTTCAGATTTTTGGCATCCGCAGATTGTTTTATTTGTGAGTATTATTGAAGCCACACTCATCCAAGCAAGTGGACAGCATTCCATCAAACTCTTCAGTTGTGCCTTGTACATGACGGACAGGCTTTGAGGAATCATTTTGTCATCCTCTCTAACTATTCAAGTCCAGGCAGTCCCCAGTAATTGGCTCTGATAAAGAACAAAAGAAGGCCTCGTGAATTAGGGGCTTGAGTTCACAACTAGAAAATATTCCGCTATGGTTCCAGAAACTAAAATAATAACATTTCGTCCCTAATCTACCTCCCAGAAACTAGTTTCCAATCTTCCTACCATTTCAAATATGGATTGTAATGACAGCAATGTGAGAGCCCCAAAAAACACAGGCATCACGTGTATCAGTGTGCCCTGATGGTCACACATTAGCTGGAAACTAATATTAAACCCTATTTTGCACATTGACCCAGATGACAATATGGATGCAATCAATGACCACTTACATGGTTTGGAAGTTATTCTAATTGTGTTCTAGTATCAAATCAGAAATGCACATAAGTCATATTACATAATCAAAAAACACTACCAAAACATAGGAATAATTTAAATTTGAAGTATAGTTCTAACTTGTTAGAACTGAAATTAATGAGTTGTGTTTTACCATTATTTGCTACCAGCAGCTCAATCATTCCAATGTAGTTCAAGGATGCAGCAACATGGAGTGGTGTTCGACCATAATGATCAGGTTGGTTTACAGAAGCTCCTCTTTCTATTAAAAAGGTAGCTACATCAACATGCCAATTACGTGCAACCTAGAAAATAAATAAAAACAGAAAATTGGATATTTAGCTCCATGGGTGAAAAACATCATGCTTACTATATTAGCATACTTATTACAGTAGCGTTTATTTGGCAGTAATATTAAGAGGAATCTAACTTTAATTCTTCTACATTTACTAGACGAAGGAAACATACTTGCCTTCCTGCAGTAATGCATTTTTGAACACAAAAAAAATATAGAATCTATTACTGAGAAACAAGCAATTTGGCCTAACTGGTCTATACCATTGTTTGTACTGTACATGATCTTCTACTCATTCTAATAATCACTTCCCATCCTGCCACAGATACAACATAAAAAGACACTGGATGGCACTTTCCCCTGCCTTGCATGATATCAATTAAGTAATGGCTAGGTAAGTGGGAAATACTGTATGTTTGTATACAAAGTACGGTGGGAACAAAAAAGATGATTCCCAATGTCAACATTTTCCTAATTTTCTCCTCAAGCTATAAATGGTGAATCAGAACCTTGCATTGAGTGGTGACTTGTATTATTTTGATGCATTTGTTCTTATTAATGTCCAAACTTGCCTTATTTATATGGTAATTTTAATTTTCTCTTTTACCAAGAAACTAAATACGCAAATTCCTGACATGTACATCACTGTAGATACAATGCTAGTCCCTCATGCGCCTGCTTCTTCACCTCCCTGCATGCTCCATAGCCACCACTGTCCTCAGCCCTTCATCCATGCAAGTCGGCACTGGCAAACTACCAATCTCACCATGTCACCATGCCTTCTCTGGGATGATACATGCAGTTCAGCCCTATAACACTACTTTGCACTTCACAACCACCTACAACTTGCAGAGACACACATACACATCTCGTGCACCTGCACAGGATGCATCGTATGACTCTTAACTTGCTTCCTTAGCACTCATTCACTTTGAACCTACTTGGAGGCTGCAATCCTTTGTATTCTTCACATTAGTTTTTAACTGATTTCAGCACCAATGTACAGGCTACCAGCCTTTCTGTGGCTCACCTTGCATTCTTATGATACAGCGGCTTTAGTGTTCAATTACAGGCTTTCAGTCTCTGGAACGTGTATTGCTTTTCAGTGCAGAGGGAGATGCAGGCAGATTGTGGCAGTGGGGATACTGAAAAGTCAATTTATCTGTCAGATAGAAGGTTAATAAGTTGCTGTGTTGGACCATTATACATCAATGTCAGAAATGCAGCATGTGCCAGCACATTATCTGGCAAACACACTGTGTGTACTTCAAGCAGATGACCAGATGTGAAAGTCAAAGGTAGTAATCCTTAGTGGGGTGAAGGGGAACTAGACTCAGTCAAGGGATACTGCCACAGTCAGTCAAGGGTCTCTTCATGCTCCATTCCAGGGAGTTGTTCATGATCAGTCAGGCACATGATCCATATCCTTGCAGTTGGGGGACTGGGCCATTATGAACAGTCCTGCAGGTTAAGTGCAAGTAGTCCATGGATTACAGGTAGGTTAGTCAGGGTGCTGTTAAGACATGAGTCTGAGGGTGGGCAATTTTTTTCTGCAATTACAGAAAGGGAAGAATTGAGTAGCTTGGTGCATAAGCAGGAGAGGTGATGAAGTATCTCAAGTGAGTGAGTAAAAAGCACTGAAAGCAAACTAGATTAACAGTTTGGAGAATGAGGAGAATGGTTATCATGGATGTAATACTGATAGTTGTAGTCCAGGAGCAGTGGTGAGATGTTTGTGCACTGGCAAAGTTACACTGAGTTCTGGTTCTATAAGTGTATGGTAGCAGAGAGGAGGTGGTGGCACTTACCCTTGCAGAGCACAGAAGATCATATACATATTTGGTATCCTGCTAGGATACAGCACTGACCTGGGCTGCAAACCTGTGTCCTGGGTGGCTTTGTTCGGTAACATGGCCTTCTCTGGTGGTCATCTGGAAACAGGACTGCTCTGTCTCTACCACGTCATCTACTAACACTTTCTCTCTGTGAGTGATCCTTCCTTTCCTCCGGGTCATGTTTTTAACAATAGCAGTCAAGCATCACAGTTTGAAGACCAGTTACTAGCTTGCAGAGTTTGAGTCTGTAGCTGTGCTTTTAAAAAAGCACAAGTGATATGAAAGCCAGAACATAGCTGAAATGGTGAGTACTTCCACCTTTCCTGCCACATGATTCCCTGAGATACATGTCCAAGAAGCTGGTTGCATAATAAACAAGGGAAGAGTAGAAAATTGTATGAGAAAACTGACTCCAAGCCACGGCAAACTGGATACCATGACTCTCACTCTATAAAACACTTTAATTGCACCTGCACCAGAATCCAGTTTTTCATTTAGGTTATGTTGACCCTGGACATACAATCTGGATCTGTTGGTACCACTGTGAAAATACACTCTTTGATGTTCACCAACTCACTTTGTATCTCAATGGTCTGGTCAGCCCCATTATTTGACTGACTATCTTGGTCAGAAAGTTCATGAATCTTGGCTTGACACAGTTCAATATGATTTCTTGGTTATTTGGAATGTTGTACCTGTCTGGATTCTGGGTGTTGCTTTTCAATGACGTTGGACCACTTTTTGGTCTTAGCTTTCCGCATTTATACCTCTAATTTCCTCTGGTGCCCACTGCCTTGCATACATCACTGAAAGTTGCATGCATAAGGCAGCATTGCCCACTTTGTTTAGTAGACTTCTCTGCATTGACTACAGTGCCAATGGGCAAATTATGGATAGCTTGTAGACACTGCATACCCAGTAATATAAGTATATACTTGTACCCACTTAACAGTAGTGCTCCTGTGCCTGTTGGTTTCTCCAGGATGTCGCTTTGTGACGATTCCATTGTGTAAAGATCCCTTGTACAGATGATGAACTCTATTTATGTAATTTCTTTTTGTTCTTTTTGTAACTCAAAATAGCACTGGATTGTGGTGACAAAATACTTCTCACTTAACTTTCTAGACATACATGACAATAAATAACTGACTTCAATTATTCTATGAAGCTGTAAAGTCACAATCACTCTACTTACCCTTGCATCTACTTCTGAATTTATCAATGGTCTCAGTCAGTTGTTAGCTTAAGGGCATGACTTCCTTGCTGTGAATTCAGAAGTTTCATTAATCTTCGAGTGTTGGCCATATTTTACCTGGATTTGTAAGATGGTCATTGAAAAAGCCTAATGCACGTAGATTGTGGAAACCTTCATTGCCTCTGATAGTTTCAAATCTTACTGGCATGTTCATCTGGTTCTGAAATATTGAGGTCCAGAAAACACAGATCCACCAATAGTCAGAATAAAGTAAACTCAGATCTGCAGTCTGTTGCCTTGAGAACAAAGAACAGGAGTAGGCAGTTCAGTCCCTCAAGCCTGCTTTCCCATTTAATATGCTCATGGCTGATCTCATCTCGGCCTCAAGAATTTTTCTTGCCTGCTCCAATAGGCCTTTTACATATTACTAATTAAACATCTGACTATCTGGTCCTATGTGTCTCAGCATCCACCACACTTTGGGTAACGAATTCCGGAGATTCACCAGCCATTGAGAAAAATAATATGTCCTCATTTCTGTTTTAAGTTTGCTGTCCTTTAGCCTAAAACTATTATAGAATCCCTGCAATGTGGAAGCAGGCCATTTGGCCCATTGAGTCCACACTGACCCTCTGAAGAGCTTCTCACTCATGTATCCACACACCACCAGCTCATCCCTACATTTCCCATGACTAACCCATCTAGCTCCACATCCCTGGACACTATGGGGCAATTTAGCATGGCCAATCCACCTAACCTGCACATTTTTGCACTGTGAGAGGAAACTGCAGAACCTGGAGGAAACCTACACAAACACGGGGAGAATGTGCAAACTCCACACAGTTGCCTGAGGGTGGAAATGAACTCAGGTCTCTGGTGCTGTGAGCCAGCAGTGCTAACCACTGAGCCACCATGCCTCCCTCCACCTGACCTCTCATTCTAGATTGTCCCAAAGGGGAAATATCTGTAATTACTTTGTCAATCCCCTTTAGTACCTTATGCACTTCAATTAGATTTTTCTCTCATTCTTCTGAACTCTAATGAGTACAGGCCTAAACTGCTCAATCTCTACTCATAAGCCTTTCATCGCTGGAATTAATCTAGTGAACCTTCTCTAACTGCCTCCAATGCAATGACATCTTTCCTCAAGTAACAGGACCAAACTGTATGCAGTACTCTAAATGCGGTCTCATCAATGCCTGGTACAGTTGTAACAATGCTTCCCTACTTTTATATTCTATTCCTTTAGCAATAAATGCCAAAATTCCATCTGCTCTCCTTATAACTTGATGTACACACATACTAGCTTTCTGCGATTCATGCGTGAAGACACCCAGGTCTTTTTTATTCTGGATAAGTTCCCACTTATTCAGGTTAAACTCCATCTGCCAAATTTTGATCCATTTACCCAACGTATCGATATCCATTTATAAATTTCTTATTTCTTTATTGTAATTTACTTTCCCATTTATTGAGCATTAGAATCTTTATTGTTACCATTTAGCTTTTTGCAAGATTTGTCATGTTATCTGATATCATGACTGACAACTACTCAAGACTTATTAGTTCCTGAGTTGGAATACTTTTAATGGTTGTTGCCTGACTGCTGTGTTGGCACTATTTCACAAGGATACTGAAGTTCTGCTAATAAAATTATGGTGTGTAAATATACTACAAGTGTGAGAGAAGGAATTAAACAGTGCACAAAAAAAGCTTTTTTACTGTCTTCTTTCATTTCTTATGAGCTATACTGGATGGATTCTTTCTCCCATCCCAGTCTGCAATGTGTAACTTTCTCTTGACCTTTCGTAAGGACAGCAAACAGTAGCAATGGATTCTGTCTTATCTAAAGAATCCTGCTTACAACTCCTAGTTTATTTAGTTCACCGTTAATTTCTTCCCCTGCACAAAACTTGCAGCAAGTACACTTGTAGTAGTTAAGCTCTCTCAAATTTGAACAATCATACCGGGACCCAATGATTACTGTGTGGAGCAAGACACAATCCCCAAATGAAGGAATAGGATCTGTAGGATCGGTACAGAGTTGCAAAATAACATACGTACATTGAGTTACATATAGGTGTTTCATTTTCATGTCAGCTTTTAAGCTAGATGTGTAATGCTTAAGGTATGTAAAATGCATTGCAGTAAATCTTCAAAATCTATTCCGCCAATATGTAATGTTCTTCTATTTGACATAAATAGATCAATTGCACAACATGGATTGGTAAAATAATAATGCAGATTCCTTATTCGAAGTAAGATTATATATAAATAATGTTCATGAGAAAATAGTGGATATAGCATCCACTTCTACTCCTGCTTTTGTAGATTGCATAAAGGTCATGAGATTAGAAGATCATGTACTATAGAGGTGTTAGTGATTGGCAACAGTTTAAGATGCATATCCTTAAAGGAACAAGTACATCAGATTATAAAATCCATCATATGTCTCCAGACTCTTCCTCCTCCTTGCACATGTATCAAACTTCCCATCAAATGTATCAATAATATCTGTTTCAACCACCACACGAAGTATTCAACCACTACACAGAGTAATGGGATATATACTTACCTAGATTTTGCAGACATTCAACATGGATGTCCAGGAGTTGGTATGCTTCCCTCTCAGGCATGGTTTTGAAATTCTGAGAGGTGGAGGTGTAGTGTTATTGTCTCTGGACTAGTACTCCATAATCCCAGGCTAATGATCTACAGGCAAAAGTTTGAATCCCAGCAGATTGTGAAATTTGAATTCAATAAAAAATATGGAATTAAAAACCTATCTATTTCACTAATGTCCTTAAGGGAAGAAATCTATCAACCTTATCTGATCTGGTCTAATTGCAACTCCAGATCCCAAGTAATATGTCTGACTCTTAAGTGTCCTCTGAATTCAGCTGTATCAAAATGGCTATAAAGTCGAAAGTAAGTAATGAAACTGGATGGACCAGTCAACATCGACCCAGCGGCAGTAAACTACAAGCTCTTGTTGACAGTAAATTGTTTTCATTGACATCTGAGGCAGTGTGCCAGTTTTGGCAGAGCTGCCCCAACAGTCTTGTCAAGACAGAGTCTGACATAATTATACCTACAGACAATGACCCCCCAAAAAACACCATTACTGTTCCCTGGTACATAATGTCCCACTAGCAAGATGGACACACCGGATGTGGTGGTACAGTGGTACAGAATTAGGAGAGGTAAAGTCGTCTGGGTGGCTAGTTTGTGATGCAGGGTGATACTAATAGCACGGGTTCAATTCCCTCACTGACTGTGACTACCGTGAAGGATGCTCTTTCTCAAACTCTCCCCTTGGCTGAAGCATGATAACATTTGTGTTAAACCACCAGTAGTTTTCTCTCTCTAATGAGAGAGCTCCCCTATGTTCTGGTAAGACTATAGCGTTTTTATATTTACCTTTTAATTAGGAGAGAGTTGCCTTAGGAGTCTTCAACATTGACCTTAATGGCATCAGATCTAACATGGGCAAGGAAATTTCCTGCTGATTATGACTGACCACAGTCCTTGGCTGGAGAACCTGTGTTCCTCCACATTAATCACCATGGAAGCACAGAAGGTAGAAATGACACAGAATGTACTCTGGGGAAGGGGGAACTTCAATGTCCATCAGCAAAACAGGCTCAGCAGAACTACTACGATGGAGTTGGCTGAGTCCTAAAGGACATAGCTGCAAGACTGGTCGGCGGCAGGTGGTGTGGGAACCAACAAGAGAACCCAACTGCTTGACCTTGTACTCACCAAACTATCTGTCACAGAGGCATATGTCCATGATAGTACTAGTTGGACTGGTCACCACACACAGGTATGTGGAGAAGAAGTCCCATCTTCACATGGAGTTACCCTCCATGATATTATGCAGTGATAACAACATGTTAAATTGGAGCGGCATTTGTGTAGCATGTGCCTGTTCACTCTCGCTCACTTTCATTTCTGCCAGGTCTGCTCAGTTTTTGATCTTGTTACAGACTTGATCTAAATGGTGACAAAATAGTTGAACTGGAGAGGTGAGTGACAATGACTGCCCTTGACACCAAGGCAGCATTTGACCACACGTAGCACCAAAAAGCCCTAGCAAAAAGCCACAGCTTCAGTATTCACCAGTGAGAGGGACCTTGACGTCTGTGAGGACAACAGGAAACAGGCAGATATGCTTGAACAGGTTGATGTTAGGAAGGAGGATGTGCTAGAAATTTTGAAAAACATGAGGACAGATAAGTCCCCTGGGCCAGATGGGATACACCCAAGGTTCTTACGGGACGCGAGGGAAGAGATTGCTGCCCCTTTGGCGACGATCTTTGTGTCCTCACTGTCCACTGGGGTAGTACCAGATGATTGGAGGGTGACAAATGTCATTCCCTTGTTCAAGAAAAGGAATAGGGACAATCCTGGGAATTACAATCCAGTCAGTCTTACTTCTGTGGTGGGCAATTTATTGGAGAGGATTCTGAGAGATAGTATTTATGATTATTTGGAAAAGCACAGTTTGATTAGAAAGTCAGCATGGCTTTGTGAGGGGCGGATCATGCCTCACAAGCCTTACTGAATTCTTTGAGGATGTGACAAAACACATTGATGATGGCAGAGCAGTGGATGTGGTGTATATGGATGTTAACATAGCATTTGATAAGGTTCCACCATGGTAGGCGCATTCAGAAAGTAAGGAGGCATAAGATTCAGGGAAATTTGGCTGTCTGGATACAAAACTGGCCATCCAATAGAAGACAGAGGATAGTGGTAGATGGAAAGTATTCAGCCTGGAGCTTAGTGACCAGTGGTGTTCCGCAGGGATGTCTTCTGAGACCTCTGCTCTTTATGATCTTTATAAATGACTTCGATGAGGAAGTGGAAGGGTGGGTTAGTTAGTTTGCCAATGACACGAAGGTTGGTGGAGTTGTGGACAGCATGGAGGGCTGTTGTAGGTTCCAATGGGATATTGACAGGATGCAGAGCTGGACAAAGAAGCAGCAGATGGAATTCAACCCAGAAAAGTATGAAGTGATTCATTTTGAAAGGTCGAGTTTGAATGCAGAATACAGGGTTAATGACAGGATTCTTGGCAATGTGGAGGAACAGAGGGATCTTGGGGTCCACATCCATAGATCCCTCAAAGTTGCTACCCAAGTTGATAGGGTTGTATAAAGAAGGCGTATAGTGTGTTGGCTTTCATTGGCAGGGGGATTGAGTTTAAGAACCGCGAGGTTACGCTGCAGCTCTATAAAACCCTGGTTAGACCACACTTGGAATATTGTGTTCAGTTCTGGTCGCCTCATTATTGGAAGGATGTGGAAGCTTTAGAGAGGGTGCAGAGGAGATTCACCAGGATGCTGCCTGGACTGGAGGGCAGGTCTTATGAGGAATGGTTGAGGGAGCTAGGGATTTTTTCACTGGAGCAAAAGATGAGAGGTGACTTGATAGAGTTGTACAAGATGATGAGAGGCACAGATAGAGTGGATAGCCAGAGACTTTTTCCCAGGGTGGGAATGACTATTACGAGGGGGCATAATTTTAAGGTGATTGCAGGAAGGTATAGGGGAGATGTCAGAGGTAGGTTCTTTATGAGTGGTGGGTGTGTGGAATGTGCTGCTGGCAGTGGTAGTCGAATCAGATATTTTAGAGACTTTTAAGCGACTCTTGGATAGGTACATGGAGGATAGTAAAATATAGGGTATGCAGGGTAGTTTGATCTTAGTAGGACAATAGGTCGGCATAACATTGTGGGCTGAAGGGCCTGTACTGTGCTGCATTGTTCTATGTTCTATGTTCAAAACTGGAATCAATGGAAATCAAAAAAGAACTGCCCATTGCTTGGAGCATTGCACAGCACAAAGGAAGATGGCTGAGGTCGTTGGAGGTCAATCATTTCAGTCCAGGGCATCACAGCAGGTGTTGTTCATGGTCGTGTCCTGGGCCCAACTATGGTCAGCTATTTCATCAATGACTTTTCCTCTATTATAAAGCCAGAATTGGAGATGTTCGCTGATGATGACTCCTCAGATTTTAAATCAGCTTGTGTTCATATACAGCAAGACCTGGACAGCACCCAGTCTTGAGCTAATAAGTAGCAGATCACATTCACACCACATTTGCGATAGGCAATGACCATCTCAGGTGAGAAATCTAACCATTGTTCCTTGAGGTTTAATAACATTAACATTGTTGAATTCCCCTACTCTCATCATCCTGGGCATTACCACTGACTAGATACTGAACTTGGCCAGTCATGTAAATACTGTAGCTACAACAGCAGGTCAGAGGGTGTGAATTCTGAGGTGAGTAACTCACACTCCTGACTGCTATGCATGTCCACCTTACATAGACATAATAAAGTACTTTGCATAGAGGAGTCCAGTTCCAACAACACTCGAGAATCTTGACAACATCCAAAACAAAGCAGTCCACTTCACTCGCACCCCATGCACCAAATAAAACATCGACTCCCTCCACCAATGACACACAGTGGCAGCTTTATATACGATATACTGCAGTGCTGCAGCAATTCACTGATGCTCCCACAACATCACTTTTTATATCTCTATCATCAAGAGGGACAAGGGAAGCAGATACATGGGTACATATCTGCAACATCCCCTCATTCGCTCCACACTGCCCCTCTTAAGAGCATCCCAACACTCCACCCCACCCCCACCCTATCCCTGTAACAATAAGACCATAAGACATATGGCCATTTGGCCCATCGAGTATGCTCTGCCATTCAATCATGGCTGATAAGTTCCTCAACCCCACTCTCCTGCTTTCTCCCCATAACCCTTGATCCCCTTGATAATCAAGGACTTATCTATCTCAGTCTTAAATGTACTCAATGACCTGGCCTCCACAGCCTTCTGTGGCAGTGAATTCCATAGATTCAACACTCTCTGAAGAAGTTTCTCCTTATCTCCATTCTAATAGGTCTTCCCTTTACTCTAAGGCTGTGCCCTCGGGTCCGAGTCTCTCCTACAAATGAAAACATCTTCCCAACATCCACTCTGTCCAGGCCATTCAGTATTCTGTAAGTTTCAATTAGATCCCCCCCCTCCCCACCCATCCTTCTAAACTCCAATGAGTATAGTCCCAGAGTCCTCAAACATTCCTCATATTTTAAGCTTTTCATTCATGGGACCATTCTCGTGAACCTCCTCTGAACCTGCTCCAGCGTCAGTACATCCTTCCTGAGATATGGGGCCCAAAACTGCACACAGTACTCCAAATGTGGCCTGACCAGGGTTTTATAAAGCCTCAGTAGTACATCCTGCTTTTATATTCAAGTCCTCTCAAAATAAATGCCAACATTGCATTTGCCTTCCTGACTACTGACTCAACCTGCAAGTTTACCTTGAGAGAATCCTTGACTAGAATTCCTGTCTGTTTGCACTTCAGACTTCTGAATTTTCTCCCCATTTAGAAAATAGTCCATGCTTTTATTCTTCTTACCAAAGTGCATGGCCTCACACACTTTCCCACGTTGTACTCCATCTGCCACTTCTTTGCCCACTCCCTTAACCTGTCCAAATCCTTCTGCAGCCTCCACACCTCCTCAATACTACCTGTCCCTCTACCTATCTTTGTATCATCTGCAAACTTAGCCAGAATGCCCACAGTTCCTTCAACTAGATCATTAATGTATAAAGTGAAAAGTTGTGGTCCCAACACTGACCCTTGCAGAACACCACTTGTCACCGGCTGCCATCCTGAGAAAGACCCTTTTACCCCCACTCTCTGCTTCCTGCCAGATAGCCAATCTTCTATCCATGCTAGCACCTTGCCTGTAACACCATGGGCCCTTATCTTACTCAGCAGCCTTCTGTGTGGCAACTTGTCAAAGGTCTTCTTGAAGTCCAGGTAGATAACATCCATTGGCTCTTCTTGGTCTACCATGCTCGTTACTTCCTCAAAGAATTCTAGCAGATTTGTCAGGCATGACCTCCCCTTGACGAAACCATGCTGACTTTGCCCTATTTTACCATACACTTCCAAATATTCAGAAATCTCATTCTTTACAATGGACTCCAAAATCTTACTGACGACCAAGGTTAGGCTAATTGGCCTGTAATTTTCCATCTTTTGCCTTACTCCGTTTTTAAACAGGGGCGTCACGTTAGCGATTTTCCAGTTCTCTGGGACCCTCCCTGACTCTAGCAATTCCTAAAGAATCACCACTAACACTTCCACTATCTCTTCAGCTATCTCCTTTAGAACTCTGGGGTATAGTCCATCTGGTCCAGGTGATTTGCCCACCCTCAGGCCAATCATTTTTACTAGCACCTTCTCCTTGGTGATGGCCACCGTACTTAGCTCTGCCCCCTGACTTTCTTGAATTTTTGGGAGATTACTCATGTCTTCCACTGTGAAGACTGACGCAAAGTAATTATTCAGTTCCTCAGCCAATTCCTTGTTCTCCACTACTGTCTCTCCATCGTCATTTTCCAGTGGTCCAATGTCCACTTTTGCCTCTCTTCTGCCCTTTATATATCTAAAGAAACTCTTACAGTCTTCGTTTATATTACTGGCTAGCTTACCCTCATATTAAATCTTCTCCCTCCTTATTTCTTTTTTTGTTGCCCTCTGTTGGTCTTTGTAAGCTTCCCAGTCCTCTGGTTTCCCACTGCCCTTCGCCACATTATATGCTTTCTCTTTTGCTTTTATGCTATCCCTGACTTCCTTAGTCAGCCATGCTTGCCTCATCCTCCCTGTACCATGTTTCTTTTTCTTAGGGATGAATTTTTGCTGTGTCTCCTGAATTACTCCCAGAAACCCCTGCCATTGCTGTTCCACTGTCTTTCTTGCGAGGCTCCTCTTCCAGTCAATTCTGCCCAGCTCCTCCCTCATACCTCTGTAGCCGCCTTTATTCAGCCTTAATACTGTTACCTCTGATTCTATCTTCTACCTCTCAAATTACAAAGTAAATTCTATCATATTATGATCACTGCCCCCTAAGGGTTCCTTCACCTTAAGCTCCCTTATCAAGTCTGCTTTTATCAAGTCAACTCTGTTTTTCCCATGCCTAATCCACATAGCCTGCACATCCTCCTGACATAGAACTATATTGACTTTCCTTCACTATCACAGAATCAAATTCCTGAAAGTCCCTTTCCAGGCAGCAACATGAGTATACCTGCAGCAGATGGAATACAACAGACGTAAGAAGACAGCTCACTATCACTTTCTCAAGGACGATAAGAGAAGGGCTAGCAAAGCTAACCTTGCCAGTGACATCCATATCTCATGAACAAATAAAAAAAACTTTGTATTTTGAAAAGAATTATTACAACACTTTAAAAAGATTAAAATTTATATATACCTCATGAAGCAACGTTTGTCCATGTTTATCTGAAGTGTCAATTCTAGCTCCCTTTCGTAATAACTTATTTACGAATTCCAGATTTACCTAGAACACAATGGATCTTGTTTAATCGAATTTTACAGCACTTTGGAATAAAAGATATTAGACGTTTTAAAGGCTTTCAGTGTTGTTTAAAATGAGTAAAGCAATTGAACATGTGACAGTGAGGCCAGGGTCGGGAGGATTCCTGGCTCATCACCCAAAGTGTTGGTGGGAATGCATTCTACCAATATTGGCTGCCCTGCAAACATTTAAGGATTACTGTTGGATAAGTGGAACATTCCTTGTTCAATCCTACTTGGGTCCCTCCTCAAAACTCTTTTTCTGGTACATCAGTGACCTGATTGGTGTTGCCTCCCTTTCTTATTCAGAATTAGAAAAGTTTAACAACTTTGCTTCCAATTTTGGCACGGTGGCTCAGTGGTTAGCAGGGACTTAGGTTTGATTCCACCCTTGGATGATTGTCTATGTGGAGATTGCACATTTTCCCCATGCCTGCGTGGATTTCCTTCAGCTGCTTAGGTTTCCTCCAACAGTCCAAAGATCTGCAGGTTAGGTGGATTGGCCATGATAAATTGCCCATAGTGTCCATGGATGTGCAGGCTAGGTGGATTAGCCATGGGAAATGCAGGGTTACAGAGACAGGGTAGGGGCGTAGGTCTGAATGGGATGCTGTTCAGAGGGCTGGCGTGGAGTCAATGGGCCGAAAGGCTTGCTTCCACACTGGGGATTCTATAAATTCCCATCCTGACCTCACCTTCACCTGGTTCATCGCTGACTTCTCCCTTCTTTTCCTCAAAATCTTTGTTTCCACTCCAGGGGATAGGTTGGCCACCAATATCAACTATAAACCCACTGACTCTCATAGTTACCTGGACTACACATCCTCACACCTTACGTCTTGTAAAGACTCCATTCCATTCTCCCAAGGTCTCCATCTCTGTAGTAGTTCTGATGAAGGGTTACTGGACTCAAAATGTTAACACTGTTTTCTCTCTGTTGCCTGATCTGCTGAGTTTCTCCAGCAATTTCTATTTTTTGTTAAGGTTCATTAATTGACTGGAAATGGGACTACTACCCCATCCTGGAGAGATCCTGCTTTAGAGAGTTGATTGGTCAGCAGCTCTTCCATCCCAGTGCGGGTAGATGCAATGGCCAGTACTTAGCGACAAGCAGTTCCCAGGGTCCAAGACTGGGTGTGTGGTGTCAGGAAGGTGACAGGAGGTGAGGCCCAGGTGAATGGGCAGAGTGTAGCATGCGGGGGTTGGAAGTGAGAATATTGTCAGTAGGTTGTAGGAGCAGGAGGGAGGAGTAGATGCAGCATCAGTACATGTTACAGACCTTATGGAGATGGGGAGGGGATGCATGATATTAAAAGGCCTATGAGTAAGATAGTAGATTGGTTTTGAACAGTTCTAGCATTGGTCCACCACAGATACAATAGGGTAATGACCTCTTTCTGTGCTGTAAATTCATATAATTAAATGTCATTCATTTTGTTATTTGACAACAGCCATCTGTGGGGTTCAGACTGCTGTTGCCACCTATGGTAGTAAGGAGAACTGTGAGCAATAGCAACAACCCATCTTAGAATTACAGAATCCCTACAGTGTGGAGCAAGGCCATTCAGCCCATCGAGTCTGCACCCTCTTGAAAGCATCCCACCCAGACCCAGCACCCCCCAACCTATCCCAGTAACCCCATTTTACCATGGTTAATCCAACTAGGGGGTGGAATCCTAACCAGGCTCTGAACAGATGTCTCAATGATCTCGCCATAACTTTACCCATTTGTTCAAGCTGCATGGCGAGATTGCCAACAGGGAGCAGCAAGTTCAAAATTGATGATAATTATTGCTTGTTATGGATACTGAGGAGAACAGCTGCAAAGGGATTCTCAATGGGCAGGCTACATGAGCTGACTTTGCATCTGTAATTGTTCACTGGGCCTTCACAGGGGAACAATATTGTCCTCAAACAAATGAAATGTTGTCTGCATAGATGTACAGAGTGCTGGTTCCCTGGACATTGTGCAGCAAAGACTATCCCAGTTGCACCTCCATATCACTGCCACTGCTCAGAAACTCTTTGGGATCATACTCCTGCGCACACAGACAACCACACAGTAGGCAATATTTATCTTTATATACTGGATAGTATGACTCTTCCTCTGGCTGGTTGCCCATGACACCGCCCTGTCTCCTTGATAGGATGGAGCACCTGGATTAGGTCAAGACTCCCTGACCCACTCCTGCTCTGCCTTTAGTCTGAGAAGTACGTGTGCTGTCCATTCTCCAGCAGCCCCTAAGGCAGCCACCAATCTGTTAACGGAAGCAAATAAGTCTTAACTCTGGCTCGAGAGTCAGAATTTGAGCCACCAGGTAGTAAATTGATAGACTGCCTTCATGGCTATCGTATCTGAACAATGACAAGTAGCAAATCCATACAGTGGCTGCATCATTCCAACTTCTCAGCAATGAGGGCCGGTGAGTCCTGAATGCCTGCCTGCACCAGTGCTCCTCCCTGTATATCTGCACAAAATCCCTCATGGCCAAGGCCTCAGCCGGGGACTCAGCAGGTACCTGATCTCCAGCAGTCCTCCAATTGCAAGTGGCCTGGGGCATTTATCTCTCACTGATGTGCAGAGATGCAGCTGTGCAAAACTCAATGGATGACTTCCCAGCACCTAGCAATATGATGACATTAGTGATGTCAGCGTCTAAAAGGTAATGCCGCTGATGGTCCCTCCAATCTTTCCCTCCAATAACTGGGGAGGTCAAGAAACTCTCCTCTGCAGGAGACAGGCTGGTCAGGACAGAAGTATGGGTCTATCTGTAAGACACAAAAGGCATTATAGCCACTGGTTAGTAGTGGTGTTCAATGCCTAGTTAATGTGACCGTTGCAGTGGAATGTCAAGTGTTACTTAATTAAGTGCCAGGAATGGGCATTTCTATATCGCTAGGGTCGCTGTCTTCTCCAAGCAGGACAAGAGTCTTTTCCTCAGAGGAAGTGAGGACACAGATGTTGAGTACACAGGCTATATCTGGGATAGGCGGCCCAGATTCAAGTCCAAACTGCTCTACAGGTGTGTGATAGCATCTCTGAACAGGTTGATTAGAGGATATGTAAGAGCTAAGTTCTGGGCCAAAAGGCCTGCACCAGATGGGTGTCATAATATGTTTCAATACGTTAATTAAAGTTATCTTAACAATGGAATTCTTGTGGTACCTTGGTAATATCCATGCCTCTAGACCAGAATGCCTGGATTCATAACATGTCTGAACACATTGATTAGAAATATCTAAGTGCTGAGTTCTTACTCTTAACAACTTTAGAGAGGGACTAGGGTGCATTATTCCCTCCTCCAACTAAATTTTAATTTAGTCTCCTCCCTTTCTTCCTATCCTCCTCTATTTTTATTATTGTTACAGGTATTTTTAATCAATCTGGTCAGAGATGTTATTTCACAGCCTGGGTCAGAGTTTGGGACACAATCACTGTACCACAACAGCCTATTATTGTTGCTACATTGCTTGTTAATTGTCGCTGCTTAGTGTTTGACTTAGTTAATTTGGTGGTGAACTTTCAAAAAAAAGAATTCTTATGTTCATAGTCATAGTCATAGAGTCATGCAGAACAGAAACAGACCCTTCAGTCTAACAAGTCCATGCGCACATAATCCAAAACTAAACTAGTCCTACCTGCCTGCTCCTGGCCCATATCCCTCCAAACATTTCCTATTCATCTACTTTGTGTCTTTTAAACATTGTAACTGTGCCCACATCCACCACTTCCTCTGGAAGTTCATTCCAGATGCGAACTATCCTCTGTGTAAAATAATTTGCCCCTCATGTCTTTCATGCCTCGGTGTCCTTAGAGACAAAGCATGTGGTGACCACTGACACCCTCAACTCTCTTAGAAAAAAGTGGGCACCATGGAACTGGAGTACATTAATACCCCCTTCAATTTCATTTTAATGTACTCCCCTCCCTCTCCTTCTACCCTCCCCCACTTCTGTTATTTTTGCACTGCTGCTGGTAGGCAGTGCTTGCTAATTGTTTAGTCATATTAATTGGATGATTTTATAGTCGTATTTCAAAGAAAAAGAGCTAAGTTCTTGTCTCTCTTCCAGTGCTATGTTCATGTCTTGAGTGTCCTTAGAAAGGGAGCGTGTGGTGTCCAACAACAGCCTTGAAGCCTACAGAAACAGATGGGCATTGCAAAGGCTTGAGTGCATTACTTCTCCCTCCAACTCCACTTTAATTTAGCCCCACCATCTCTCTTACCGTTTCCTTTTTTTTGTTGCACTGCTGCTGATGGGCAGTCATTGTTAGTTGCTAGTTTAGTAGACAATGGGCAATTTCACAGTGTGTCATCAAAACAAAAATAAGAGCTGAGTTCTTGCCTCCCTTCTGCAGCTATGTTCGTGCTCTAGTGTTCATACAGATGGAGCATGAGGTGTCCACCAACACCTTCAAAACCTTTAGAGAGACATGTGCTCTGTGGTAGTTGGAATGCATTTCCTCTCTCCCAATTACACCATTTAGATCTAAACCCTCCTGTTTATTTTTTGTCATTGTTCTAGATATTTTCCTAATCAACCTGCACAGAGACTTTTTACACACTTCTAGAGAAGGTAGGACTTTAAACCAAGCCTGTTGGTTCAGAGATGGGAGCACTACCACTACGTCATTAGAACCCTGCATCATTGTTCTACTGTCCCTGGTGGGCACTGCTTGTTAATTGTTACCATTTGTTTTAATTAGTTAATTTATTAATTAGTCTGTCATAAAAAAGAGCTGAGTTCTTGAAGGATTTTCTGGTGCAGTTGTAGAGTCCATATCTCTGGGTCAGAAGGTTCAGGTTCAAGTCCCACCTGCCCCAGACATGCATCATCAAATCAAAAACAGGAAATGCTGGTTACCAAGGCCCTTCAGAACTCAGATCTCAGATATTTTTAAAATCACCTTGTTCAGGCATGCGGTGATACATAAAAATAAAACAAAGAACTGTGGATGCTGGAGATTAGAAACAAAAACAGACATTGCTGGCGAAACTCACAGGTCTGGCAGCATCTGTGGAAAGAAAGCACAGCTAATGTTTCAAATCTGGTGCCCTCTTCATCAGAACTGTTAGCAGCTAGGAAAAGGTAGTATTTATGCAGAAGTCAAAGTTGGTGGGGTGAAGAGCGTTGGGGGAAGAGGTGAGCGGATAGATAAAGATGGAGCTCAGAGAGAGAGAGAGACGTAGAGAGATGAAAGGGGTTATGGGCAGCAGGCCAGGACAAAAGGAAAGCTGAATAAGTTATAACAAGAGCTAAGAAGTATGAGAGAATGGAGTTGAAAAAAAGTCATTCAGAGTTAGAAGAAGCTTACTCTTGGAGGAAGAGTGCTTGGATAGGGTCAGGTAGGACACTGGTTCAAGAAAGAAGCAGAGAACTCTGAGACCATCTTGGTTGCAGGATTGAAGGTAGTGAGATTTGAACGTCTGTAGCAGAGAGGAAGTGGTTACAGCCAGGACACTGGAAACTGTTGGAAGTGATGTAGGGCACCAACAGAATCACAGATTTAAATCAAAAGGTACTGTACAAAGGGGAAAAATGGATTTGAGATAAAATAAGTTCAATACAGGCACGTGTATAGGAAGAGTTTGGAGGAAAGTGGCCTAAATGCTGGTAAATAGATCAAATCAGTTTAGGATATCTGGTTGGCATGGATGAGTTGAACTCAGGAGTCTGTTTCCGTGCTGTATAACTCTATCTCGATGAATAAGGCAGGAACAGGCTGAAAAAGATTTTACTTTCACTCACAAGATGTGACCATCACTGGTTGGGCCAACATTCATTGAATATCTGCTTGAGAAGGTATTAGTGAGCTGCTATTAGGGACGAAGTTTCAGGATTTTACACAGTGACACTGCAGTAAAAGTGATATATTTCCAAGTCTGGGTGGTGAGTGGCTTGGATGGGAACTTGCAGTTGGTAGTGTTCCCATGTATCTGCAACCCCTTAGCCTTTTAGACAGCAGTGGTTGTGGATTTGGGAAGTGTTGTCTCAGGAGACTCGGTGAATTTCTGCCTTGCGTCTTATAGATGATGTACTTTGCTCCTAATGAGAGTCATGACTGATGTTTGTGAACATGTCGCCAATCAAGTGGACTGCTTTGACTTGGATGGCGTCAAACTTCTTGAACGTTATTGAAGCTGCACTCATCCAGGCAAGTGGGGAGCATTCTATTACATTCCTAACTTGTGCCCTGTAGATGGTGAACAGGCTTTGGGGAGTCATGAGGTGCTGCAAGATTCCTAGCTTCGGACCTTCTCTTGTAGCCACAATACTTCTATGACAAACCCAGTTCTGGTCAATGGTAACTGCCTGGATGTTGATAGCACAAAATTCAATGTTGGTGATACCACTGAATGTCAAGACACATTGGTTAAATTCTCTCTTGTTGGAGATGGTTATGACCTGGCATTTGTGTAGCATGAATGTTACTTGCCACTTGATAGCTGAAGCCAGACACTGTCTAAATTTTGTTACATTTGGGCATGGACTGATTCAGTGTTTAAGTTCAGTACAATGGTACTGAACATTGTGTAGACATCAGCAAACATCCACACTTCTGACCTTATGATGGAGGGAAGGTCATTGATAGGAGCAGCTGAAAATGGGTGGGCCAAGGACACCATCCTGTAGAGATGTCCTGAAGCTGAGATGACTCATCTCCAACCACAAGTATCTTACTTTGTGCCGGTTATGACAGTGAGTTTTCCCCTGATCCCTTCTGACTCCTGTTTTGTTAAGGTTCCTTGATGCTAAGTCAAATGCAGACTTGATATCAAGAGCTGTCACTCTCACGTCACCTCTGTAATTCAGCACTTTAGTCCATGTTTGGAGCTGGGAACAATGGCTTGATGTTTGGTTGTGGGGTCATAGTCCAAGTGGAGCTGAGAAGAAGTGTCAAAGAGTTGGCATTGAGTTCTGCTAAGTAGAGGTTAGTCCACCAACAACAGCAGCACACTTGTCAGCGGATTTAATGACAGTATTATGCTTGGACCTCAAAGAACAGACAGTAGGTTAGAGCTAGATAGAAGAGAAACTGAGGGATGACCAATGTCATGGAGGGAATTCTTAATGAAATGATTCAAGGAGGGTAAGAGGCCAGAGGGAAAGATCCAGTTGCGCATCAAGGCAGAGGGACAGATGGGAAATTAGGGGATGAAGCTGAGGCTTTCACTATGCACAGAGCATTCAGTGAGAGAGATCAGGGTCAGCAGATATTGTGAATAAAAGGCAAGAGATGAATCTTGAAGAACAAAAGGCAATGGAGGAAGAGAAGAAGACGAAATATGCAGAGTGGTATTAGTAGCCATGAGTTGATGGAGCCTGTGATTTTCACAACTGAAAGGAGGATAAAAAGTCTTTTTGTTAAAATGCTGAATGAGGCAAAGAATGAAATGGAAAGATCAAGAGTGTGCATGTGGTAGTCCATGACATGGAGAATGCTTCTTGGGGTGCAGTGGAAACTGCAGTTCAAGGAGTTATGGATGTCTCAGAGATATCTATGATAGTACTAAGAGCAGAACTTAAGTTTGAATCCATGCAGAATAAATTGAAGCCAGAGACATTTGCTAATGAAGGAAATATGACTGCAGAAGTAGTTTTTCTTTATATGACTAAACACAAAAAGGGAAATACAAAGCAAGAAAGGTGAACAAGGTAGGAGAATCAAATGGAAACTCCATCGGAGAATAGTGGAAAACTTCTTCAAGGTAAGAATTCCTGAATTATCAACATATTTTATTTATACTTACTTCACAACTAGTGAGAACTTAAGAGCAAATGAAAGTCTTTCGTTTGGCATCATAAAATTCTGTTTTAGAGAATGGGAATGCTGCATTGTGAAATACATAAAATGTCAGTCTCAATCCAATAATTTTAACGAAAGAGTTCAAGGAACAAAGGCACAGTTAGGATGCACCAGAAAATGTACAAATATCTGTCTTTATAGCACTTAGAACATTCTGAAAATTCTGGAAAATACCTATTCTTTCTGATGATATATTCAGTGCTAAATATGCCTTTTCAACACCTTTTGCCTACAACAACCATCCACAACAAATGCAGAGTTTTATAGTACCATGGAATTTGGTTGATTTGATTTTGCAGCGGAAATAAAATGGCAGATCAAGGCTTCACTTAGTAATTGTATTGAATTTTCTGCTTCAGGAATCCTTTCAAAGTCATGATCAAATTTCAGAGCAGTGAGGTTTATCCATTCTAAACCTGAAAAGGTTCTAGGAGGAACTCCAGAAGCTGTGAGGAAAAGAAAATATATTAAGCGTACTGCTGCTTCTGTAGGATAGAATATTTACAATACCTTAGATAGCAATAAGCATGACATGATTACTCGTATTTACCTCAAGACAACAAAATTAAAATATCTTATCTTTTTCCTTTGTTTTCTTATCATGCAACTTCCCTGGTGATACCATTTATGGTTTTGCAAGTTATATGCTATATACTGAAGTCTAGTTAGGTATCAGTTAACCCTTAATTTTCTATAAATAGCTGCACAGAACAAATGGTAAGAATAAACAGGCAACCAGTACAAGTTTTGTCATCCAAGTCAATAATAAGTTAATTAAACATGAAGATATAATATGTGCAGTTCTAATTAAAAGAATTTCCATGGCCTGTTCGGGAAGTCAAATTGCACAACCATGTCAACCATAAGGCTGGAATCAAAAAAACAAAAAAAGGCTGAAGGGTCTAGGCCCGAAACGTCAGCCTCTCTGCTCCTATGATGCTGCTTGGCCTGCTGTGTTCATCCAGCCCTGCACCTTGTTGCCTATATACTTTCACAGCTTTCTTCCAAAATAGAAGAGACAGTAATTAATTCAAATTTGTTTAAGTCAGGGAGCTGAGGAGCAAGGTAGAGAGCGAAAATAAAGAACATTAAGGCTGAAGAATTCACAACAATGTTCAGCCAGAAGTGCCAAGTGGATCATCCATCGCAGTCTCCTCCAGAGATCTTCAGATGCCAATTTGATTCACTCCACATGAAGTCAAGAAATGTTTGAAGGCATTGGATATTCCAAGGTTTATGGACCTGACAATATTCTGTCAATAGTCCTGAAGACTGGCCTCCAGACCTAACTAAGCTATTTCAGTACAGCAGCAACACTGGCAATTACATGGCAATCTGTAAAATCCCATATGTCCTCTATACAAAATGCAGGCAATCTGATTAATTACCACCCTATCAGTATATTGCCATCATTAATTAAGAAATTAATCAAAGATCTTTAAATAGCACCTTCCAAACTCACAATCACTTCTCTCTACAAGGACATGGGCAAAGATACATGGGAACACCACCAGCTGCAAGTTCCCTTCCAAGTCACTCACTACCCTGACTTGAAAATGTACCACCATTCCTTCAGTATTGTTTGGTCAGAAACCCTGGAATTCTTTCCCTAATGGCATTATGGATCTATTTGCTAGACTATAGCAGTTCAATGAGGCAGCTCACAACACCTTCTTGAGGGCATCTTGTGACAGAAAATAAATGTTGGCGAGGCCAATGACGTCCACGTCCCATGACTGAATAAAAAGAGGTATGTAGTCTGAGGAACTACTGTCCTGACCTTATGTACATATGCAGTAGAAAGATATGAAGAACACGTCAGTCTCGTATTAAAGTCTCTCATAGAATGAAAGTTGAGTGGAATTATGCTGTTGACTTCTGGTACAGAGAGTTATTCTTAGACTGGAGAGAGGCCATTCACCTGCTCCGAATGCGGGAAAAGATTCACTCACTTATCAAACTTGCTGAGACACCAGTGAATTCACACTGGTGAGAGGTCATTTACATGTTCTGAACGTGGGAAACAATGCACTCAGTCATCCAACCTAATGATACACCAGGGGGTTCAAACTGACAAGAGACCGTTTAAACGTCCAGAGTGTGGGAAGTGCTTTATAAGTTTCCAGGGGCTGAAGTTTCATCCATGTGTTCACACTGATAAGAAAAAATTCACGTGCTCTCACTGTGGGACTGGGTTCAGGACATCATCTGAACTGACTGTGCATCTCTGCATTCACACTAGAGAGAGGCCATTCACCTGCCCTCCGTGTGGGAACGGATTCGCTCAGTCATACAGCCTGTTTGCACACAATCGAGTTCACTCTGGGGAGAGACTGTTCACCTGTCCTGAGTGTGGGAAGAAGTTCACTTGGTCATCTTGTCTTCTGAAACACCAGTGAGCTCACAAGTCACTCTAATGATGGATTTTGCAGGTAATCCCATCCAGTTCTGAACCATGTTCATTGGGGTCTGTTTCTGCTGTGTTCACAAATTCATCCCAGTTATAGGGGTTAATATTCTGGACGAAAGCCAAGTATACCAGCTTTGTGTTAAGTATAGTGTTTTGAGTCTTTATAGTGCTCACAAGAAATATCCCAGGTTGGTTCCTTGTGAAGAGCTCTCCTTTTCCCCCGTCTCCTCCATCCTCAGGTCCAATACCAAGTGTGAGGAGCTCATGAAGCTTTCTGATCAGACTGAAACAATTCGATTAGCTGCCTCTCCTGCATGCCTCCCTTCCAATGGACCATGCTTGACATCACTGTCCTTGCAAACCCACAGAAGGAGAGGCATCTGATTTGCTGGAGATCGATTGGAGGTCTGTCAGCCCATCTGTTATATCTCTTCTCTGTCTGTGTCAACCTCTCACTTTTAATCAATCCAAAGCTGTTGCTGGGCAGTTTCTTTTGTTTCAAACCAAAGGCACCTGGTGCCAGAGTGTATCTCCAAACCTATCAAAATCCAGCTTCTGAAACAATCATGGTCATGTTGCGGCTGTACAGGACATTGGTTAGGCCACTTTTGGAATATTGTGTTCAATTCTGGTCTCCCTGCTATAGGATGTTGTGAAACTTGAAAGGATTCAGAAAAGATTTACAAGGATGTTGTCATAGTTGGAGTGTTTGAACTATAGGGAGAGGCTGAATAGAGTGGGGCTATCTTCCCTTGAGCATCGGAGGCTGAGGGGTGACCTTATAGAGGTTTATAAAATCATGAGGGTCATGGATAGGGTAAATAAAAAATGTCTTTTCACTGGGGTCCGGGTGTCCAAAACTAGAGGGCATAGGTTTAAGGTGAGAGGGAAAAGATTTAAAAGGGTCCTAATGGACAACATTTTCACACAGAGGATGGTGCGTGTGTGGAATGAGCTGCCAGAGGAAGTGATGGAGGATGGTACAATTACAGCATTTAAATGGCATCTGGATGAGTATATTAATAGGAAGCATTTAGAGGGATATGGACCAAATGCTGGCAAATGGGACTAGATTTATTTAGGATATCTGGTCGGCATGGACAAGTTGGACTGAAGGGTCTGTTTCCGTGCTGTACATCTCTATAAATCTATGACTCTATAAGCACATTTTACTGTGCTCCAGATATTACGAAGAATGATCTGTTTACAAGTTACATTTGCAGCAGACACAATCTAAGCTTGTCTTCCATTGTGAAATTTTTCAGTCAGTGGGTGTGAAGGTGGCCATGGCGATAAAATCTTATGTGCCTAGTTTCTGATTTCCTTTATCAAATCTCCCCTTAACTTTCTCTGCTCTAAAGAGCACTGTCTCATCTCTTCATGCAACTGAACTTAGTCAAGCCTGGCTCCATTCCAGTAAATTCCAGATGTAATCTTTCTAATGCCTTGATATCTTTCCTACAGTATGGTGTTGAGATCTGGTTGTAATTTACAGGTCTGGGTCCAGATTCAGGAGGATTGAAAACTCAACATAAACCCATCAACTTCTAACTTCATTGGAGTACAATTGGGGATGAGAGGAAAAGTCCATGGAGCAGTAGGAAGTCATTTAAATTTTTAAATAAATTAATAATTCAGTCATTAAGCCCGAATTTTGAATTGGCAGATTGGTTTCCTGAGCTTTGTGGATGTTGCCATGATCGATATAGAGACAACACAGTGGAGAGCTATGAATCACAGAAACTGATAGTATCCAGACTTTAGATAATGAAAGCCTTTTGACAATGAAACTGCACAGATGCTGATTAGCTTTCATGATATATCTGAATTTTACTATTTCATGAAGCTCAAGTTTTCACAGCAGACTGCTATTGACATTTCAATGTTCTAGAGAAAGAGAGCCTTTACCATGAAATAAGTGGGCGTGCACTGCCAACGGTCATCAAGGTGGCTATCACTGGAAGGCCATCCTGGCTTCTCTGCCTCTACCTGTAAAAGTATGCTTCCTTCTGCCAGGAGGGAATTAGAGAGTTATGCATGTGAAAAATGGCTTTTGTAGAAGTGATGCAATTACAACATTTGCAGAGGGCAACTGTGAAGAATCGCTGCAAAGTATCACAAAATAGGCAGTACGATTTTTGGCTGTTCAGAGGGGGATTTGAGAAGTTGCTTAGAAAGAGAGTAATGGATGGAGCTGTAAAATATGCCAGTAGGAGTAGTAATGTGTAGACAGTACTGGGGAAGTCAGTGTATGGGAATTGGTATGTGAAAGTGGGATTCTATTCATAATTCCTTTTCTCATGAGGTCACTGAACCTCTTTGAGCATGTTTCAGGTTCAAAGGACCATATTCCTGCTACTCACTTCCTCTGCCACTTCCATTCATGCCTGTTTAATTTCAGAAGCTGGTCTATTCTGTCCACAGGAGCAGCATTTGACTTTGGTCTCTCATATTCTGTAACAGGACACCAAGGAAGTGTCACAGGCTAGGATAGGAGTGCAGGTGATTGGGTGGAGAGGCAGGGTCAGCCTCCAGTGTATCTTTTCCATATTGCAGTTGCTTGTAGTCTCAGGAAAAAATGCAGATTTCAGCCACATTAATCTCTATCATGAAGTAGATAGAGCATAGGTCATCATCAGGCTCACTTTCTGATTGCTCAGGAAGCCTGGAAGTAGGATGCTGCTGCTGCTGAGTTAAACAAGCACAGCAAAGCCACTTCTTTGGCAAAGAAGTCAGAGATGGAGTATCTTAGTGGCATGGTGTAAAGACAACAATCTCTCCCTCAATGTCTGCAAAATGAATGAGCTGATCATCAACTTCAGGAAGCAGAGTGGAGGACACACCCCTGTCTGTATCAATGGTGCTGGAAATGGTCGAGAGCTTCAAGTTCCTAGGAGTAAATATCACCAATAATCTGTCCTGGTCCATCCACATTGATGCTACAATCAAGAAAGCACACCAACACCTCTACATCCTCAGAAGGCTAAGAAAATTCAGCATGTCCACAATGGCTCTTACCGATTTTTACAGATACACTGTAGAAAGCATCCTATCAGGATACATCACAGCTTGGTATGGCAACTGCTCTGCATAAGACTGCAAGAAATTATAGAGAGTTGTGAACGCAGCCTAGTCCATCATGAAAACCAGCCTTCCTTCCATTGACTCTACCTATACTTCCCACTGCCTAAGAAAAGCAGCCAACATCATCAAAGACTCCTCCCACCTCAGTTATACTCTCTCCCACCCTCTTCCATTGGGCACAATATACAAAAGTTTGAAAACACATACCAACAGATTCAAGAATAGCTTCTTCCCCACTATTGTCAGACTTATAAATGACCTCTCATATGTTAGAGTTGATCTTTCTCTGCATCTTCTCTGTAGCTATAGCACTACATTCTGCATTTTGTTCTATTACCTTGATGTCTAATTTGTCTGGAATGCACGCAAAACAATACTTTTCACTATATCTCAGTATGTGTGACAATCAAATCAAAAGGTTGCCAACGTACTGCCAGTACGCACCCCATTCTGCTGTAAACAAGTCTACATCAATAAAATTCTGCCCTGTTTCAATTAACAAAGCCATAGATTCCATATGCCTCTTTAACACCCTCTAAGTTTACTTCATAAGACTTCAAACACTTCAAAATACACCCCCAAGTATTGCTGTTCCTGTACCCTGTAAAATTGAACACTTCAGTTCTATCTAAAATGAATCAATTCACAATGATGATAAAGACTGACAAAATTTTAGTTTAATAAGGTTGAGCTCAGACATGCATAAAACAGTGGAAATCATATGTATGAGGAAGCTTGTGCAGCAATAGAGTCTAGGAGAAGACAACAGAACTCAGTTCAGTTTAGAATGTTTAACAACTTTTGAAACAAATGAATTCATGTAACAGTGATAAGTTCCTTCAAACTTTGAATTCTTGCATTGTCCTCTTTAGTTGTTTGCAGCAGTCTACCATTTCTAATTGTATATAGTCTAACATCATTCTCTATCTCCCTTTTGGTCTACATATCCTTAATCTTTCCCTGAGGACCTTCTTCAGCAGATTTTTATTCCTTTAAAAAAAGCCAATCCAATCTTGTTGTCTTATTATGATTTTTAAAATTCATTTTGTGGGATATGGGCATCGCTGACTGGCCAGCATTTATTGCCCGTCCCTAGATGGCTTTAAGAAGGTGGCGGTGAGCTGTCTTCTTGAACCATTGCAATCCACCTGCTGTGGGTTGACCCACAACGCCATTAGGGAGGGAATTCCAGGACTTTGACCTCGCAATGGTGAAGGAACTGCAATATATTTCCAAGTCAGGATGGTGTGGCTTGTAGGGGAACCATATATCTGCTGCTCTTGTCCTTCTAGGTGGAAGTGGTCATGGGTTTGGAAGGTACTGTCTGAGGATCTTTGGTGAGTGTCTACAGTGCATCTTGTAGATAGTATACACTGTTGCTACTGAGCATCAGCAGCAGAGGGAGTGGATGCTTGTGGATGTAGTCCAATCAAGCGGGCTGCTTTGTCTTGGATGGTGTTAAGCTTGTGTGCTGTTGGGACTGCATTCTTCCAGGCAACAGGGAAGTATTCCATCACACTCCTGATGTGTGTCATGTAGATGGTGGACATTTCACAACTTTCTAGCCTTTGAATGTATGCTTTTCTCAAGGTCCACATTTAAACCCCACACATGATCCTCCATATCAGTTATCAATTATTTACTTATGATCTCTTTTGATACATAAGTCGACCAATGCTTTATGTTTGGAGAATACATTCCATTGTATTGTTTTTCTATATCTGAATATTCTGTGGCAGTAACTAACTTAAGGCAAGATGCTTCCCAGGTACATAAATTATGGTACCTGCTCTTATTGTTAGCCATTTATTTTGGCCGCTACATTCTTATCATTCTCCATAGAAATCTTCAAGCCTTCATGATTTTAGTCATTTTATGTACAAGCTCTTAGAATCTTAGAATCCCTACAATGTGGAAACAGGCCCTTCGGCCCAACAAGTCCACACCGACCCTCAGAGCGTCCCACCCAGACCCATCCCCCTATAACCCACCTACACATTCCTGAACACTACGGGCAATTTAGCACAGCCAATTCACCTAACCTGCACATCTTTGGACTGTGGGAGGAAACCAGAGCATCCGGAGGAAACAGGCATGGGGTGAATGTGCAAACTCCCCACAGACAGTCGCCCAAGGGTGGAATCGAACCTGGGCCCCTGGTGCAGTGACGCAGCAGTACCAACCACTGAGCCACTGTGCCGCCCTAGCTGTTGGTTTTCAGGCTAGGAACATGTCTGGACATGTCCAGAATCAGGATATTTTAAGGGGATGTTGCTATTAAGGCTGTCCTATAGAAGATTGGGACAAATAGAAGGAACAAGATATTGTCTTTCAGGTTTCATTTACATAACGGTAGAGAGCTCCAGACAGCAGCATAGCACCACTAGGCAGCTCACCACTGAACATGATTTCAATTTTTGAATATTGCAATTTTGGCAGAAACCCTTAGGTAGGTCTTGGGTGGGTGAGGGAACAATGTGGTTGATGGACAAAGCAACCATTGGAGACGGAGGGAGCTGATCAGGGGCTGAGTAGGATTTGGTTTCAGTGCCATTTAGCCAAAAGCATCACTAGCATTCTTACACTTATCAGCTCTATGTTCGACTATTTTTATAAAATGTATTGGTGGTGGCACTTCAAGAATTCCTGCTTTAGTGAAACGCAAAACATATTTTCTTGAACACAGCAGACAGAGGCTGAATTAAATGGCCATTGACCCCATAATTGCATATGCCTATCACCTATCCAGGCACTAGCCCTGGATTTTTTCTGGCCTTCATCAACATAATGGATGGGGTGCATTCATGAACAATAATTCAGATCTCTAACAAAGTACTCCACTCAAGTGCACTATGAAAATCTTTACAGACCTGGATTGTTTAATTCAGCTGCGATAATGTTTGAAGAAATTTTGTAAAAATTGTAATGTTTTTAGGAATTCACTTACCTGGTGCAGTGGTACTTTCGTTTCTTTGAATGTTCTCATATTGCTTTGGTTTAGATTGTGACTGCATTTTACTCTTTGTTCCTTTAAATCCAGAAATAATCTAAAACCAAAACAGAAAAGAAAGTAAATAACTATGATTGTTAGTGAAATTACACCTGTCGTATTTGCACCTGAAACACACACCAAACCAATAAGCAATCTGTTGTTACTATTGTACTGGGATGATTTGTGTGTTTAGGAAGGTGGGAGGAGTACCTTTATTGGGCAGGGAGACAAAATTCGGTTTTGCGTTATCAGATTAAAGCTTTGAAATTAAGTTTTCAGAACATTTCCCAACCATGATGGGATCAACACATAATGCGAGAGAAACTTGGCCTGTCTGGCAGCACCTGTGGAGAGAGAAACAAAGTGAATGTTTTGATGTGGTATGTCTCTTCTTCAGAACTGAGTTTTCAATGCCAAGGGATGCAGACTGTATAGTTCACCTAAATGAGGTAGTCCAGCCACACTGGCTGACACCAGCAAACCTGAACACGGCAGGCATGAGGATAGTGGTTCAATAGCAAGAGATTCAAGATAAAAAGAGCTCAACATAAAAATTACAACTAAAGGTGGGCACTACAGCAAGGAGTTAAACTTAAATCAGAGTTAACGTTTTGGGTCAAGTGATCCTTACTCAGAACTCGATCTGAAACATTAACTTGACCTCACTCGACCCGAAAAGTTAACACTGATTTCTCTCCACAAATACTGCCAGACCTGCTGAGCTTTTCCAGCAACTTCTATTTTAGCTTCTGATTTACAGCATCCACAATTCTTTTGGTTTTTAGTTAAGCTTAAATGGTGTGGTTGTTGTAGGTGCCAATATGACAAGAAGACATAGGAATGCTCAGCACCAACAGGACCTGAGACCTCATTGTGAAGCAACAAGCTATACCTGAAAAGGGCAATCAGAGTTTCAGTGCCATTGAGTAATGTCCCATGAGAGTCTGATGGAGGAGTTGCAGCGACCTATAGATGCGTGAACAGCAATGCCACAAGCTTCTTCACATGACTCAGGACACTGTTAACTATGCCTGTAGCAGGATCAGCAGTTGGATGGCTTGGGAGAAATGTGCTATGCCTGTGGTGCTGAAGATCACATCAGGGTTGAACTTCTTCACCACTGGCGCCTTTCAAAACGCAACTGGGACCTTAGATGGCATCTCCCAATCGACCACTCACAACTGCATTGTGAGTTCACAGATGACCTTCTCATGAAAGCACATCTGTTTGTGCAGTTCATCATGGACCCAGAGAGCTAAGCAAACTGAACTGCCGAATTTTCATCCATTGCTGAGTTCCCTCAGCTCTAAGGGGATATTGACTGCATGTGGAACTCAGACTTCCTGGCGTCATCCAGCTAGATTCCTGAACTTGCTGGTGACCACAGGCAACAATTTCTGCTGGTATGTATCTGCTATCCAGGGAGCTGTCTGAATGCTTCCATTCCACACAACCCTCAGGTGCCACAGATGTTCACTCCCCAGAATCATCTCTACGGTTGGCTTCTGGAAGACAAGGGGTACTCCCAGAAGACTTGGCTAATGGCCCCAATGCATAGCCTGCATACTGATGCTAAACAGCTGTACAATGCTACCCATGGATCCACAAGGATTATCACTCAGCAGACAATTGGTCAAGTGAAGATGCGCTTCCACTGCATGGACTGCACAGGAGACAATACTCCAGGACTCAGCACACTGCGTTTCTAAGGTAGTGCTGTTCTGATCAAAGCCACCTTTTGCAGTTGTAAGCTTGTCCCAAGCAACCACTTGGTGAAAATTTTCCAGACATGCAAGTTCTCCGAGTTAAGATGAAAGGTCAGCAGCCTGGTCTTGCACACACCGGTGAGTGTTGTAGCTCCATTTATATTTTAATTGCAAACCCTGGCTAATGTATGAGAGCCCGCAGCACTGTTGCGCAATGGGTTGCTCTCACTAATTGAGGTACACTCCCTAGAAATGAAGCATCTGATGCAAATTGGCCACCAATCTCTTTTTTAACAGTCGTCTGCAGTTGCAAATTTGCAATGCTAACTCATACTCACAGGGGCATAAAGCATTGAGTAAACAGTGGCAATTGCACTGGTGATACATAGAGGATTATTCATTCTCTCGCAGTGTTGAATATATATTCTCTTAAAATGCCCACAGACGCTGATGTTGGACCGGACTGCTTTTGTCAGTCAGGATAGTTTCCTGCGGCCAACAGAACTTCTCTCTCTCTCAGATGGTCTGCTGAAGATCATCAAAGGAAGCAGTGCTAAAGCGTGGAGTCACTTTCTGTATGGAGTTAGACATCTCCAGGGGTGGGTGGGGCAACCAACAGATGCCTCTGGCTTTCAGAACTGTTATCTGGATGCTGAAATAACTCCACAGCGGCCAGTATCCCGTCACCAAGTCACCCTTTATTTACACGTTCATAGTACATGGCACTGACCCAGCTATCTCAGAACGGTTCCTAGAGTGAATAGAACCACTGACGCTCCTATTTATATCTGTTATCCAGGAATCCCTGATTGGACCCCGGTAACTGCCCCAATCAGGGAAGTCATATTCAATGAAGTCTACCTGGCTGACCTCGTTCCAATCACTACATCCCTCTTCCTTTATTTTCTGGGGCATAGGACAGCTTTTTGCCTGTAGCTTCTCCTTGGGTGCTCGCAGCAGGTCCAGTTCCTGAGTCTGCCTTGGATACCTGTGGCGTGTACCGGACCATAGTCTGCCTCTGGTGCCCGGAGTCTCTTGGCAGAAATTCATCTTCTTCAGGCAGTAATGGTGTGCAGGCTGTGACATCTGCTATCTGTCCTCAGAGGCTTCCTTGACGCTAAGCTTAGGGGGAGAACCCATGGGTTCTGACAGTCTTGCCAGATGTTCTGAGGTAGCGAATATGTTTTGCTCCTGCTCCATTTGCAAGGTTGAAGTTTTCATGCGGTCCACATACTTGTTTAGGGCTACCTCTCCTGCCTGAATCTTGTATATCATGGGACCTATCCTCACACTGACTTTGTCTTGTATCCATGCAGGGCCATTCCAAAGGACACCAAACTTTGTCCCCTGAAGTAAACTGCTTCTTGGACTTTGAAGAGTCTTCTGTCTGGCCTTGGCAATCCTGATGCTGTCACACCCTCACCCCAGGTCCAGGAATGTCAGGTTCAACCTGGTGCAGAGTCTTCTCCCAGTTAGCAATTCTGCTGCAGTTGAATGAGGGGTAATCCTTTAACCAAACAGGAACTGGGACAGTTTAGTATCATGTGAAGATGTAGACTGTTTCTTTAAGCCTGCCCTCAAAATTTGGACTTCTCTTTCCGTTAGGACATTGGACAATGGATGGTTTGGAGCTGTCCTTACATGCCAAACGCCATTCCACTTTAGGAAATACTCGAATTCCCTGCTGGTAAATGATGGCCCTGTTGTCTGTGACCAAAACCTCCGTAAATCTGTGTATTGCAAAAGATGTTCGCAACTTTTCAATCGTTATCCCTGTGTTTAACGAATGGACTTTATGCACATCTGACCACTTTGAATGAGCGTTCACAATGACTAAAAACATAGAGCCCATGAAAGGACCGGCATAGTCAACATTTAACCGAGTCCAGGTTTACCCAGCCATTCCCATGAATGTGGGGAGCTGCTGGCAGTAATTTTTATTCTTGTTGGCACTCTGGGCACTGCCCGAATAACACAGCTATAATCCTGGCCATGAGATATAACTTCTCGCCAACATCTTCAGTTTGGAAACCCCTGAATGACCCTGGAATTCAGCTAGTATCTGGTGGCAATCCTTTCTTGGGACAATCACTCCTGCTCCCGATAATAATATGCTGTCCTCTATGGTGATCTGGTCTCGCCAGGTCTGAAAAGGTTTCAATTCTGGTTGAGGTGGCCCTTTATTTTCCCCCAACACCACCATCTGATTTAGTTTTGTCAAGATGGTATCTTTTTGTGCCCGCAGTCTGATATTGTGAGCAGTGCCCAGATAGGTGTCCAGAAAGTTTAAAACCAGAACAGACTATTCTACTGGCAGTATCACCAGTGCCGTATCCACCAGCGAGAGATGGCTCATTGGCTACTTAGCCTCACGAACGGTGTTTCAACTTGTAATTGTACACACTCAGAATAAGAGCCCACTGTTAAATTTGATTTGAAACTGTAGGCCTTCCTCTTTAAGTAGTCCTAGCAGGGGCTTGTGGTCTGTTCCTATTACAAATTTGCCTCTGTAAAGGTATTGGAGGAACTTTCTTACACCAAAGATGACCACTATCTGAGCGTATCTTCAGTCAGCATCAGCCGAAATCCAGGAAGCATACGCTACTGGGTGTTCCTCTCCATTGGGCCACTCATAAGCCACAACCCCGATACTGTAACAGGAGGCATCGCATGTCAGCACCTCATCTCATTCAGGGTCACAGTGAGACAATAGATGACAATAACTGCTTCTTTACTTCCCTAAAGTCTACTTCTTGGCTACAAGATCAATTCCAAGACTGACCCTTTTTCAACGGCAGATATAAGGCTGCCAGGATGGAGCCCAGGTTGTGTATGAATTTTCTATAATAATTCACCAACCCAAGGAAAGACCTAAGCTCCCGTATAAACGTAGGAGCCAGGACACCTTTGATCGTCCTCACTTTATCTTCCAACAGTGGTAACCCAGTGTTGTTGACTCTGTAGCCCAAGTACGTCACTTGGGGTGCCTTAAACACACATTTTCCCCTTCCAAGGCATACACCCACCTTTCAGAACCATTTAAGCTCTATGTTCAAGTTGTTTGAATGCTATTTATTGGTATTTCCAGTTAATTGCACATTATCCAGATAAATGATGATGCTGGGTGGATCTTGTAAAATGTTCTCCATGGTCCACTGGAAAATGGCAGAGGCTGATGATACCAAAAATGGCAGTCTTGTATATTGATACAAACCCTTATGGGTATTAATTGTAGCATACTTTTGGGAATCCTCATCTAACTGCAAATGCAAGCATGCGTGGCTCATGTCCAGCTTTGTGAAGGACAGCCTTCCGCTTCCAGTTTTGCATGTAAGTCCTCTATGCGATGGATTGAGTATCCAGCTGCGAAAAGCAGTTTACTGTTTGTTTAAAGGCAAACTGGCCCATTGTGCTTCATAACTGGTGTAACTGATGCTGTCTATTCCGCAAACTGTACTGGTTAGATGATTCCTTCACTTTCCAGCCTCCTGATTTCTGCCTGGTCTTTTGCACGTAGGGCAAATGGCACTGGGCAGGCCTTGCAGATTTGTGGAATTGCTTATTGGGCAACATGTAGGGTGGCCTTGGTCCCTTTGATAGTCCCTGGAACTTCCTGAAAAACCTCCAGGTACTTAATTAGGACTTCACTCAGGCAGCCGTTTTCTAATCTAATGTTGAGCTAACTAAGTTGAATCTTTCTCATCCAATTTTGTCCTGTCAAGTTTGGGGCCGAGCCTTTTACTACAATCAGTGATAACTGAACCAGCTGCATCTTATAAGAGACCAAACGGAAGGTGTACCCTTAATCTGTAAAGGTTTCCCAGTATACATTCTCAGCAAACATAAGGCTTGGAGACCAGAGCAAATTTCGATAAAGCCTGGCTCCACAATCACTGATACAACCACACCAGTATCGACCTCCATTAGAACCGGTGACCATTTAACCAGACATCTATTCTGATTAGCAATATAACTGTTCCAAACCAGATGTAGATAGACTTTCCAGGGTGTGCACTCTCCTTGATACCAGCCTATGAGTCATCTTACTCAATTCATGCCTAGTGAGATTCGTTCACTGTCTTGAGTCCGCATACCGGCAGTAACTACAATGGCCTATCGGTGCAGACCCTCAAGAAAATTTTAACCATTTGGCTGAGACTTGGCCTTATTTTGGGGTTTTGCTGTAGGCTGACCCTCTGTTCAGGATATGTCCAGACTGAGGCTATGCAATTGCTTTCACTCAACTGGTGATCCCCAAGCTTAGTTGGCCTGGCGAGGGCGTGCACTTCTGTTGTAACTCATAAGCTCCAGTTGCAATTTCTAATGACAAAGCCAGTTGTAATCCAGTTTAGCTTCAGCCAGCAGGAGCTTTTGCATGGTCACATCATCAATCCCACATACCAAATGGTTTCTCAGCATCCCACTTAGGGTTAAACCAAAATCACGTGACTCTGCCAGTTGTCTTAATCCTGATATGATTCCCTGGTTCTCAAACTGCTGAGTAAAACCAATAGCACCTCAGAATTAGAGGAAGCTGAGGTCAGAAGATTCTTTTTCTCAAATCTGTCAACTCTTGAAAGGTTTTAGTACCTGGTGCCTCAAGGAAAGTTCGGTTTCTAATAACAGAAATACTTGTGGGTCCACAATTATTTGTTGCTTTTCGTCTGCCCCAATGTCATTTGCCCAGAAAAAATAATGCATTCTTTCCACATACTGATCCCAGTTTTTGACAGCAGGATTGAATGAGTCAAGCTTTCCAAATAGCAGCATGATGCTAGAAATGATTGCCTCAACTCAAAGACAACTGTTGCAAGTGAATCTCTTCAGGGGCGTTGTCTTCTCTCATTGCCACAGAAATAACTCCATGAAGGCCGATATCTCATCACCAAGTCACCTTTTATTTACACGTGCATAGTACCTGACAATGACCCAGCTAGCTCAGAGCCGGCTTCTAGAGTGAACAGAACCCCTGACACTCCTGCTTATATCTGTCAGCCAGGACTCCCTGATTGGACCAGTTAACACATTCAGTCAGGGGGCTCATATTCAATGAGGTCTAACTAATCACTACAGATGCCTTTTATATATGACACCCAGAAGTAGGAGATTTGGAGGTTACGGTGAGCTTCAGAACAGGCTGTATATAAGATTTGGCATTGTATTTGTGAATGCATATGCACGAGCAAAAAGGTAATTGAGTGACACAGTCTCCCCCCACTCCCAACCATAAGTATCTCCCATCTTTAGGTCAGGCACTACATTTAGAAAAAATGGATTCAGCCCACTACTTTACATTCTGACAGTTTTGACTGTCTCCCTGCTATAGGAAAGATGTTGTGAAACTTGAAAGGGATCAGAAAAGATTTACAAGGATGTTGCCAGGGTTTGAGATTTTGAGCTACAGGGAGATGCAGAATAGGCTGGGGCTATTTTTCTAGGAGTGTCAGGAGCTGAAGGTGACCTTATAGAGGTTTACAAAATCATGAGAGGAATGCATAGGGTGAATAGCTAAGGTCTTTTCCCCAGGAGGCATAGGTTTAAGGTGAGAGGGGAAAGATTTAAAAGGAACCTTGGGGGCATTTTTTTCACGCAGAAGATGGTGCGTGTATAGAATGAGCTGCCAGAGGAAGAGGTGGAGGTTGCTACAATTATAGCATTTGAAAGGCATCTGGATGGGTATATGAACAGGAACAGTTTAGAGGGATATGGGCCAAATGCTGGCAAAAGGGACCAGATTAATTTAAGATATCTGGTTGGCATGGATGAGTTGGACCGAAGAATCTGTTTTAGTGCTGTACATCTCTATGGTTCTCTAACAATAGGCTGTCAAAATTCTCAAGAGTTCTGTAAAGGACAACTTTGTTTTATTTGTTCGGGTGATATGAGGTTGCTGCAGTCTTTGGAGTTTTTAGTGCACCCACAGTACCGTAGGGAAGGGAAGTCCAGAATTTTGAGCCAACAACAGTGAACAAAACAGTAATTTTAGTTCAAAGTTAGTATGGTATGTGGCTTGGGGGGAAACCTGTAGTTGGTGGTGATCCCATGCATTTTCTGCCCTTATCCTTTGGTGACAAAGGTAATGGGTTTAGAATGTGCTGTTGAAGGAGCTTAAGGAAGAAGATACCAGAATAGAAAGAAATCAAGATGTGATTTGGTGATTAAAGCCACATTGCCATCATAACTGCTTGGGCAGAATAATATTGTCAGAGAGTGAAATTTCACTATGATGTAAACACCTGGAAATTAGTTTCAGGCAAAGCAATGATGTCAATGTAGTCATTGTCAGTAAAGTTATGGGTGGCAAGGGTTATGTTCGCAAGTGAATAGACATATACACAGATAGGCAGTTACAGTTGATTCATCAGTCATTGATTTCAATTCTGTGACATTTACTACCCTCACTTCCACTCAGTTTCAACTTCTCCACTGCAAAAATTCATCTAAATCCCTTTATCACCTCAATTTGACTACAATGCTCTCCTTACTGGCATTCAAATACACGTTCTACACTAAATCACTCTTATCCAACCCCCATTCCACTTGTTGAGTTACACTAGATCTGTTATTTAAAGATTTCTTTTAGAAATCTCTGCTAACTGTAAATAAATATTCTTATTTTCCTTGCTTTTGCAACCTGTACGATTTCAGCTGATTCTTATATTCTCCATCACCCTCTCCTAATTTCTGTGCACTCCTACCTTCACGGACACTCTCCATGTCAACCCATGAACCAATCTCCACAGTCGTCTCCTTAATCTTATCATTTCTTATAGCCTCACCATCTCTGAGGTTTCTGGAACTGACAATACATTTTCTGCCTCTTCCTTTCTCCCTCACTATCAACATAGAGTCATAGAATATTACAGCAAGGAAACAGGCCCTTCGGCCCAAACTGATCCATGCTGACCATGGTGCCCATTCAGCTAGTTCCAATTGCCCGCATTTGGACCATATCGCTCTAAACCCTTCCCACATATACAAATGTTTTTTAAATGTTGCTATTGTACCTGCCTTGATCACTTTCCCTAGCAGCCCATTCCATATATGCACCATTCTCTGCATGAAGAAGCTGCCCCTCAGGTCCTTCTTAAATCTTTGCTCCCTCACCTTAAACCTATGCTCTCTGGTTTTCAATTCCCATCCCTGGGAAAAACAGTATATGCATTCATCTTATCTATGCCTCTCATGATTTTATACACCTCAATAAGGACACCTCTCATTCTCCTATGTTCTCAGGAATAAAGTCCTATCCTGGCCACGTCTCCCTATAACTCAGGCCTACCAGTCCTGGCAACATCCTTGTAAATCTTCTTTGCACATTTCCAGTTTAACTATGTCTTTCCTGTAACAGGGTGACCAAAACTGTACACAATACTCCAAACGTGGCCCCACTAACGACTTATACAACTGTAACATAACATCCCAAATCCTTTACTCATTGCCTCAACTGATGAAGGCCAGCATGCTAAATACATTCCTCACCACCTGGTGCCTGGCCTCAACCATTCCACAGTCAGCCTTGGAAGTTTATTTCAGTACTCTGTTTAACTGATCCCTGCTCACATTAGATTTCTACACCAATATACACAACAATATCTGTAACACATCCTTGAAACAAGAACGACCAGGAGCCTGCTTAACATTTGTTAATTGATCTCTACCAAATTTCAATTACATATGCTTATGCCATATCCTTAAGTAACCTTACAACCCAAAGGTATATTATAAAAATATCTGTCTTAATTTCATTTGACCCAGAATCAGCATCTGTTTGGGGAGAGAATTCCAATTTTCTGCTACTATTAGTTGTGTGAAACAGTTCCTTCTTTATTTGTTGATATGAGGTATTTTAGAAAGTCTGTGAAAGTAATCCTAACCATGTAAAAAGCATGGACTTCGAAAAGGTATTTAAAACAGCACCATGTGACAGACTTGAGAGCAAATTTATGGTTCATGGAACATAAGTAACATAGATACAAAATTTGTCTGAGTGTACAGGAAACCGACAGTAATGGTTAATGGAAGTATTTCAGTCCGGCAAATGGTTTATAGTGGAGTTGTGCAGGGGTCAGTTAGGGCCCCTTTTCCTGGTATGTATATTATCAGCCTACACCTTGGCATACAGGGCACAATTTAGAAATCTGTAGCCAAATACAAAATTTGGAAGTATAGTGAACTGTTTGGAGAATAGTACAGAACTTCAAAGAATGTGGACAAGTTGGTGGAAGGATGGTCAAGTAGCAGATTAAATTTAATTCAAAAGTGTGTAAAGTAATTGATTTTAGCGTTTTAAATGATTTGGATGGGAATATAGCAGGCATGGTTCGTAAGTTTGCAGATGGCACCAAGATTGGTGGTATAATAGACAGTGGAGAAGGTTATCTGAGATTACAAAGAGATCTTGATTAAATGGGTCGATGGGCTGGAGTGACAGATGGAGTTTAATTTGCATAAATATGAGGTATTGCATTTTGATAATTCAAACAAAGACAATTATACAATTAATGGTAGGGCCCTAGTAGTGTTGTAGAACAGAGACTTAAGGGTTCAGGAACATAATTCTTTGAAATTTATGTCACAGGTAGACAGGGTGGTTAAGAAGACATTTAGGATGCTTGCCTTCATTGCTCAGACTTTTGAGTATAGGGATTGGGACATCATGTTTACAGGACGTTGGTGAGGGTTCTTCTGGAGTATTGTATGGAGTTCTGGTCGCCCTGTTATTGGAAGGATATTATTAAATTGGAGAGGATTCAGAAAAGATTTACCAGGATATTGCTGGGAATTGAGGATTTGAGATACAAAAATAGACTGGAAAGGCTGGGACTTTTCCACTGGAGGTTGAGGGGTAACCTTATTAAGGTTTATAAAATCATGAGGGGCATAGATAAGGTGAATGACAAGGGTCTTTTCCCTAGGTGGGGTAGTTCAAAACTGGGGGGCATAATTTTAAGGTGAGAGGAGGGAAGATTTAAAAAGGATATGAGGGGCAATTTGTTTACAGAGAGTGGTTTGTGTGTGACGTGAACTGCCAGAGAAAGTGGTGGATGCACACACAGTTACAATGTTTAAAAGACATTTGGACAGGTTCATGAACAGGAAAAGTTTGGAGGGATATGGGCCAAGTGCAGGCAGGCGGGACTAGTTTAGTTTGGAACATGATCAGCATTGACTGATTGGATCGAAGGGTCTGTTTCCATGCTGTGTAACTCTATGACTAGTAAGAAGAACACAGAGGGATAATATAAAATAAAGGGTACAATTTTAAAGAGAGTGCAGGAGCAGAAAAATATAGGGTGGCATGGTGGCTCAGTGGTTAGCGTTGCTGCCTCACAACACCAGGGAAACGGATTTGCATATTCTCTCTGTGTCTGCATGGATTTCCTCCGGGTGCTCCAGTTTCCTCCCATAGTCCAAAGATATGCAAGTTAGGCGGATAAACCATGGAAAATGTTGTGTTAGAAGAATGGGGGGGGGGGGGGGGGGGTCGGGTTGGAATGCTATTTAGAGGGTCAGTGTGGACTCGAGTGGCCTGTTTCCACGCAGTATGACATGGGTTCATTTGTGCTTTGATATGAAAATATTTAATTTCATGATTCACATGTCTTGAGAATTGAATTCCTAAATGTAAGGTAAATGGGCAAAGGAACTTGTCAAATTTCTCTAAGACAATTATGACTCAGAGGAGAAAACTGTAAACATTATGTGGCTCCTTCCTGAGTTTTGATGGATACAAGATGTCTACATTTGTCTTCATAAGGGTTTTAGGTTATATATGTGTGTACCTGACCAAAGAAAGATTTGGAAGCAATGAGTAAAAAAGGAAAGCTTTTAAAGTATCCAAATACTTTTCAAATACAGCTTAAAATTGAACTTTATTAATTGAAATCTCTATCTGAAACATCCAATGAGTGCCTCATTTCCTTAAGGATAGATACAGGAAGGCAATCTTTTGTTTTGGGTTTATATGTGTATTTTTCTCACAGAAACAGATGGCTTGGCAGACTGTGAGAAGTATATCTGCCAGCTGTCTGATCAAGGGGCATAGTAGATATTAAGAATCAAGAGTGCTTTATGTCTTTATTCACTAAGCAAGAATTGTGAATGCCCTGAATAAAAAGCTAAATTAATGGAGAATTAAAATTGTCAGGCTGTCTGATAGAGCTGAGGAAGAAACAACAGTTGAATCCTCAAACACAGAAATAGTTCTAAGTGTTCATTTGCTAGATTGCAAAATTGAAAAGACAAAATGAATTCCTCAAAATTCCAGACAGTATGGGGAAACTCTTGGATGGAATTAAAAACAGATGGAAAGTGATCTCTTAACATATTCAAAATTTGAAGAACACAGATATAAAATATATGATGCTAAATTAGCAATACTCACTTTAATTTTTGTAGAGTGAATGTTTTTAATTAAAGTATTAAACTTTGTTGTGTAGTTCTTTCAGATAATAGCTGGAATTTCAATTATTTTGCCAACGTTAATGCTCTCCCTCAAGATCAGAACAGCATAAATTGTTGAAGATGACATGACAGATTAAGAGAGGGTTAATAAAACATATAGCATTCCAGTTTTATTAATAAGGTATATAACACAGAAACAAGGAAGGTATATTACACAGATTTACAACCCTAGTTTCGCTTGTATTGGAATACTGTGTCCAGTTTCCCAAACTGTGGGTCTTTGGTCTACAGCCAAGGTTTTGGATTTGCGACCTCTGAAGCAGAAATTGCTACAATGAAGTTCCAACCAAAGGTTAACAGCTGCGTGATCTCTTTAAATCTCGGGTTCCTTCATAGTTGTATGCATGGCCTAACTGGCTGATCCTCGAGGTCTGAATGGGAACACATGAGCCCCTGAAGCCAGCTCTGCCACTCTAGATTGTGGTTTATCATCTGCATCAATGCCATATTCCTGCACTATCCCCAAATTCCTTGACACAATTAGTAACTAGAAATTTATCAATCTCCACCTTGAAATTACTTAATGACTGACCTTCCAGATTCCTCTGGGGTAGAGAATTTCAAGATTCACCGTACTCTGAGTGAAGAGATACTCCTTCATTTCAGTGCTGAATGACTTGCCTCCTATTCTGAGACTATGCCCCCAGTTCTAGACCCTGCACCGAGAAGATATATCCTTTCTGCATCTACTCTATCTATCCCTTTAAGAAATTTACAAGTTTTTATGTCACTGCCCCTCATTCTTCTACAATACAGAGAATACAATTCCAGTCTCATCATTGGACAACCCCACCATTCCAGAATTAAGTCTGGTGAACATCTGCTACACTCCTTTTGTTGCAAATATAACCTTTGTTTGGCAAAGGGACCAGAACTTCACACAATACTCAAGGCTTGCTTTCACCAATGTTTTATATACTTGAAACAAGACTTCTTAGTCCCTTTACTGAAATCCTCTTGCAATAAAGGCCAACGCATCATTTGCCTTCTAGATTGCTTGCTGCACCTATGTGCTAGATTTTAATGACTTATGAGCTAGGACAGAAATCACACAACATCAAGCTATAGTCTAACGGGTTTTTTTTGAAAATACAACCTTTCAGAGCCTTACTTCTGCCACAAGTCTTAGTGAGAGAGGAAGTATCAGACACAGAATTTATAAGTAAAAGATCAAAGGGTCACACCATTGATAAGGATATACTAAACAAATCTAAGATGCTGTTAAATCTTTAATCAGTTAGAAGGTTTTAATTGATTAATATGTATATGTAAATTCCCAAACTCCTTTCAAGTCACCGTCCTGTGAGAACTAAAGGTTTTATCAGTGTAAAGAAGAGGTGACATCTTAGGTCAGACAATGCATATTAAGTGTGAAGCCTTGTTTAGAATCTGTGTTTTGGTTTGGAGTCAGACTGGTTTTATTTCTAAAGTAGGAATTCATAAGAAGTCACATTGACTGACTGTCTATAAATTGTGTGCTTTTTGCACAAAATAGAATGTATCTGCAAATACAAATTCATCCCATAGACTCACATGTTTAAGTGTGTGTGTGTGTAAGTGTCTGTGTGAGAGAGCGAGAGAGGGAGAGTGTCTGTGTGTGTGTGTGTTTGAGAGAGGGGGGAGACAGAGAGTGTGTGTGTGTGTGTGCTTGAGAGACAGCGTGTGTATGAGACAGGATCTGTGCGAATGTGTGTGTGTGTGTGTGTGTATGAGAGTGAATAGTGTGGTGGGTTCAACTATTGTGCAAAATGAACCCAAGATCCTGGTTGAGGCCACCCTCATGGTTACCGAACTTGGCTATCAGCCCCTGCTTGGCGACTCTGCGCTGTTGTGTATCCTGAAGTTTGCCTTAGAGGATGTTTACATGAAAATCTGAGGCCAAATGTCCTTGAACGCTTAAGTGTTCCCTTGTTGGGAGGGAACATCCCTGTCTGGCGATTGTTGTGCAGTGTCCATTCATCCGTTGTTGTAGCGTCTGCATGGTTTCACCAATATACCTTGCCTCGGGGCCTCCTTGCCTGCAGTGTATGAGATAGACAACATTGGCCGAGTCACATGAATATCTGTCGTGCACATGGTGGGTGGTGTTTCCATGTGTGATGGTAGTGTCCATGTCGAAGATCTGACATGTCTGGCAGAGGATGCCATGATAGGGTTGTAGAGTGTTGTGGTCGATGTTGTCCTGAAGGCTGGGTAGTTTGCTGCAAACAACGGTCTTTTCACGTTTTGGCGGTTGTTTCAAGATGAGAAGTGGAGGTGTGGGAATGATCTTGGAGAAGTGCTCATTTTCATCAATAATGTGTCGAAGGCTGCAAAGATCATGGCATAGTTTCTCCGCTCCTGGGAAGTACTGGACAACGAACGGTACCCTATTGGATGTATCCTGTATCTGTCTTCTGAGCAGGTCATTACGGTTTTTCGCTGTGGCACGTCGGAACTGGTGATCGATAAGTTGAGCATCATATCCTGTTCCTATGAGGGCATCCTTCAACACCTTCAGGTGTTTACCTCGTTCCTCCTCATCCGAACAGATCCTGTGTATGCACAGGGCTTGTCCATAGGGACATGGCTGTTTTAATATGTTTAGGGTGGAAGCTAGAGAAGTGCAGCATCGGGAGGTTATTTGTGGGCTTGCGGTAGAGTGAGGTACAGAGGTGTCCGTACTTGATGGAGCTGCGTGTGTCCAAGAATGAGGCTGATTATAAAGAGTAGTCCATGGTAAGTCTGATGGTGGGATGAAACTTGTTAATATTGCTACGTAGTAGTTTCAGTGACTCCTTGCCATGAGTCCAAAGGAAGAAAATGTTGTTAATGTATCTGGTGAATAGCATTGGTTGGAGGTTCTGTGCAGCAAAGAAGTCTTGTTTGAACCAGTGCATGAAAATGTTGGCACACTGGGGAGCAAATCTGGTCCCCGTGGCTGTTCTGTGGATCAGGATGAAGAACTGGTTTTCAAAGGTGAAGACGTTGTGGTCGAGGATGAAGCGGAGTTGTAGGACGGCGTCTGGAAATTGGCAGTTAGTGGTATTGAGTACTGAGGCTGTTGCAACGATGCCGTCTTCATGAGAGATGCTGGTGTAGAATGCCAAAACGCCCATTGTGATGAGGAATGTTCCTGGCTCGACTGGTCCGTGGGTGCTGAGTTTCTGTAAGAAATATGTAATGTTGCGACAGAAGCTGGGTTTTCCCTGTACAATGGGTTTCAAGATGCCCTCAACATGGCCAGAGAGGTTCTCACAAAGATTCCTATTGCCTCATACGATTGGACGTCCAGGTGGTTTTGTGTATCTTTGGAAGGCAGTAGAAGTCCCCGACATGGGAAGTACACGGGATGAGAGCACGTAGAGTAGTCTGAAGGACTGGAGCAAAAGTCTTGACCTGTCTGTTCAGTTGAACAGAAGTCCCTCTCTGGCTATGTCGAGGGCAACTACGCCATGTTCTTCACGGCTTTCAACACATTATCGATGACAATGAGCACCTCACCAAGATCTTCCCCACACCTCCACCTCAATCCTTCAAACAACCACCAAACCTTAAACAGATCATTGTTCGCAGCAAACTACCCTGCCTTCAGGACAACATTGACCACAACAGTATACAACCCTGTCATGGCAACCTCTGCAAGACATGTCAGACCTTTGACATGGATACTACCATCATATGTGGGAGCACCACCCGCCACGTGTACGGCAGATACTCATTGATTTGGCCAACTTTGTCTATCTCATACGCTGCAGGCAAGGAAGCCCCAAGGCATGGTATATTGGCAAAACCATGCAGACGCTACGACAATGGATGAATGGACACCGCGCAATCGTTGCCAGACAGGGATGTTCCCTCCTAGCGAGGGAACACTTCAGTGGTCAAGGACATTTGGCCTCAGATCTTCGGGTAAACATCCTCCAAGGCAGACTTCGGGATACACAACAACACAGAGTCACTGAGCAGGGGCTCATAATCAAGTTTGGTACCCATGAGGATGGCCTCAACTGGGATCTTGGGTTCATGTTGCACTACAGGTGACTCCACCACACTATACACTCTCATTAACACACATACTCTGTCTCTGTCTCCCTCACAAACACACACACACACACACACACACACACACACACACACTCCCTCTCCCTCATACATGCACGCGCACACGCACACACACACACACACACAGAGCTTTGGGGTGAATTTCTATTTCAGATACATTCTACTTTGTTCAAAAAGCACCCATTTTATTGACAGTCAATCAATGTGGCATTTTATAAATTCCTACTTTAGAAATAAAGCCAGTCTGACTCCAAACCAAAACACAAACAGATTCTAAACAAGGCCTCACACCTAACATGTACTGTCTGACCTAAAATGTCACTTCTTCTTTACACTAATAAAACCTTTAGTTCTCACAGGGCAGTGACTTGAAAGGAATTCGGAAATTCACATATACATATTAATCAATTAAAACCTTCTGATTAAAGACTTAACGGCATCTTCGGTTTGTTTAGTATATCATCATCAATAGTGTGACCTTTTGATCTTTTACTTATAAATTCTGTGTCTGATACTTCCTCTCTCACTAACACCTGAAGTAACGCTCTGAAAGCTTGTATTTTCAAATAAACCTGTTGGACTTTAGCCTGGCGTTGAGTGATTTCTGACCTTGTCCACCCCAATCTAGCACCGTCAGCTCCACATTATAAACGAGGACACCTAGGTGCCTTTGGACATCAACACTTTCCAATCACTCAGTATTTAAAAATTATGCTGCTCCTTTGTTCCCCCTCCAGGATTTTTTTTGGAGCAGCTTGTGGTAGAGCTCACTAGGAAACAGGCAATTTCTGAAGAAGGGTCCAGGCCCAAAACGTCAGCCTTCCTGCTCCTCTGATGCTGCTTGGCCTGCTGTGTTCATCCAGCTCTACACCTTGTTATCTCAGATTCTCCAGCATCTGCAGTCCCTACTATCCCAGGAAACAGGCAATTCTGGATTTAGTGATGTGCAATGAGGCAGACTTGATTAGGGAGCTGAAATTGAAGGAATCCCAAAGGTGCAGTGACCATAATATGATAGAATTCACCCTTCACTTTGAGAGGGGACAACTGGAATCAGATGTAATGGTATTACAATTGAGTAAAGGTAACTACAAAGACATGATGGAGGAACTGGCCCAGAGTTGATTGGAAGGGAAGCCTAACAGGGAAGACAGCGGAGCAGCAATGTCTGGAGTCTCTGGGGGTAATTTGTAAGACAAAGCAGAAATTCATCCCAAGAAAGAAGAAATATAAACCAAAAGAACTGCAGATGCTGTAAATCAGGAACAAAAACAAAGTTGCTGGAAAAGCGCAGCAGATCTGGCAACATCTGTGAAGGAGAAAACAGAGTTAATGTTTCAGGTCCGGTGACCCTTCCTCAGAACTGAAGCCCAACAGGGAAGAAATATAATAGGGGCTGGATGAAGCAACCATTGCTGACAAGGAAAGTCAGGGGCAGCATAAAAGCAAAAGAAAAAGCATATAATGTGGTGAAGATTAGTGGAAAACCAAAGGATTGGGGTTCTTTTAAAACCCAACAGAAGATAACTAAAAAAGCAATAAGGGGGAAGAAGATGAAATATGAGCGTAAACTAGCTAAAAATATGAAAAAAGATTACAAGAGTTTATTTTTAGCTATCTAAAAGGTAAAAGAGATGCAACAGTGGACATTGGACCGCTGGAAAATGAGACTGGAGAAGTAATAATGGGGAATAAAGAAATGGAGGAGGAATTAAATTGGTATTTTACATCTGTTTTCACAATGGAAGACGTCCACAACATACCAGGATTTCAAGAGAGTCCGAGGACAGAGGTGAGTGTAGTGGCCATCACTTAAGGAGATGCTGGGGAAGTTGAAAAGTCTGAAGGTGGATAAATCATCTGAAACGAATGGACTAAATCCCAGAGTTATGAAGGAGATAGCTGAGAAGATTGTAGAGGTATTGGTGGTGATCTTCCAGGAACTACATGAGCCAGGGAGGGTCTGGAAAGTGGCTAATACAACATCCCCGTTTAAGAAGGGAGGGAGGGAGAAGGCAGGAAACTAAATACTGGTTAGTTTGACCTCAGTCGTTGGTAAAATTTTGGAGTCCATTGTTAAGGATGAGATTGTGGTGTGCTTGGAAGTGCACGGTAAAATAGGGCAGAGTCAGCACAGTTTCGTCAAGCGGTAGTCACACATGGCAAACCTGTTAGAATTCTTTCAACAGGTAATGAGCAAATTGGACAAAGGAACCAGTGGACAAGATCTATTTGGATTTTCAGAAAGCCTTTGACAAGTTGTCACACAGAAGGCCGCTAAATAAATTAAGAACCAATGGTGTTAGGAGTAAGGTACTAACATGGATAGAGGATTGGCTGACTGGCAGAAAGCAGGGAGAAGGTATAAAAGGGTCTTTTTCTAGATGTCGGCATGTGACTAATGGAGTTCCAAAGAGATCTGTGTTGCAACCACAACTATTCACGTTATGCATTAACAATCAGAACCAAGGAACTGAGGGCATTGTTGCTCACTTGCAGATGACACAAAGGATAGTTGGACGGACAGGTAGTGTTGAGGAAACAGAGGGGCTGCAGAAGGATTTTGACATGCTATGCGAGTTGGCAAAGAAGTAGCAATGTGCCAAAGTGTCAAGTTATACATTTGGAAGGAAGACTAGAAGTTCAGAGTATTTTGTATATGGGGAAAGGCTTCGGAAATCTGAAGTGCAAAGGGACTTGGGAGTCCTAGTTTAGGATTCTTTTAAGGTTAACAATGCAGGTTCAGTTCGCAGTTAGGAAGGCAAATGCAATGTTGGCATTCAACAAGGCTAGAAAACAAGAGCAGAGACGTACTGCTGAGGCTGTATAAGACTCTGGTCAGACCACATTTGGAATATTGTGAGCAGTTTTGGGCCCCGTATCGAAGGAAGGATGTGCTGGCATTGAAGGGGGTCCAGAGGAGGTTTACAAGAATGATACTAGGGATGAGGAGCGGTTGAGTTTGGAAGGATGAGGGGGGTTCTAATTGAAATTCACAGGATACTGAGAAGTCTGGACAGACTGAATGTGGAGAAGATGTTTCCCTATTAGGAGAGGCTTAGACTTGGGGGCACAGCCTCAGGGTGAATTGACAACATTTTAGAACTGAGATAAGGAATTTCTTCAGCCAGAGGGTGGTGACTCTGTGGAACTCATTGCCACAGAGGACTGTAGAGGCCAAGTCATTGAGTGTATTTAAGACGGAGATAGATAGGTTCTTGATTAATAAGAGGATCAAGGGTTATGGGGAGAAGGCAGGGGAATGGAGTTGAGAAACATATCAGCCACGATCAAAGGCCGAGAAGACTCAACAGACTGAAAGACTGGCCTAATTCTGCTCCTATATTTTATGGTCTTATGATCTCCTAAAAAAGTGAATAGCCTTACACCACCACATTGATGAATGTAAAGGATCCCATACCCCAAACCAGCAAAACCGGTGTAATATACAAAATACCATGCGAGGACTTTGAGAAATACTACATAGGCCAAACTGGAAGAAAACTGACAATACAGATACACAGACGCCAACTAGCCACCAAGAGACACGACCAATTCTCAGTTGTCTCACTACACACTGACAACGAGGGACACGAATTGACTGGGACAACACATCCATAATCATACAAGCCAAACAGAGACATGCCAGGGAATTCCTGGAGGCCTGGTATTCCAACTGGAACTCCATCAACAAACACACTGAATTAGACCCTGTGTACAAACCAATGAGAAACAGAACTGGAAGTAATACCAACCACCCCAGCAAACCAAGGCATATAAATAATAAGCAGGACAGAACGCTGACACTTCATCGGAGGTGCACTGATGATGTTACCTAGCAGGGTGATAAAATATTTGCTACCAAACCCACCAGCTCAGCAAGCATGTCTACAACCTCATCCACAACCCAAGCTACAAATCTTCTCAAAAACTCTAAACCACCCACATTATTTTGCATCCAAAGTGATCTTGCCCACGTACTCAGCCTCTCTAAATCCCCTTGAAGCCTCTTTGCATTCTCCTCACTTTCCCAACAATTTTTGTATCATCTGCAAAATTGGAAATATTTCAATTGGCACCCAAACCATTGACATATATTATGAACAGCTGGGACTCAAGAAATTATTCTTGCCATACTCTACTGGCTACAGCATACCAACCAAAGAAAGACCCATTTACTATTATTGTTGCCTTCTGCCTGTTAACCAGAACGCAGTCTAGCATATTGTCTTTAATCCCAGGTGCTTTAATTTCAATTATTTGCCACCTATTTGGGACTTAATCCTGTCCTGAAAATTCCAGTGGAGAGCAGAAGTTTTTTTTTATTTAAAATTTCTGTTTAGGTTAAATACCTCACGCTTTCCCTTGCTGTCACATCTCTCTCACACATCTGAGTGTTTCTTTCCCTCCCCATTCCAGCACCCTGGAAAAGAAATATATTGGGAAGAGTGCAGAGAAAAATGACAAAAATAGCTCCAGGGATAAAGATTTTCAGTTACAAAGATAGATTGGAGAAGTTGAGACTGCCTTCTTAGATAAGAGGAACTTGAGAGAATGTTTAATAGAGATATTGAAAATCATGAAGGGTCTGGTCAGAGAGATAGGGTAAAACAATTCCCGTTGGAATTGGAACTATCAAAAACAGCATGGCACAGTTTAAATGTCATTGGCAAAAACAACAATGACAACATGGGGGAAAACTTTTCTCATGCATTGATTGGGTAAGATCTGGAATATACTGTTAGAAAGTGCGGTGGAGGCAAGGTTAATTGAGGCAGTCAACAGTGAATTATCTGAAAAGGATCTGTAAGGTTATAGGCAGATATTGGAGGAGTAGCACTAGGTGAATTGCTCCTCAGTAAAACCAGCAGACATGATGGGCTGAATGGCTATCACCATTCTGTAATTTTGTGACAGTAATTCTGCCCTTAATTTCATGCCCTTTTATTCTGAATTCCTCTACCAGAGGAAATACATTCTCCAAATCTAAGCTAGTGAATCCTTGTATCATCTTACATATCTTGATTAGGTCACCTGTTCAATTTTCTAACTTCAAGGGAATGCAAATTAAGTTTGTCAAAATTTTATCAAATCAAACAATTTGTCTTCATGATTTAAATGGTTAAGATCTGGTTTATTCTGGTGACTCTCCACTGTTCTCTTTCTAAAGCCAGTACAGGTTTCCTGAGTTTTAGTTTTCAAAACTGAATAAGAAAGAGTCTGACCAAGGCTTATAAACCGAAGCAGTATTTTTTCAATTTTTTATCCCAATGCTTTTGAGATAAAACAAAATCACTGTAATAGACTTTTTTGATTATGCTGTGTCCCTTCACACTAGCCTGTGCTGATTTGTGTACATAAATAAATTTTCTTTTTGCTCCTGCTGAACTTCTATTCTCTGGCCATTAAGAAAATATTCCATTTTTTATTTTTCTGATCCACATTATTATTCCAGTATACCTAAGATACTGATATCAACCAACAGTGTGCAAATTGATCAGGTACATCCTACCTTTGAAAAAAAGAAAAATCCAAACTAGCCAATTACAGCACAATCAGCCTTCCCTCAATCATCAGTAAAATGACAGAGGTGTTATAGACAGGGTTCTCAAACACCATTTACATCACAATAAGCTGCTCACTAATGTTCTGGTGGGATTCTACTAAGTCCACTTGGCTCCTAAGGTAATTACAGCTTGGATCAAAACGTTTAACTCAAGAAAGGATAAAGAGTAACTGTGCTTGATAGCAGCTCAGTGGCTATATCTATGCCAGAAAAAAAACCTTTCCCATATTAGAGATAGTAGGAACTGCAGATGCTGGC
>NC_063335.1:44457075-44462482 GCF_021869965.1 Rhincodon typus
AGGACTGTGTAGTAGTAATAGTCTCTCTGTGTCGGAAAGATGACAACAAGATGCAGATGCTACGGGCAAACTCTGCAAGTCCCCGGAAGGCATAACCAGTAAAACTTGCAAGTGATGCATTCACTTCAAAAGGAGGCAACAGGATAATCAGTTGGGGAGTTTATTGGGGTAGCGCTGATATCAATGAATCTGTAATCCCGAACCCGATGTTGATGTTCTCACCATGAGCAGACGGTGAAATTTGAATTCAATAAAGTCTGGAATTAAAATCTAACCTCATGGTAACCACTGCTGATTGTCATAAAAATCCACCTGTTCCAACAATTCCTTTAGGGAAGGAAACCTGCTGTTCTTACCTGGTCTGGCCTATGTAACTCCAGATTCACAGCAATGTGTTGAATCTTAACTGTCCTCTGGACAATTAGTGATGGGTAATAAATAGCTAGGGAAACCCACATCCAGTGAGTGAATAAAAAAAAAGTTTGTTCATTTCCATATGATGCGCAGGCAGGTGGGACTAGTTTGGTTTGAGATTATGGTCAGCATGGATTGGTTGGATCAGAGAGTTCTGTTTCTGTACTGTATGGTTCTATGACTCTTCACTGAACTTCATCTTACATTGTTTGACCCACTGACTTTGCCCTATTAACTCATCAACAGTAGAAAATTGTTGACATGAGCACCCTTAAAGAGTTACTTTCCCTGCCAGTCTTGTGCTCTTGTAATATCATTATAGGAAGCAATTTGTATCACAGAATGACGAAATTGTTATGGTGCAGAGGAAGGCCATCTGGCTCTTCAAATGTGCATTATTACCTAACTTCAATCTCCTGTTTTCTCTCCAAACTCTTGCACATTATTTCATTCAAATAATCATCCAACACCGTCTTGAATGCCTCAATTGAAAGTGCGGCCCCACCATTCCTGATATTGTATTCCCATACCCCAGCTGCTCCCTGAGTGAAAAAGTTTTTTCTCTCATTACTTTAAATCCACGTCCTCTCATTCTTGTTCCTTTAACGAGTTGAACAGTTTCTGCCTATCTACTCAGTCCAGTGTGAGATATTGTATTATGATTCTCTTTACTAACTCATTCACAAGCGCATTATGTTTACTATACTGCGTTTCCATTCACTCATTCATAAAACCTCATTAAACTAAATTAAATACCCCTTCCAACCAATTACTGCTTCTTTACACCTTTCAATTTTTATCGACCCCATGCTGCAAGCAGCATTTAGACCTGTTTCCATATCAAATGGTACCTTTGAATAAGTGTTAATACTTAACCTACTCAGAACAATGCCATCCCCACCATCGTGTCTCCATAACTCTATCGAAACTATAGAAAGATTATAATATCAATGAGCCCTTAGCAACCGAAATGCGACCCCTAAATAAGAGTTAACACCGTAACCTACTCAGAACAATGCCATCCCCACCATTGTGTCTCCACAAGTCACTCAAAACTATGGAAAGATTATAATATTAATTAGCCCTTAGCAACTGTCTCTCGGGACCCGAATAGGTTGCAGAACATCAAACCATTTCCTTCAATAGTATGAACTTTTTAAATACCTATTAAATAGGGCCACTATCTTACTAGAAACTTACTATCAAAACAGCGCTTCCATGAAACTGCATGAATGAATGTGTAAGAACTGTCAAAACCAGCAATAGTAAATGAAATCCCATGACCCAGCTGCAGGAGATCAGTTTAATATCCTCTATACTTTTATTCAGTACATGCATAATTTCTCACTTATTTAGATCATACAGGTCAAGTACTTTTACTAACATCACCAACTTTAAAGACAAAAGGACAAACACCTCTTAATCATGCAATCTCAGACTGGTCAGACATTCTAATCCCATCAGGAGTAACAGCCAGCATTTAGGAAGTGCTTAACCATCTCCTGCTTCCCCAGGACAGATGTCATGCAAACTTGTGTACAATAGATACAACTATGTGACACCACAAGCTAAAATTTTATTGTATGTAAAAACTGTGTATTAAAAAGGCTACTGTAAAACTGTACTTTAGATTCCTTCACTGCCTCGAACTGTGCTACCAGCAGATGCTCACTAAAGAGGCTTTCTTTGCCACTCACCAATCTTGGTCATTATTGAAAACAATCCCTCACCAGCTTCTCATAATTTTGGAAACCTCTATCAAATTTCTTCTTACCTCCAAGGAGAACAGTCCCAACTTCTTCAATCTATTCTCATAACTGAAGTTTCTCACTCCTGAAACCATTCTTGTAAATTCCTTCTGCAGTCTCTCCAATGAGTTCATGTTTTCCTATAATGTAATAGCCACAACTATACACAATACTCCAACTGAAGTCTCATGTGTCTTATACAAGTTCAACCTCAATTCCTTGCTCTTGTACGTTATGCCCCTATTAATAAAGCTGAGAATACCGCATGCTGTCTCCACCTGTCTTGTCACCTTTAATGATCTTCCTCTAGCCCAGAAAATATCCATGAACCACTACTCTCTGTTTTGTATCACTCAGCTAATTTTGTATCCACATTGCTACACCATTATCGATAACTTTCCTAATAAGCTCCTCTTGACTATGAATTGGCTATGATTATACTGAAGGGGAGAACGCGGGGCAGGCTTGACAATCATACAGTATTCCCCTGCTCCTATTTTTTATGTTAGCAAGTCTTTCTATTCATGGTGAGAACCACCACAGGCAATGCATAACTAAAGTTTAAAATATTAATCTCTGATTTTTAGATAGTATCATTGCAATATATTAAATAGCTAAAACACTGTGGAGAGTTCTGTAAAGAGGTCCCAGCAATGTCAGGTCCCTTGAAGGTTGTAGTTAGATGTTGATGGAAAGCGACTTCTTAGAACATAGAAGCAGGAATTTAAATGCACCTTTTGTGGTCTGAGACTTTCAGTCACTTTCAAAAAGAATTATTGTGTTATATCAAACATACTGCTCTCCAGGGAGAAGAGCACTACCCATGCAACAAAATTGGCTAGAAGGTAGTAGACTGAGGGTGGTGACGGAGAGTTGCTTTTCAGACTGGAGGCCTGTGATGAGCGGAATGCCGCAAGGATCGGTGCTGGGTCCACTGTTTTTTGTCATTTACGTAAATGATTTAGATGTGAATACAGAAGGTATGGTTAGTAAATTTGCTGATGACGCCAAAATTGGTGGTGCAGTGGACAGTCAAAAAGGTTATCTCAGAGTACAACAGAACCTTGATCAGATGGCCAATGGACTGAGGAGTGGCTGATGGAGTTTAATTAGATAAATGTAAGATGTTGCATTTTGGTAAGGCAAGTCAGGGCAGAAGTATACACTTGAAGGTAAGATCCTGGGGGGTGATGCTGAACAAAGAGACCATGGAATGCAGGTTCATTGCTCCTTGAAAGTGGAGTCACAGGCAGACAAGATAGTGAAGGCGGCATTTGGTATGCTTACTTTTATTGGTCAGTGCTTTGAGTATAAAACTTGGGAGGTCATATTGTAGCTGTACAGGATATTGGTTAGGCCACTTTTGGCATAACACATTCAATTCCGGTCTCCTTGCTACAGGGAGGATGTTGTGAAACTTGAAAGAGTTGAAAAAAGATTTAAAGGGATGTTGCCAGTTTGAGCTATAGGGTGAGGCAGAATAGGCTGGGGCTATTTTCCCTGCAGCGTCATAGGCTGAGGGGTGCCCTTATAGAAGTTTATGAAATCATGAGGGGCATGGATAGGATGAACAGCCAAAGTCTTTTCCCCAGAGTAAGGGAGTCCAAAACTACAGGGTTTTGATTTAAGGTGATAAGGGAAGCATTTAAAAGCAACTTTTTGCATGTATGGAATGAGCTGCCAGAGGAAATAGTGGAGGCTGGTACAATTACAACATTTAAAAGGCATCTGGATGGGTACTTGAATAGGAAGGATTTAGAAGGATATGGGCCAAATGTTGGCAAATGGGACTAGATTAATTTAGGATGTCTGGTCGGCATGGACGAGATTGATCAAAGGGTCTGTTTCCAAGTTGTACATCTCTAACTCTAATCAGTTGATGTATCAAACTTAATCCAGTTTGTGTACCTGGGCACCCAGATCCCTCTGTAACTTCTAGTTCTACAATCTCTCTCTACTAAAACCATATGCTGTTTTTCTATTCTTATCATGTTGCACCCCCGGATTTGAGCACAAGAATTGTGGCTGCAGGCCAGTGCAGTAATTGTAGGAGTGTGGCAATGTTAAAAGTTCTGCGTTTTTGGATGAGGCCATAATCTGAGGCCCTGTTTCCTCAGGCAAACATTAAAGATCCCATTACACTTCTTTGAAGAACATTTATAGCTGGTGTCCCGGCCAATTAATATTTATCCCTCAATCAACTTCGCAAAACAAATGGTCACTATCACACTGTTATTAGTGTGATATTACAGTAGGAGCTGTGAGTGCACACATTTTGCTACAAGACAACATGAATACATTTCAAATCTACTTCTCTGACTGTACAGCCTTTTGTGAAATCCTGAAGGTGAAAAGCACTACATGAACGCTCGTCTTTCTCTTTCAGGGGAACCCCAAAGAACGTTACAAAGTCTTCGTCCAAGAGCTCGCCTCGCATGCTGATGCTCTCTATTAAGTTTTTCTTCCCGCGGGAATTGGGGGAGGGGAGGGGGAATGGTGAAATTGAGGTTGGGGATCCAATTAAATATGGTGGTAACTCTTGTCTTACTCCGGCCATGTGGAGAAGCCAGTTGTAGTCAAGCTGCAGACAGTTGCTCTGTTTTCGCAAAGACGACGCCAAGGGTGCCTGGTCCACGGCCCCAAACTCCCGTAACCGTCAGCGGTTCGAATCTGGCGCCAGGGTTTCGACGCGGTCCGCACCCGTCCCGCGAGCAGCGTCTTGCGCGTCCCGGGGTGCACGCGTTGCATCTAATGCCCAGCAAAGGTTAGCAAGCAGGAGGAATTCTGGCGTACACACTCACGAAACGCCGACGAGCCTAACTTGCTGTTGTCTTGCAACAGAAACAAATGGAAATATCGTAACGATTAATGCGCTTTAATCCACCCTCTTGTTCCGAGTCAGATACAACGTCAAAAAATGGCAATATAGTTCGTTAGGGTGGTGTGCGGCTTGCAGTTGAACTTGTAGGTGATGGTGTTCCCATTCGTTCACGGTCCTTCTATTTGATGGAGGTCACATGTTTGGAATATGCTATCAGTTATAGCAGAGAACTTGGGACATTTTCCTTCATTTGCTGCGGTGTAATTATGACTATGATGACTCTGTGTTGGTATAATATATGGGAAAGTATAATTGTTATACTGTTAATTGAGTTATCTCTGTTCATCTGGAAGCATTTTTTTTTCTTACTCCCTCACATTACACTGGCTCTTTTGGTCTAAAACTCCATATACATTTTTATTGT
>NC_063335.1:44462582-44506758 GCF_021869965.1 Rhincodon typus
ATGCCATGCATAACTCAAAATATGAATATTATATGACAAATATCATAACCAATGTGAGATAGTAAGAACTGCCGATGCTGGAGTCAGAGATAACACTGGAGGAACACAGTAGGCCAGGCAGCATCAGAGGAGCAGGAAATTTCTTCAGAAATTTCTTCCAAAAAGTCAACTTTCCTGCTCCTCTGATGCTGCCTGGCCTGCTGTGTTCCTCCAGCTCCACACTGTTATCATAACCAATGTTCCTGGTTTCCTTCACCCATGATTAAAAGTAGTACCTTCAGCTGTTGGCCCTAATTATTGGAATTCTTTTGTTAATGTTCACCATTTCTTCTCCCTTAGGACATTTCTTAAAACTTAGCTTTTAAAGCTTTGACCAAGCTTTTGGTTATGTATTCTAATTATACCTTATAAATTCAAATTTCATCCATGAGTACTCATTTGAAGGTCCTTGGGACATTTTACTATGTTAAAAATGCTACATAAGTATTTTACATAACCAGTATGTTCATTGATGAAAAAATCATTCGACATTAAAAACTAAAACAGTCTTAATGAAGAAGGGTCCAGACTCGAAACGTCAGCTTTCCTGCTCCTCTGATGCTGCCTGGTCTGCTGTGTTCATCCAGCTCTACACCTTGTTATCTCAGATTCTCCAGCATCGGCAGTTCCTACTATCTCTCGGTCTTTGTAGTGTCATTGCTTGGAGACAGTGGAGATCCTGTGGAACATCGAGCAGAATCATAAACTTACTATTGTATTGAGTTTCTGTTTATTATTCTTGGTATAGTTGGAATCCAGAAAAATGAGGGCCTACCTTATTGAAACATGCCTTAGAGGACATGACAGGATAAATGCGGAAATATTGTTTCACCTTGTGGAAGAATCTAACATCAGAGGGCATACTCTCAGAATGAGGGGTTACATTTAAAACAGATGAAAATTTCTTTCAGACTGTTGTGCATCTGTGAGGTTCTTTATCACAAGGGCTATTGAGACTGAATCATTAAATACACTGAAGGATGAGCTATATACATCTTCAATCAGTAAGGGAATCAAGGGTTACGGAGAAAAGGCAGGAACGTGGAGTTCAGAATTATCAGATCAGCTATTATTTCATTGAATGGTGCAGCAGACCCCAGAGACTTGATTGCCTACTTCTGCTCCTATGGCTTATGGTCTATAATCAGTGAGTGGAAGAACCCCTTCCCTTTCGGCTGACTTTAAATGTTACCATCGGCGGCTTTGTGTGGGCGGTAAACGTAGTCCTCCAAATTCCCGTCGTTCCCTCCGTTGCTGGCCGTCTGTGATCCTCGACCTTCCCATGATCGCTTTCGGCACCGGCAGTCCGCTGTCTTCCAATTTCCCAGGGTTCTCCGGGCGGGAAGGTGACCGGAAAGGACGATGGAACAATGGCTGCGTATTTGACTCACCCACAGAAAGTGCTTCGACTTTACAAACGGGCTCTGCGGCACTTGGAATCCTGGTGCATTTTTAGGTGTGTTCTTCTAACTTGAGTCAGTGTGATGATGGGGATTCAGTGTCAGAGAAATTGGTGGAGCTGACAAGATATGTAGTCAGTGCTTTTGATAGTTAATTCATAGAAGGTACTTGGTGTTGAAATGCGATATCGAGATATTTTGTTTGAATGTTACATGTAATTGAACTCGTGCAATATTCGACAATTTTTTTTAATACGTTTACATCTTTGTTAAGTAGATTACAAACTGTTAGGAGAAAATGTTGCTGGATGCTGGACTGTGGTGTTTTGATGAAGGGGAAACATTAAACCAAATTCTGTCTTTTTGTATAGAATCTGCCGGCATTTCTGTTATTTCCAGTTTTAGTTTCAACAGCCTAACATTACAATTGTTTAATTTAAAGTATTAATGCAAATTTGAAACTAAGAAATATTTTTCTGTATGAAAACAGAAATTGCTGGAGAAACTCAGCAGGTCTGGCAACATCTGTGGAGAGAAAGCAGAATTAAGTTTCAGGTCCAGTGACCCTTTGTCAGAAACACTTTCGCATCTTCACCATTCCAACATTGTAGGATGTACAGATTGGGTGCAGGAGTAACTATTTGGTCCCCCAAGCCATTCCAATTGTTAAGTGAGATAAACTGTGACAAAATAATGTGACCTCAACTGTACCTTGTTTTTTCTCACCACCTCCACTCTCCCTTAAAAATTATTCAATAACCTAACCTCCACTGCTGCCAATTTCACAGATAATTTCAGAGTTTCAAATCTCAGAGGGGGGGCAAAAAAGGTCTCCTAATGCCTGTTTTAAATAACAGGTCCCTTACTTTTAAACTGTGACTCTAGACCTAATCTGTACCACAAAAGCTGGTAAATCCTTTCAGAATCTGTGGTGTAGGTGCCCTCAGGATCTTGAATCAAATGGAAATTCAGTGCAAAAAGAAAGAACAACCTGAGTGGTCTTGTCTTCACCATTTTGCCAGGTCAAATCCTAATGAACATAGTGGCTGAACTGGGTTTGCAGCAGATGATGAAGGAACTAACAAGATAGAAAAATACTGAAATAAAACAAAGAACTGCAGATGTAGGAGAAGCAAAAACAGAAATTGCTGGCAAAACTCAGCACATTTGGCAGCATTGTGGGGAGAAAGCAGAGGCCTCATGAAGAGTCACCAGAATCGAAACATTAACTCTGCTTTCTCCCCTCAGATGCTGCCAGAGCTGATAAGTTTTGCCAGCAGTTTCTGAAAATAGGAAAAATATACTTGATGTCATCCTCACCAATCTAGCTGCTGGCAATGCATTTGTCCATGACCGTATCGACCATTGCACAGTCCATGTGGAGATACTCTCCATCGTGTTGTGTGGCATAAGCGCCATGTTAAATGAGATTGATTGATTGATTGATTGATTTTTAAACGGATCTAGCAGTTCAGGACTGGGCATTCATGAGGTGCTGTGGACCATTAGCAGAACTGTGCTCCAACATAATCTGCAACCTCAAAGCCCAGCATATTCCCCAGCCTACCATTTCTATCAAGTCAGAGGATCAACTCTAGTCCAATGAAGAGTGCAAGACAGCATGCCAGGAGCAGTTCCAGCCATTTGTAAAACTGAGCTGTCAACCTCCTGAACCTATACTCAGTGCACTTATGTACCAGACAACATAAGCAGCAACTGATAGGGAAGCAACTCCATAAGAATCAGATCTGATCTAAAGTGTATAATACTACCACACCCAGTCATAAATGGTGGTCAACTATTATAACAACTCATTGGAGAAAGAGACTACACAAATATTCTCATCCTCAATGATGGGGGAGCCCAACACATCATTGCAACAGATAAGGATGAAGCATTTATAACAATCTTCAACCAAATTTTAGTAAGTGGATGACCTATCTCAGCTTTCTCCAGAGATTCCCAGCATCTCTCAACTCAGTCTTCAACCAGTTAGATTTATATGATATCAAGAAATGGCTGGAGGTGATGGTTACTGCAAAAGCTATGGGCCACAACAACATTCCAGCTACATTACTGAAGACTTTTATTCAGAACCTGTTGCAAATCAAGCTAAGCTGTTCCAGTACACCTTGTTCTTCAAAAATATATCATGGGCACTATCACCCTCAGCTGCTTTATCAGTGACCTTCACACCATCAGAAAGTCGGTTGTCAGGATGTTTACCAATGATTTCACGCTTTAGCACTTGTCAGATACCAAAGCAGCTCATGTCCAGTGCAGCAAAACCTTAGACAGTATCCAGGTTTGGACTGACTAGTGACAGTTGACATTTGTATCACACAAGTGCCAGCTAATGACCATCTCCAACAAGATTTTTATAGAAACGTATAAATTCTAGCAAGGAAAGACAGTGTAAATGAAGGAAGGATGTTCCTAATGATCCAGCAATCCAGAACCATGGTCACAGTCTAAGGATATGGAGGAAGCCAGTTAGGACTGAGATGATAAATCCTTCACCCAGAGAGTGGTGAACTTGTGAAATTCTCTGCCATAGAAAGCAGTTGAGGCTGAAACATTGAATGTTGTCAAGAAGTTAAATATAGTTCTTGGGGATAAAGGAACCAAAGGGAATGGGGGGGAAAGCAGAACAGAGCACAGAGTTGGATGATCAGTCATGATCATATTGAATGGTAGAGTAGGCTTCATGGGCCAAATGGTATACTCCTGTTCCTATTTTCTAAGTTTGAGAGAATCTAACTATTGTTCCTTGACATTCAATGGCATTCACATCACTGACTTCCCCACTATCAACATCATGGGTTTCCAATTTGACCAGAAACTTAATCAGACTCACCAAATAAATACAGTGGCTGCAACAGCAGGTCAGCGTTAGGAATACTGCAGCAAGTAACTCACCACCTGACTCCTCAAAAACAGACCACAGTCTATGAGGCTGAAGTCAGAAGTGTGATAGAATATTTCCACTTGCCTGGATGAGTGCAGCCCCAACAACATTCGCAGCTTGACACCATCCAGGACAAAGTTGCTTGATTGGCATCACATCCAGAAGAATCTACTCTCTTCAGCAGCAATGTTGATTAGCAGCAATGTCTATCAACTGTAAGGTGCACAGCAGAACTTCAAGACTCCAAAGACAGCACCTGCTGAACCTACTACTAAGTAAAGGACAAAGGTAGCAGATACTCGGGAACACCACCACCAGCAAGTAGGACAGGGTGGTGAAGAAGGCATTTAGAATGTCTTCTCCATCAGTCGAGGTATCGTAATAGGAATTGGGACGTTATTGTACAGTTGTATAAGTTGTTCGTGAGGCTGCACTTGGAGTATTGTGTACAGTTTTGGTCACCCTGTTAAAGGAACGACATAGTTAAACTGGAAAGTGTGCAAAGAAGATTTCCAAGGATATTGCCAGGACTGGTAGGCCTGAGTTATAGGGAGAGGTTGCCAGGATAGAACTTTATTTCTTGGAACATAGGAGAATTAGGGGTGACCTTGTTGAGGTGTATAAAATCATAAGGGGCTTGGATAGGATGAATGTATGTAGTCTTTTTCCCAGGGATGGGGAATTGAAAACTAGAGGGTATAGGTTTAAAGTGAGGGGTGGGGGGAAGATTTAAGAAGGACCTAAGGGGCAGTTGCTTCATGCAGAGAGTGGTGCATATGTGGAATGGGCTGCCAGGAAAAGTGGTTGAGGCAGGTGCAATAGAAGCATTTGAAAAGCATTTGGATAAGTACATGGATGGGAAATGTTTAGGGGGATAAGGACCAAATGCAGGCAAGTGGAACTAGCTGAGTGGGCACCATGGTCAGCATGGACCAGTTTGGGCTGAAGGGCCTGTTTCCATGCTGTATTACTGTATGACTCTAAGTTCATGTCCAAGCCACTCACCATCTAGTCTTGGAAATACATGGCCATTCCTTCAGTGTCACTTGGTCAGTATTTTGGAAGTCCATCCATAACAGCATTGTGTATCTACCTAGACTAAATCGATAGCTGTGGTTTAAGGAGTGAGCTCACCCCAACAGCTCTTGAGGACAAATAAGGATGGGTTGCAAATGCTGGCCCATCCAGTGAAGCCTATATTCCATGAATGTGTATTTTAAAAGTAAAAGTAAATTCAGTACTGGCATGAAACTGAATTACTGTGATTTTTCTTTACTGTCTTTTATGAAACATATTTTCTTTTCCCAATCTAACATTGACGCTATTGCTCTTTACTGGTACTTTGTGAAGTTATCAGATCCTTAAAATTTATTTATATGCGGCAATATTCGCTGGATTAGTTGTGCATTCGCTTGCTCTGAGAAGGTGATCGCATGCTGCTGCCTTGAACCAGTGCAGTTCTTGTGACTATTGCGACAATTTTGACTTGGAATTGAATGTGACTTGAGATGAGCATGGTGATTATGCTCCCAGAGTATAGCCCCTTTGTTGATTTAGATGTTGGAAGTTGCAGGGCTTGGAGGTGGTGTTGAAATAATTTTGAGTTGCTGTCATGCATCCTGTACGTGACAGAACGACTACAATGTGTTGGTGGTGAAGGGACTAGAAATTGAGTCAAATGATAGACATAGACTGTAGTGTTCTAAATGCTGTTGCGCTTTTTTGACTACTGCAATTGAATGCAGCCAAGCAAGTGGTGAGTAATCCATCACATTTCTGACTAAAACTTTATCATTGGTAAGAAGACATGGAGGCATTGGTTGCAGAGTGATAGGCTCTGCCCTGTTTACATTTTCTTTGATCTGGCTAGTCCAATTAATTTTTGATCAGCTAGGGATGCGTGGATGGGTACTTGAGCATGCTCTTATGAAATCACTTGTGTAGCATGACTATTAGCTACCATTTATCAGCCCACTCTTGGATGTTGATGCTCACTTCTTTATCAGAGCAGTTGTGAATGGAGTGAAATAATATTCAGTTGTCAGCAGAAAGCCCTACTTCCAAACCCTGTGCTGAAATAATGTTATTGATAAATGTTGGATTAAGTAGAGGTACTTCCATTGTTGGATGTTACCTCCAAGGTTCAGTTTCCTCTTGTGCAATGCCTATTTGCTTTCCCCTCCAATCTCAAAAGCCAGTTCATAGAATTGTGTAAAATGGATGGACTCATAAGACATAGGAGCGGAAATTAGGCCATTCAGCCCATCAAGACTGTTCCACCATTCAGTCACGGCTGATAAGTTTCTCAACCCTATTCTCTCACCTTCTCCCCTTCGACAGCCACTTGTTTTAGTATTCTAAATTGCTAGCTTGGGTTCTTAATCCTGAATTATAAAATTTTGAATAGTAGTAGGAGTCAGTTTGGTTGCTTTGTATATTGAGCAGTGAAGCAAAATGGCCTCTTGTGAGGGTGAAACAGCATTCAAAGTAGGAATTTATTTGAAGGTAACTTTTATTTTTGGATAAGATGTCAATAGATGTGACGAAGTGCCACTACAATTTCTATTGACTGCAGCTTTCTGAACAGAATCACATTGTAGTCATAGTGTCCTGTGAAGGAAAAGTAACCTTTTTCAAATTCTAAAAATTTAAGATATCTTTACAATTAAAACACAGCAAAGCTTTCAAAGCTAAGACTCATTTTATCTTGGTAAAAGAAAGGAACATATCATTAGCGACTAAACAAACAACTCTTTTGGAAAAACATGACATTATTTCTGTTGTATCTTTACTATCCACTGTAATCTACAATAGCATGCTAGTTTTGAACATTTTGCCTTCCAGCACTATCTGGAGATGGAATATTTTGGGTAACTGAAACAACTGCTGGAATGAATTGTAAAATATTTTGCTTTGATTAACACAAAACACCTGTACCACTAGTTTGGACTTTGTTTACTTTTTTCCTAATTAGAGACAAGTACCGTTTTTATGCCTGCATGCTACGTGCAAGGTTTGATGAACATAAAGATGAAAAGGACATGGTGAAGGCTACTAAGCTGCTGAAAGCTGCTGAGGAAGAATTCTGGGCAACGCAGCATTCTCAGCCATACATCTTCCCTGATTCACCAGGAGGCACATCTTATGAGAGATACGATTGCTACAAGGTATGAGGTGAAATCTATGTAATGTAAAACTACTATTTATCTACATTAAGTCCTTAAGCTCATGTATTTTGTACGTTTTTAGAGTGAAAAAGGTGGAACCTAATTGTTTACACTTACAACAAGGTCTTACTCTAAAATAAGACTGATTGGGCAATACAAGGAAAGGGGGGGGGAAAAAAACTCCTCGTTCTGAGGAAGGGTCACCAGACCCGAAACGTTAACTGTTTTTTTTTTCCTTCACAGGTGCTGCCAGACCTACTGAGCTTTTCCAGCAACTTTGTTTTTGTTCCTCTTTCTAACTTTTTACTATTCGTATTAGTTGAATTTTGAAATGAAGCAAGAACATAAATAAATAAGAACAATAGGAACCACATAAGATGAACATGTCCAGCTCTCATCATCAATGATGGGGTGAGGTCAGTAGTGGTATTACGAGCCACTCGTCATGATGGACTTTGAAGTCGCCCACAAAAGTATAGTCTATGTCTTCGCCACCCTTGGTGCTTTCCTCAAGTAGTGGGTCATAAGTAGGAGCTTTGCTTGCTCATGTTTGACCCAGTACCATGAAACCTCATTGGATTCAGAGTCAGTTTTGAGGACACGTGGAGCAACCTCTTCCAGACTATGTACCTCTGTACTGCCATATCCAAGGATGGTTAAGGTCGTATCTGGGACACTGCTAGTGTGTAAAGTGTGATTCTGAGAGTCAGACTGTGGTGGGCAATATCTTTGACCAATCTGTAGAACAACTCGCCCAATTTTGACTGAAGTTCCCAGATGTTTGTAAGGAAGATTTTACAAGTGTTATTTGCATATTACACATGTTTAAATATTCAAGACACATGGTTGAAAGAACAATCCAATCAATCTCAACCACATGCCTTTACAGTTCAAGCTACAGAGAGAATTCCTGACTTCCACAAAAAGTTTGATGTAGCTCAGTTCTTGGTCATGAAAATCTGGTAGCCTTTTCCTTGATTCATCATATAACTGGGCATAAACCTTCTCAACTTCAAATAATGCCTTCAGGGTTTGAACCAAATATTTCTAGTCTGTGACTTTTACTAAACTGCTTAAACTAATGTTATCTATTTTTAATAATTCTAAACTACCTTATCTCTTTCTCATTAGAAGCTGAATATGTAAAGGAGTTACCCTAAGAGCCCTGCAGAACTGCCCAAACTGAAACATAATCTTTTTTTTTCCCTTGGCTATGTATATTTTCTGTTAAGCCCAAAGAAAATACCAGAATCTTCTGTCTGAAAGCGTACTGTACTATAATGTTTACTTTGTACACTCTCCAAATATAAACAAAAACCAAATTACTCTCCAAGTCTTTCTCTGACTGTTTTAAAAGACATCACCATGGTTACAGAAATAGTTGTAAGTTAATCATTAAACCTCTTTCAGGCACACACGAAAAAAAGCCACTAATTGAAATTCAAAAACCAAAACTTAAAAATTATTGGTACTAAAAGGTATAAATCACACACCTTACATCAGTCGGAGATAAGGCTGGAGAATTTCCTTCCCTAAAGGTCATTTAGTGAAGCAGGTGAGTTTTTAATGACAATCTACAATTTTTCATTGTCACCATTATTGAGACATTTCAGTTGCAGACTTGTTAGTTGAATTTAAGTTCCACTAGCTGCTATGAGGGATTTGAAGCTGTATCCCCAGAATCTTAGCCTCTGGGTTCTTAGTCCCATTGTATTACCATTATGATACTGCATCCACTTTACAACCATCAAGAGTTCCACAGATATTTTATCATGCTAATCTAATATATCCAGTTTAACCCAGGTCTCCTTTTATCCCCCTTTCAAGGATAAGGCATTATTAGTAAGTCTCCCAGAAGAACTCTGACTCCTGTGAACTATTAAGATGAAGGCTACAGGCTGGCATAGCTCCTTCCTATAGGACCACTGAGAATATCATCTGTCCCAGCACCCTCTATTTTAAGTTCCTAATTTGTTCTACACATCTATTTTAATACTTTTTAATTGTAAATAGCACAATTTAATTCTCTGAATATAAACTGAGAGAAAGTACTCATTTAGTCTATGGACCATTGTTAGTCTTTTCTAATCTGTTTTAGGGCTCCAAGTCTTTGATGGCCCTCTGACATTTTTTTCCAATTGCTACCACAGTCCTCCTCTCCAATAACGTTTTGGCAGGTCTTTTTTCCAACTGTTTTCAGAATGAAATCCTGTCCTCTACCAGTATTTGCAAATGTGTGCTTCAAAGATAGTTTGTTGGAGGATGATCTGATTTTTTTCAAATCTTTTTACAGCTTGGTTAATTGTCAAAATGCTATTGATTCACTGGCATTTCCTAGCTCAGCAGATACCTGGAATTGTCCAATCTTCTTGTTTACTACTGGCCACTGATCTGTCTGGGGCTTGGTAATATTTTCTGAGTATTGAGCTACTTGAAGGTTGAGAAGAAGTATGAAGTCTTAGTGCTTTATATTTGTAATGGAATATCATACAGTGTTATCAGCAAAACTGAATTAAGTTTTGCACTTAGATATATCAGAGCAGGACATAACTAATGGATACTTGAAGATTTCTCATCTCAACTTATTCCCTGAACTTGATACTGTTTTAATTATGTATCAAATTCAAAATTTATTTTATTGTGCTGAAGCAGTTTTTCAGATTGAGTTTTAATTTTATTTTGAAATGTTTCCCTCTATTTCTCCTAGACACCTGAATCTTATTTGGATTATTGGCATCCATCTGAAAAAGCAATGTATCCAGATTATTTTGCCAAGCGAGAGCAATGGAAGAAGCTGCGTCTCATGAGTTGGGAGAAAGAGGTGGGTATCAGCTCATGGTGATTTTTTTTTTATATGCTGCATTTATACTGATTGTAACCAAATGTTTCATTTACCTGCTTCCCATTCATTTAAGATCATTTCATTGAGGAAGCACAATTGTGGCATCTTTTAGGACCCTTAGCATTGTGAGGCTAGTAAATCATCAGTGCTATCAAACCTATTAACAGCAAGATACTGCAGTTATTGTACAAAAGTTTACAGGTATTTGTAAAGAAATTATCATCACAATGTCTTTTAGTATCCCATTCCAACCTAAAAATATGCACAGTTTTACATGGATAAATGCTGTCTGTTGGGATGTAGAATTCTTTGTCATAAATCTGTAAAAATTTCTTAAATTCTTTTATAAAGGAAATAAATGGTTGGTTGTAAAATTGGAATATTCAAGAGTATGGAGAACAAACTACAGTTGGATTAGAAGAGGCAACTTGTCAGAGGGGAGAAACAAACAGCATAGAATCTGTGTTGTAAAACTTTATTCCTGGCTTATTACCTTAACAAAATTATTTCCAAATATTAGTGAAGAGAATACAATGAGGTTACAAATTGATATATTGATGGGTTAAGTGAGCAGGCAGATTTGGCAAATAGAATAAAATAGGGAAAATTGTTCATCTTGGCAGGAAGAATACGAAAATCTAAATGGTAAGAGATTGCAGAGTTCTGAGGTGCACGGGATCCAGGTGTTCTTGTGCATGAATTGCAAAACTATTTCTATTCGCACACAGGAAGTGATCTAATAGGACGTTCCTGGGGAATTGAACACAAAAATAAGGAGGTTTCTGCTTCAGTTATGTAAGGCATTAGTAACACCACATCTAGAATACTGTATACAATTACTAGACGGACACCTGATACAGTGGATAGTCTTAGGAGGAAAGGTTAAGACAGTTTAGGCTTGTATCCATAACTCTTTACTGAAGTTATAGTAAGAAATGACTTGTTTGAAATGCAGAATCCTACGGTCTTGATAGGTGCGTGGAAGAGATGCTTCAGTTATGGGAGAATCTAGAACCAGGGGTCACCTTTTTAAAAATAAGGTGCCACACAATTAGGACAAATGAGAAAACATTTCTCACAGGGCCATGGGTCTTTGGAACTCTTTTGCTCAAAAGCTGGTGGAAGAAGAGTCCTCAAATATTTTTAATGTAGAGGTAGATTGTAATATTAAGTAAATGGCTATCAGGAGTAGGTGGGAATATGAAGTAATCATCTCAGTTGTGATTTTATTGAATAGCAGAACAGGCTTTGGAATAAGTGGCCATGTGTGATCTTAGATCAGAAATGTGAAAGCCATGAATTTTAATGGTTTCAGTAGTTTGAATTAAACAGTTTTCTTTTTTTTAAAAAAAAAACTCTTCTACAAAAAGCCAGCATTATCTTTTCAGTCTAGATTTTGTACTTGGTCTTAATGGTGAAAGTGCTACTAACTGAGAAATATGGAATATTATATAATCATTGGATGCAATACAGTAACCTTCCCATATACATATTTCTCTTTTGTGTTTTAGTGAGTGGGAGTGAACACCTGCCTCCTCTTCCCCTCACTGCACAGAAATTTAGATGATAGAATACATGCATTCTGATGTACTTGTTGGAGTTTAGAAGAATGAGAGGCGAACTTATCGAAGCATAAGATTCTTAGGACACTTGAGTAGATGCAGAAAGGTTGTCTCCTCTTGTGTGGAATGTAGGGCATGATCTCAGAATAAAGGGTCAGCCATTTCAGACAGGTAAGGAAAATTTCTGACTAGTGAATCTATGAAATTTGTTACCGCAAGAGTTGTAGAGGCTGCGCCACTAAGTACAATCAAGCCTGAGACTGGTAGATTTTTAATCAGTAAGGGAATGAAGGAATTATCAGACCAGTCATAATCTTGTTAAATGACAGAACAGACTTGATGGGCTAAATGGCCGACTTCTGCTCCTACATCTTATGGTCATTTCACAGCTCTCCATAGTATTGTTTGACATTCCAGTGCATGTCATTGGAGAGATGTTAACAATTGTATAAGTAGTGAAAACTAATGTCCTCGAAGGCAGCGATAAGTCTCAACCTTAGACAAAATTTGTGATTTGATAACCAATTTGTTTAAGATTAAAAGTCTATAGTAAAAATTGCTATACACATTTTAGAAGTAAAATTGTGGCTACAGTTTGGTCATAGGTGACAGAAAAGGTGTCATTCTTGATTTACAATGTTTAATAATTTAGACTGAACCTTAAGTCAGACCATGGCTACAGACAGGCAAGTAAAATTGCATTGTGAAATTGCTTGATGTTACAACGTAGTAGATGGCGTTAGAGGAAAAGAAATCATCCAAGCAGTAACATTTCATTTCCTTTCACTCTGTAGGTGAAGCAGCTGAAGCAAGAAGTGACTGATAATCCTAAGAGCGAGGCTCTGCCGCCTGCTCGAAAGGAGGGTGATCTTCCTCCACTGTGGTGGAACATTGTCACACGACCCCGTGAACGCCCCACATAGAAGTATATCAGATATTCTGAACAGAAATAAAATCATCGCAATGGTGTCATCAGGAGACTATTTATCGAGAGTTGGTGTCTACACCTTTTCAGAATGTTTCTGATGACGATGAATTTGATGAAGTCTAATAAATAGCTGAAATTAAACATTTGGCTTCATTTTACACTACCTGAAACTCAAACTAGGGGATCTTTTCATTTTATATTGGTTTTATTCATCTTTCAATCCTTAACCATTTCTGCTGCTGTTAAAATTAAGTCTCCAGTCTGTTTCCTATTATTTAAACATTCATCTACTTTCCCCAGCACTTTCTTCCTGCCTTGAGTGCACTGCTCCCCGTTCAAATTTGTGCGCACAAACAAACATAAATGACGTCTTCAGAAAAAAATCAACTCGTTTCTTATTTTCCATGACCAGCAGGATATCTGATTGTTCACAAAAGGCTGTTATGCACCTAGCTAATAGTAATACTGGACAAGTCAGATCCCACAGTAGTGGCTTGAAGGGATCATATGTTTACAGTGGCTTACCAATGATGATTTGTCATTGAATATATTCACATGAAGTTGCCCAAGTTCTCTAACACAAGAAAACAAATGACAGTTTAGAAAGATCTTGAACAGTAAAACAAGTTTTAACCTGTTTCCAATTATATCTTTTATAGCTATCCCAGAGAAAAATCACTCCCATCTTAACTCTAATTTCTTTCATAACCAACAGTCTAATTTCTGACATTTTTCCAGGTCTGTTGCCCTAAACCTCTCCAATTCTGAAAACTTAAACTTGTATAAAGACTGTATCAACATGGAATCTTGACAACTAAATCCTCCTGCTGGGGTCAAACTTGTTGCCCAAATTGAAAATTTGATACTTCTACTGGATAGATACTGTTTTCCTGAACTGAAGTCAAACTCCCCAAGTGACTGTGATCTGTTTGTCAAACTCAGCAGTATAAACATTTTAGTTAAAGCCACAGGTATCCTACTAGGCATTTCGTGTCTTGCGTTCTTGAAAATGATGTATTTTGACCACTGTTCTAAATGATTTTGACTTCTTAAAGGAAAATGTTACCTTCGCAAACAGAAACCTACATCTGCCTCTAGTTTGAACCTCAAAAGTCCCAAATGATAATGTACATTGTACCTCTTTATGAGACGGCACACAGCAGTTGAACTCCACGCACTCCTCATATGTCCATACTTGAAACCAGTATCTCATTTTCCACTTGGGGACTCTGCAGCGTTTTGGACTCGATCTCGAGTTCAATCATTTTAGGGCCTGAGCACCTTCTTCCATGGCCTTACCCAATATCCACACACTTGAATTTGTCATCACATGGGCTGCTACCATAGCCAACCCAATGTCGGCCATTAATGGTCCCCATTAGCAGTTGTTGATTCTCCCAGGCTGACCTTTACCCATTCCTTTGTTTGCCCAATTGTTCTCTTTCTCTGGGCTCCATCTCCACATACTGTTTACTTCTCCCCACTCCTCCCCTCCAACTCATCTTCGTTTATGCCAACCTTTTCCTAGCTACAATCAGTTCTGAATAAGGATCACTGAACCCAAAACATTAACTCTGCTTTCTCTCCACAGGTGCTGACAGACCTGCTGAGTTTTTTCCAGCAATTTCTGTTTTTGTTACTGAAACCAGCACCTTCCGTGCTGTTTCAGGATTTGGTCAAATCAGGGGTTATTTTGAAATGGACGAGCAAAATGAGTGCAAACTACCTAATATTTAACTATTAATGGTCATGACCTTCTCTATCTTCCAGGCCTGTGAAATGCCCTGGAAATTTCTGTGTTCCTCTAATTCTGGCTTGTGGTACATCCCCACCTTTATCACCATCATTTGTGGCTATGCATCAGCTGCCTTGATACCAAGTTCTGGAATTCCCTCCCTAAAGAAACCTTTCCATCCCATTCAAAATACCCTTGCAAAACCTTTCTTTACAAGTCTCTAGCCCAGCGCCGCCCCCCCCCCCCCCCCCCCCCCCCAAACCAATACCAACCCCCTCCAACAATGCTCAAGAAGGGCACTGAGACAGCTCACCACTGTAATTGAATTAATTTCTACATTAAGCATCTGACCTGCACAAAGTGAGTGTAGGATGTATGTTTGGATGTTACTTTCTATTTAGCATTTTTTTAGTAGTATGTAATTTGTTCTATCAACAATGGGAGTTCTGAAATGTATCCATACATTTTTTTTTTATGAACCCAGAATTTAATTTAATCAAATACATTTTACATAGGAAGTGCCAGTAGTCCACTTGACTTCTCAAGCTAGCTCCACCATTCAACTAGATCATGGCTTCAGTGCCATTTTGTTGCACTATCACATATCTTTTGATAACTTAGATAAACATTTTTAGATGTTCGTTTAGAATGTACTAAATGACAAAGCCTCAACAACATTCTGGGATAGAGAAATTCAAAGATTCACTACCCTCCAAATAAAGAAATCCTACATCATCTTAATCCTGAAGACTCTGTATCTTAGTTTGAGAACATGCACCTAGTTTTGGCCTGGCAGCCTGAGAATGACCCATTTATTCTTCCTTTGCATTTTCTGTCCATTAACTAATTTACAATTTACACCCATATGCTATTCCCAATCTCATATGCTCTAACTCAGTTTACTAACCTGTGGGGAACCTTATTGAAAAACTTCTGAAAATCCAAATATATTAAATCCACTAGCTTCCCCTCACCAGTTCTGCTAGTTATGTCTTTAAAAATGTGTCAACAGGTTTGTCATATAATTTCTCCGTCAAAAATCCAAACTGATTTAGCCCATTTCTGACCATATTTTTTAAATGTTCCTTTATCACATCCTTTTAGGTTTTAGTACTTTGCCTGCTACTGATCTCAGGCTAATAGATCTGTAGTTCCCCATTTTCCACTTGCAGGAAGCATTTGAAAAGGATAGAATTTTGGCAGATGACAACTGACATATCCATTACTTCTACAGTTGCATCTTTATAAACTTTGGATGTAGATCATCAGGTCCAACTGATTTATCGAAAGTGAGTCTCATAATTTTCTATAATTATGCAATGCTAATTTCTTTCAATTTTTTTTGCATTATTTCATCAGTTTTCTAATATTCTGACGTATGAGGAGAGATCGACTAGATTGGGATTGTTTACTCTAGAGCTCAGACGAATGACGGGGGATCTCATAAGAGACTTATAAATTCTAACAAGACTGGACAGGGTAGATGCAGGGAAGATGTTCCCGATGGCCAGAACCAGGTGTCACAATATGAGGATTCGGGGTAGATGATTTAGGACGGAGATGAGGAGACATTTCTTCACCCAAAGAGTGGTGAGTCTGTGGAATTCATTACCACAGGAAGTAGTTGATGGCAAAACATTGAATGTATTCAAGAAGTGTCTAGATATAGCACTTGGGGTGAATGGGATCAAAAGTTATGGGGAGAAAGCAGGATTAGGCTGTTGAGTTGGACGATCAGCCATGATTGTGATGAATGGCGGAGCAGGCTCGAAGGGCCAAATAGCTGCCTCCTGCTCCGATGTTCTATTTTTCTATGTTTCTATATTAGTTTTGGACTTTGTCACTTTGTGGTAAACCATGTATTATTTTTTAAAATGTTAGCCACAACCTGCCACCTGTCATACCTTTAAATGTAATTTTCCAATTTACAGCAGAAATTTGCCTGATCACTTTGTGGTTTCTTGGATTTAAGATTCTAATTTGGATCAAAGTACCCAACTCTCAAACTCAGCATTCAACTATATCATATTATGTTCACTCTTTTTGTAGAAGTGCATTTACATCAAGATTACTCGTTAGTCTTTTCTCATAGCAGAATACAATATCTAAACTAGCATGTTCTTTAATTGGTTCCTCAACATATTTTTCTAGAAAGCCATCTGATATACAGTCCAGGTTTTTGTCTTGTACAGCATTAGTACTAATTATGTTTACTCAGCCTATATATAGGTTGAAGTCCATGGTGACTTTACCTTGTTGCATGCACCTCTAATTTTCTAACTTATACCATGGCCTTCATTTCTACTATTGCTTGGTGGCTATAACCGACTGCTAACAATGTTTTCTGCTTCTTGTTGTTTCTTAGCTCCATCCAAACTGATTCAATATCTTGATCTTCCGATTGAAAATCCTGTTTCATTAATACACTGACCTCCGCCTTCATTAGCAGCCCTACCCAACTTTCTTTTTCTTCTTTTGCATATTCTTCCTGAATGTCAAATTAATTTGAACATTCAGCTCCCAGCCTTCATCAGCCTGCGGCCATGTCTCCATAATGGTAATTAAATCAAACCCACTCACTTCTATTTGAGCCATCAATTCATCTACACAGTGGAATATTTTTCATTGTCTTTTAATTACTTCAGAGCCTTTAGCCTTATCTATTGTCAATTTTAAATCTGAACAGGCTGCCCCTTCCTGCCATACTCTGATTATCATTTCCTTTGTCACTACCTACATTCTTGCCTTGCTCTCTCTTGTTAATTTATCTTATATCCCAGATGCCACAAGACTCTTCACTTTCACTATTCAATTTAAGCTCTGATCTACTGTCCTAATAAACATACCAGTTCACCGGTTCCAGCCTGGTTAGGGTGAAGACTATCCCAATGATGCAGCTTCCCCTTTCCTCAGTACTGGTACCAGTGACAGTGTCCCAGGAATCATAACCAATTTTCCCATATTGAACTATGAGCTATGCATTTTAACTCCCTAGTTTTATATATCCTGCAGTGAATAGACTGTACCAGTATAAAGTCATGCCATTTGGTATGAAAAATGTGCCAGCCACATTTCAAAGAGGTCATTTCAGCATTACCCAATTGTGTGGCATACATCTACAATCTGGTGATTTTTATTCACACATGGAGTGAACATTTGAAGCATCTATCGGAATTGTTCGATCAACTTCAGCAGTCGGGCTTGGTACTAAACCTGGCTAAGAGTGAGTTTGCAAAGGCTCAAGTCACATTTGTGGGACATGTCATTGGACATGGACAGATGACCCCATAGGATGTGAAAACAAAAGTTATTGGGGTGTTTCCCATACCATTGACGAAGAGGAAAGTATTATGATTCCTGAGATTATGGAAACTTTTCATTTTTGAATTCATCAGGACAATTTGCTAGAATAGAAATTCAAAGGGAAAACTAACATTTATTTCTACATGAGATGAGAGTGTTGACTGGTTGGCACTGGACTCTGGTAGAGATGAGCCACTGAAATTGTGCTAATTAATGATGATTGGCACTTACTTGCCAGACTTGTTTAAATTTTAAACTGATCAGGTTGATTGGATTGGCCAAGGAGAAATGAAGCACTTAATTGATATCGCCTATTGTGTTGAGTTGAAAGAAGCACAGTGCATGTACAGGCTCTTTCTGTCTGTAAAGACCAAAAAAACTGTAGATGCTGTAAATCAGGAACAAAAACAGAAGTTGCTGGAAAAGTTCAGCTGGTCTGGCAGCATCTGTGAAGACAAAATCAGAGTTAATGTTTCAGGTCCAGTGTGCCCACTGAAAGCTGTCCTCACACTCGCCCAGGTCCAGTGGGGCAAATACTGTATCCCAGGTAACCAATCACTTCCAAAAGGCGGATGGTGATCAGCAGGGTCGCAGAGTTCTGAGGAAGGGTCACTGGAAGGAACCCAGGGCTCTATCGAATCTGCTCGCCATAATCCAATATATAAACCAGCCTTTTCATCAGTGCAACTCTGGGCTTGTCCTTGCCTGCCTTTGCCTTGTGTGGATGTTTTGTGCTTAACCTGTCCTGAAAGCTCCATCAGGCCTGGCTGCTTAAAGATTGTCCATGCTGGTTTCAGGCCCAGCCACAGTCCCTCCTCTTGATCCAACTAAACATCATCTAAATAGGATCACACAACTCTGATCTTGCTCTCCCACCAGGCAAGCACCTGGGTCCCAGGCTGACAGCCTCAACTATCTAAAACTAGACAACAAAGCAATTGAAAAGATGAAAATAAATACTAACAAATAAATACAATGAAGAACAACACACTGTTGGTGAACAATAACTTGTCAGTAGATGTATGATAAAGGTTGGCAAATGGTCCAGTCAGATTTTAATTAGTAATAGATCAAGCTGCCATTTATCCTTTTGTACACCGCCCACTGGTTGTTACACCCAAAAATGGAGTTTTGTTGAGGTGTGCCCACTGAAAGCTGTCCTCACACTCACCCAGGTCCAGTGGGGCAAATACTGTATCCCAGGTAACCAAGCACTTCCAAAAGGCAGATGGTGATCAGCAGGGTCGCAATGGTAATCACTATGATGCCCCTTGTGTGTACATACATTCTAGGGGGGGGAAAATCGAGGTGGTACCTGTTACCGTCCTCTTTCAATATCTGATTCCCCAAGATGCCTCCCCTTTCCTGATTCTCTTCCATTACGTTTATTTTTCTTTTTGGTTATGAATCCTGGCCTGAACTTTGCCCAAATTTTGAGGTATGAGCATTTGCAAGGTTACACACAGTTTTTATACTGCATTGTCAGATTGCAAAAGTAGTATCAGGAATGTGGTGGTTGGGTTGGCTGTTGATTCCTAAAACAGAACCACTCGTGGGCAGTGGTGCCTGCACCATTTTGATAGTTGAGTTGTAACTTGAAGTGGGTGGGCTTAGGGCTGATGGGGTTGATTCTTCCATAGCCTCCTCATTGGAGCACCAAACCAGACGCCTCCATGGGTTCTGGTACCACTCCGTTGCATTTCCTTAGTATGTTCCCAGTGACATTTTCTTTCAGTTGAGCTACAGGTTGACTCCGGGCAACCAATTCCTCAACCTGCTGGAATGGAGTTAGCTGTGAATGCTCAGGGTTTGGGGCTGGTGGCTCGAAAATGGTGGTTTACGTTTTGGGAGCCGTATACTTTCATCTGGTATATGGTACCATCTGGTCTTCCCTGAGTCTACCAGCACCTTAGAAACTGAGGGGCTCGCCATCTCCATCACTGAATGAGGTCCCGAGTACCTTGGGGGGTTGAGAATGTTCCTGGCTGGAAGACATGGAGCATAATCTATCACTTTGGGTCAAGCTCAATAGGGTTGACTTTGCTGTTAATGTAGGTTTACCTCTGTCTCTTTTTCTGACCCACCCTAACAGCTGCTGCCTTTTGGGCAGCCTGGACATTGTCCAGCAATGTTTCAACTGTCTTTTCATGGCTAAGGGCTGTGAGTTCTGGATCAGATAAATCCACATCCAGAGGGGTTCAATCCCCATCATGTACTGTCCAGTCATCAGGTTGTGGGAAGTGAATTCCATGGAATTTGAGATTATATGTTTCTCACCAACAACAGCAGAAAGGGTAGAACTATGTTTCAGGTGGTGCTGCTCTTTGGGACAAGCTTTCTAAGCCATCCTTTAAGGGTGCAATTAATTCTTTCCACTATTCCACTGGACTGTAGATGGTATGTGATGTGGAATTTTTGGTCAATGCCAAACAAGTGTATCACATTTTGTATCAATCAGGCAGTGAAATGAATGGCTTGGTCTGACTCGGTGCTGAGAGGGAGACTTGCTGGGTTAAGATGGTTACTGTGACTTTAGCAGTGTTGATTTGGGTAGGGAAAGCCTCCAACCATTTACTAAAAGTATCAACAATAACCAGGATTTATTTGTGCAACCCCAGCACGGTGATAGGGATCTATATAATCAAACTAGATGTTTGCCCAGGGGCCTCCGACAAGTTGTATATGCCTCAGTTCACCTTTATTGGCATACCTGTGCAGATTATTTTGGGTGCAGATTATATAGTTTTCAATGTACTGCCACATGTCCTTATCTATTTCTGGTTATCAGCACAGGCCTTTATTTCGGTGGCCTATGCTTCATGAGGGCCCTGGACATAGTGGCATCAATAAATAATCTGGTTACAGTCTCATGCGGGCACCATGTACTGCATCTTTAAGGGCAAGTCTGTCTTTCACTGCTTGTCCTTCCATTTGTCATAGGAGGTGGGATGTGCTCCTTCCTGAATTTGTTTTAGGTTGTTGTCACTGCCCTGAGATTGGTTAAAAGTGCTCAATCCTAGTTTGGTTCACAGCAGAGCAGTCCACCTTTTTGGGAATCAGGGGCTGCCATGCTTCTGCATCTTGGGCACCCTAATTGGCAAATTCATCTGCCCTTATGTTCCCAGGGAACATTTATGGTGTGCCCTGACTTTAACAATCCTATATTCCTGCTCTTATACAGTTTGAAAAAGCAGGGGTGTAAATGGAAGGGATTCCCTATTCACTGATTTCCCATCCTCTGGCTTGAAGTTGGTTAAACTGTTACAGTCATACAGCATGTATGTCTGTAAGTTTGCAGAAGGGAGCACTTATCCAGATGTCTGACTATGTAAGCCACAGCTGCTTGTTCAGCAGTCTAGCCGCTTGTTTCGCTGGGGAGATTTAATACTAATTCTACCAGGAGTTCACCATGGTCGATCCCCCATATATTTTCCACATCCCACTTTCTGTTCCTATTTTCCACCATAGAGGACCCATCCACAAAAATTTTAAAAGGCTGCGGTATTGGTTTTCAAAATCCGTTGCTACCCCCACCCCCTCCCACCACTCAGTTGTGCATGATAGAACCTCAAGGCTGACAACTTAAGCTAATGTTGGGTCCTGAACCATCAAGGTCCAGTGCGCTAAGTGGTTTTGGCTAACCGTATGGTCTTTAATTCAGCTGTCTAGCAGTAGTTGTATGGGGGTATGTTCAGTGAGAATGATTAGGGGGTTGAGTACAATTATATAGGCCAAGTGCTGTACTGCTCAGAAAACTGCCAGGTTATGTTTCTCCCACAGAAACATTGCTGCACTGGGGATAGGAGTCAGGAGGCATAGGTCACCAGTCTGAGACTCTTGTGGTGCTCCTGTAAGAATATGGCTGCAAGGGTAGTATCTGTGGCAGCTACTTCTAATGTGAATAGCAGTTCCCAGTCTGGTACCTTTAGTGCTGGAGCCTTTGCCAGGGCCTGTTTTAATTCTGAGTCAGTTTGCATACGCTGGTTGGTCCATTTACAGGGGACATTTTTTTAAAAACAGGTTAGACAGTGGGCAGGCTCTGGTGGTGAAACCATTCATATGGTTCTGGCAATACTCTATTAGGTCCAGAAAGAATGCAATGAACTCATGTCTGTGGATAGGGAAAAGTGTGCTATAGATTTGATATGTGATTCTTTTCTACCTCATGTTTCCCCTGGGTCACAATGGTAGTCAGAAAAGAAACATCATGATCTTGGCTTTCTTAGGGTTCCATGGGCTTAAACCACAGTTCTTCAGGGTGCAAATCCTGTTTACATTTCTACCTGTGGAGACTTCTAGTGGGGTCTCCTCCATATTTGGGTGGCATGGTGGCTCAGTGGTTAGCTCTGCTGCTTTACAGCCCCAGGTACGCGGGTTTGATTCCACCCTCGGGCGACTGTCTGTGTGGAGTTTGCAGATTCTCCCCGTGTCCATGTGGATTTCCTCCGGGTGCTCCAGTTTCCTCCCACAGTCCAAAGATGTGCAGGGTAGGTGGATTGGCCATGTTAAATTGCCCGTAGTGTCCAGGGATATTTGGGTTAGACGTGGGAAATGCAGGGGAATGGGTCTGGGTGGGATGGTCTTCAGAGGGCAGTGTGGACTAGTTGGGCTGAATGGCCTGTTTCCACACTGTAGGGATTCTATGATTCTATATCAGACATCTGCCATATACAGCAGCATGTGGTGTCAAACAATAGGTTGCACTTCCGCATGATACCTGAGTCCAGGACGTGTTCCACTTCCAGGTGGAAGTTAACTAATATGGCCAGGTTAAGGCAGTTTGTGTTAGTCAGTATGAATCTTAATGGGTCAGTTTCCGATTCCCCCGTAAGTGTCCATGAATCCGCTGCGGGTGATCTTTTAGTAGGTGCACCAGGACTCACCAATATCTTGGGACAGATTCTGGTTTGTATGAGAACCCCATGTCCATTGGAACTCAATGGTGGCCTCCAACCACACCTTCTCCCATCCTATACTATCCCATCTGGTGTGACATATCCTTCTTAATGAGGCCTGACGCTGTCATGCTGTAGGCCCCATGTCTGATTGGGAATAGGAAGCATGTTGTTACGGTGAGAACCATGAGGGATAGGGACCACCAACACCCTCAGTACCTTCAACCCCGTTGCATTACCCCCCACACCCAGCCTCACTTTCCTCACCAAAGAACCCAAACCCCAAACAACCATGGAGCCCCTTCTGACCCTGATGAACCCACTTACCTCCAATTGCTAAGAGAGGCAAGGGACCACCTACACTATCCCAAACATGGTTGCAGAACAGGCAGAAAGCCAGAAAAAAATCTCTGCCTGCAAACCATCAGATCTCTAAGTACTCTTTGATAACTCCCCCCAGAGAATTTTGCATGGGTTTGGACAGAGGAAATCGAGTTGATATTAAAGTGCTTGAGCCATACAGTCCTGTCCACTTTGGCCCATCCATAAAACATGGGCGGAGGGGAACTTGAAGACATGAAAACCACAATTTTACCTGCGTTCACTTACAAAACAGGGGACCTGTAGATGGTCTAAATAAGAGCTGGCAAAAGAAAGGGGAACAGCAGACCACATTTGCCAGGCACTTTGGGCAGGTAGACAGAACCAAACTCAAGGCACAGAATAGGGCCAATAGGACCTTCGTCTCACACACTACTCAGAAGAGGAGGGAGGCCTGAGATAATTTTGACCCTGTTGATCATACACATGGAGACGTGGGTGATCTGGAGAATGGTCCGCACATGAAGAAAGGAGGCCCAGGAGTAGAAAGAGCCCAATCCAGCAAGCCTGGAAAGATTACCTTGGTTATGGTAAATCCCAACCCTGAACTGGTATGGAGAAACGAAAGAGGAGACAGAAATAGAGGGGGCAGCTATAGAGTTGTCCCACCCCTGTACATTAAGTGCTACATTATGCTAGGGAGTGCAGAGCACCCTGCCTGCAAGCACAGGGAGCAAACCGGAAAAATGCCACCAAGCCACTGGAGACACCCGCGAGATGAGCAGTAGGGGGATGCCAGAGACCCTTTGAACCAGTGGGTTCATCAGAGCTGGAAGGGGCTCCATGTTGGTTTGAGGTTTGGGTTATTTGATGAGGAGAAGCAGAAGCTAGGGTGCTGAGTGTGTTTGGTGTCCCCATCCCTCATGTGTCTCAATGAACCAGCATCATCCTCTATGGTCCCCCAGTCCACCTCATGGCTTTTCTCCTGTTCTGCCCCTGCAGTCCTAATAACACACACATTATCCCTTTCTGGACCCCAAGTTGGGACTTTAATCTATCAATCTCACACTAGCAATTCAAATGATCTGCAGAGCTTGCTTTACCCTTGTTTTACTTGACTTAGAGTCATGAACATTCCCTGAAAATTACATTTTTTGGCTAGCTCAGTCCTACATTTTTGAGCTGTATCACAATCCCTGATCGCACACTGTCTTCATAGTAGGCCTTCACTACTTGGACCGGAGACTGTCTCATGGGTTGCAAATTCTCCTGGTTCCTCTGTTCCTGTTTGTGAATTTTTGCCTGCATTTACTCAGTTCTGTACTTTGCATTCCCTATCTTTTTTTTTAAGCTTTACATTTTCAACTTCTCTCCCTTTCACTTGTTCCACTATCTCTATAGCCTCACTTAATTTGAGGACGCACCTACCTAACTCTTTATGCGAGCCCTCGCAACAATTCTGCATTTTGGATCCCAGACCTGAAATTAACTTAGTGCAGTATTTGGCCGACCTGTGCCATTTCCTATTCAGCTAATTCCTTAGGATTTCCTCCCACTCTGAGCAATGTGCCATCCTCCTGCTCTCTAGCTCCTCTAGTGTGTGTCAAGGGGGTAAGAAAGTGACTGGGATAAGGGTCCAGCTTACTCTAAATTCCTGCCCAGTCCCTCTGAGTCCCATGTGCAAGAGATAAGTGACTCATTCCTGATGTTCAGAGTATATCCTTCCTCCCTGAATAGCCTAGCTTCAAAAACCCCACTATTTTATTCATTTCACTACACAGATGCAACACGTAATCCGGTTACTGGTCGGTTGACTCTATCCTTGTTCAGCCACTTGAATCTATCACTTGGGGCAGCTGCCCTCTTAAATCAGGCTCAGGCCAGATATTTGGAGATACAACGCTGGTGGGCTTTGAATTCAGAATAACTATTAGTCACTTCTTATCCAGCACCATCCAGGGACACCAATGTTGTCCATGCTTTGGACACTGATCAGTTTCTACGTAAACTGGACTACACTTGTGAGATGAAAAAAAGTTGAGTTGATTTGCAATTCAATGCAATTTTATTCACAAAATATAGTAAAGACACAAAAGGGGCTGTATGGCCAAATATTTCTAAAACCCTGCTCTTTTGCTACAGAACTCCTGATTCTTACATTGATTACTCTACCAATTGTGACATTAAGTCTTTTATCGTAAACTTTATCTAAACTACTACCGGCTACCAGACTAGGATCAGGTATTACCCATGTAATTAAACTTGTTCAGCCTGTGTAGCCAGCTCTGACGAACTTGGCAAAGATTGGTCTAATACATGGTTGTTTTCTCTCTCTCTCTCGGAGTTCCGCTCCTAGGCCAGGTCGCATCTTCTCTGAGAGAATGGCTGCCATGTGTCCCTCCTTATCCCTTCCTGCTGCATCCTTTCAGAACGTTTTCTGGCTCTTAGCCAATCAATCAGCCTTCCAGGGCAAGATCCAATGGGATCACAGATCCATATACAGAAGATGCTTGGTTTTGCAAACATCAATTGGTTGGGTACAGTGAGTATTAGTTTGTTGTGAACAACTAAAGGGATATTCTGTTTGATATGATCTGCCACTCTTTGGGACACACTGCCTATGTACTTGGCAATAACACTGGTATTGAAATTCATATATTACATTACTCATTTGTGTGACTGGTAGAAAGTCTTTTTGACTTGATGTCAGCATCCTGTTAGTGACAAAAACCGTTCATGTTGCTATTGCATAATAGCATAATGAAACAGCTAGCTTCACCCATTGCTCAAATATTTGAGAAATGTTAACCTTCCAGAGTAATCTGAGTTCATTGCAAGTTGCATCACAGGTAGACAGAGTGGTTAAGGTGGTGTTTGGCATGCTTGCCTTCATTGCTCAGACCACACTGGATTTAGGGGTTGGGACATCATGTTGTGGTTGTACAGGACATTGGTGAGACCTCTTCTGGACTACTGTGTGCAGTTCTGGTCCCCCTGCTATAATAAGGATATTACTAAATTGAAGAGGGTTCAGAAAAGATAAGGGGGACCAAAACAGTTCACAGGATTCCAGCTGTGGGCTAATGCCTCATATAATTTTACAAGACTGTCCTATTGTTACATTCCATTCCCTTTGAAATAAATGCCACCATTACATTTGGATTTCCATCATAAACCAAAGCCATCATACAACTGTTCAGTCCGACTGACTAGTAGACTGTAATTGTGTGTGACTTTTACTATGAGCAGTCATTGGGTAAAGCACAGACAAAGAAGTCTCAGTTAAAAGAACATATTTTACAAAGTTAGTTGTGTTTGTTTTGTTTTATGTCCTATTTGGGAGCAAAGGAAACCTCATAAGATACAAACATCAGTACAAAGCAGAAAACCTTAATACTGGTGGATATATTTTCAAGAAATAAATTTGATTGTCTCCTTTCCTATAATGCTGGTTAGGACTCAGTTCAAGTGTTGAGTTCATTTCTAGGCTCAGCACAAATTCAGAATGATGTCAGGATTAAAAGGCTTAATTGATGAGGACTAGTTGCATAGACTAGGCTTTTATTCCCTTCAGCACATAAAGTTTAGGATGGTCACACAGCCTAAAGGCTAAGATGTCTGACTTCTGCAGAGACAGATGTTATCAAAAGATTGCAGGTTTGAATACTATGATTACTTTCATGGTCTTGTGGCAGCGAGGTAGTTTCCCTACTTCTGGGCCAGAAAGACCTCATTTAGGTTCCTTCTGCCACAGAGGTTGTCATACATATGCAAACTTGTTAATTAAAAATAAACGTGTTGGTGAGACCACACCTGAAGTACTGCATACAGTTTTGGTCCCCTTGTTTGAGAAAGGGTATATATTGGCACAAGGTGGCTGGGGGGCAGTAATTCAAAAGAGCTTCACCAGGTTGATACCGGAGATGAAAGGGTCACTTATTAAGAGCAGTTACACAGGTCAGCCATCATTCATTTGAGTTTAGAATAAGGGGTATTCTTGTTGAAATATGCAAAGCAGTTTGACAGAGTGATTGTTGAGGTGATGTTTCCAACAGTGGGAGGAGTCTTGAATTAGGGGATGTAGTTATAAAGGGTTCATGTATAAAAATGAGATGCAAAAGAATTTCTTCTCTCAAAGAATAGTGAATGTCTGGCATTCCCTAGCCCAGAAAGTTGTAGAAGTAAGATCACAAAGTATTCAAAGGAGAGGTAGACAGATTTTTGGAATATCAGGCATTTGAGGGTAAGAGGAACAGGCACAAATGAAGAATTGAGGCCTTGGCCAGATCAGTCTGTTGAATGGTGGGACAGGCTTACGGGACGAAATAGCCTACTCCTGCTCCTACTCATGATGTTTTTTTTAATAATTTTAAGGGGCAATCCAACTGGAGGTGTTTAAAATGATTAAATGACTTAATGGGGTAGAATGAGACAGACTACTACATTTGGTGAAAGAGTCTGGTACATGAAAGCATTATCCTAAAAGAAGAACCAGATCAGGTCAAGAAGGACCTCTTCAAAGGGATGCGAAAATTTGGAAGATGCTCCTATAAAAAAGCTGGTTAGCTAGGTTAATTGAGAATTTCAAAGCTGAGATTGCCAGATTTTATGAGGCATGGGTATTAAGGATATAAAATCACATCAGCAGTTCACATTGAGATGCAGATCCGCAATGGTCCATGCGAATAGTGGAACAAGTAGTAGGAACTGAATAAATGACTCTTTATTCCTATGTTATATTGTAATCTTGCACTATGAATTGAATGCATGGTACTATCGGTCACGCTAACCTCATCACAATTCTCATTGATGTATTATCTTCTACCTGTATCTGGGCCTTCAAAGTTATCGACAGGGTTCAATATGGCTGATGTCATCTTTCTGGCATGCAATAATAATATCTTGTGGTATTACTGCCTTGAACTGCTCTCCTTTCCCTCACTCAATGAAGCAGCTCAAACTCTAATATTACTCAATATCTCAGAGGAGTATGAGTCAGCATTCTGCTAATTTTGCCACAAACTTGATATCACGTACCCACTTTGGTTCATCACCTTTTTGCTTTTGCCGATTAGATTTTCCCCATGTAGCTTTTGGCAATAATGACCATTGTTTGCCTCAAAATTAAAATAATTTAGCATATTATTCTGTACATTCTCCAGATCATCTGCCATAATCCACAGAATCCCTACAGTGTGGAAACAGGCCATTCTGACCGAGTCCACACCAATCCTCTGAAGAGCACCCCACCCAGACCCATCCCCATTCCCTATCCCTGTTACCCTGCATTTCCCATAGCCAACGCACCTAACCTACACATCCCTGACACTAAGGGCAATTTAACATGGCCAGTCTTCTTAACTTGCACATCTTTGGACATAATCAGTGCACGAAAAACTCTAAAAAGTTTTATTTCTGCAAATATTCTCCCCAGCAAAAATTCTCTTTTTACCTTCAAAATTCAATCTTTTCCGAGTAGCCCTACACAGCTTTCTGCCCTTCAGAATCAGCGATCACTCACTACGAAGCTACAAGTATTATTTTCCCACTGTGCAATTAAAATCTTTGTAACTGAATGACCCATCCAAAATATAAAAATATCAGCATCATTCTAAATGCACAATGTTGCACTGAAAAACTACGGTACATGGGTCATCAGCAATCCACAATTGTTAACAATTCAACCCATAAAAACTCATGCAGCACCATTCTATTTTACACAATGGACTAATGGACTTTTTTTAAAAGCTGAAATTCCTACAGCTATGCTATGTATTGCAAATAGAAAATGATATAGGGATGTAATGGCTGAGAGTTTCGCCTTTGTGCTTCAAAGTATTCACAAAACAATCTCCCTGCAGTAGTGTCTTGTTTCAGAACTCTTAGAAAATCCAAGGCGAGCAGTTAGCTTGATCTAGAGTCCAATACACAAATTATAACAAAGCTACTTAATACCGAGTCATTCAGCCTGAAAATCCAACATAACAATTTACATCTACCAAGATTTACATCAAAACTAACCATAAAAAGTATGGTAAGTCATTCATTGAAATCATACTATTTTAACAGAATAGAAACCTATTCTTCAGGGAATGTATTGGAATAAAAGATAATCTCCAGCTTGTTTCTTTTTAAGATATACAATTGTGATGGATGGTCAGTGAATATTCTGTTGGAACTGACCACTATTACAATGTCTTAAAAAAGTATCACTGATGTCTAAAAGGTGTTCATTAACAAATAAAGAAGCTGGACCACAGCATGTACCAACCTTCAATGTGCAAGGGAAGTGAATTAGCACACAACGGCTCTCAGGGTACACTCTTCATGTTTACACTCATTAATAAATTGAAAGCAGAATACTTCCTATTTCAGACAATTCATATGTTAGCATAATAAATCTTACCTCAGCTAGAATTCTCAAACACAATGTAAGCAAAATAAAAGCTACTGTCCTTGCACCAATACGTTTGTCATTTTCCTATACCAGCCATTCTGTAGTGTGGACAGGATTACACTATTTGGGGCAGTCTTTGCTATCAGCCTGTGCTCATGACAAAAGGTCTGGCTAAGCTAAACTGGATCCTTACAGCAAGTTGACAGACATCTGAGCTGGATCTTAACCCAGTGGTCAGAATATTCACTGGCCACTCCATCACAATTGTACATCTTAAAAAGAAACAAGCTGGAGATTATCTTTTATTCCAATACATTCCCTGAAGAATAGATTTCTATTCTGTTAAAATAGTATGATTTCAATGAATGACTTACCATACGTTTTATGGTTAGTTTTGATGTAAGTCAAGCACATTGGTGAAAGGTCATTCTATATTAATGCACCATCAAGTTATCCACCTCCAGATTTTTGTTCTTATTCAAAAACAACTACAGCAGTTTGGATGGATGCTCCTCAATGCTTTCTTTCTTGTATGTAGGGCAGTCTTTGGCCTTTAGCAAGAGCAGGTCATATTTCCTTAAAAAATGCAATATTCAATGCAATTAACCACTTGCACTCGACCATACATGATTAATCTATGCCAACTTGGCTGGAGGGAGTGTATTGAACTCATACTGGTAAGTGCGCAAGCTGGATTCAATGAATGCAGGAACTTCATGATAAGCACTACTTTACGGAACCTTTGTTTCTCCAGTTGCCATAGTACAAAGTCAAAACTATTTCTTTTGTAAAAGACTGAATTAATGGTCGGTGTCCCTGATTATATCAAATAAATTCTGATGATTGAAATTAATAATCATGTCACATCAACATTTGTACCAAAGCTAATATTCCAGTAAATAGATGAGAACCATTTTAAGTGCATAAGGAGAAAAGAAAGATACAGAAGGATGTGTAGACAGAGGTAGATATGTCAGAATGAGAGGAGGTTTGTGAGAATCATAAATATTGGCACTAACTAGTTGAGCTAAATGGCCTGTTTGTGTGTTGGAAATTTTAGGAATTCATCACAAAATACATTTTATCACCCTGTTTAGGAAGATTTTGAGAGGAAACCATAAGTTGGAATTTATCAGATAATACAGTTTAACAAATCACGTTCTGCAATAAATGTCATACCTCTGAAGGAACATTTTCAGATCAATAATCTTCAGTTTCAAGTCTATATCACATCTTGTATCCTTTTGTTCACTCCATGATCAATTATATAGTGAAGATTGGGCCTTCTGCAATGAACACTTATTTTTCATCTCAGATTGATATTTAACTTCTATCTTTCAGTTCACAAAATGCTACAGAAATACCTTTGTTGAAAAACCTTTTAACCCACTTAATTACTGGCAATGAAAAATACTTCAGCATTTATCCCTGGCATAGAGATAGAAGATAAAAATATTTAATATAAAAGACACAGGCAACGAGCATGACAGAAGTCAGTTACATGTCTGTAATTCACACAGGACATAAATACCAACATTGAGTCTGTGTAGCTGGTTGCTCAGAGCTTTCTGTTGAACTTCCACCTATGTATAACTGAATAGTGTAAATGTCTATGCAAATTCTATGCATTAGTGTCAACTCCACATCAGAAGAGCTCCATTCACATCGGAGAGCATCATAATGAGCCTCATGGAATAGTAGATGGCACATTATTCTCAACAGTAAAGAATGTCGTTTGTTTTCACACGATGAAACTTAGACACAGCTTTAGCTCAATTAAGTACATCATTCTGAAAACAGAACATCACCTGCAAAGTTTTATGCCCTGTTGCTGATGGAATTCTCACACTTGTACTGTTTAGTTTGTTTGCTGAACATGGATCACTACATAAAGTATAACTAATGAAGTACCACTCGGGTCAGTGCTAATGACAAGATAGGTAGGAATGCAAGTTGTCAAAAGGTGGCACAGAATTTGCATAGGTATAAAGACAAAGTAGTATCCAATTTACGAGACAGAGTTTGCAAATTGTGATGGTACAGAGTGATTTGGGTTCCTGGTCCATTAATCACAAAGTTTGTACGCGAGTACAGCAAATGATTAGGAAGACAAATGGAAAGTTGTCCTCTATTGCAAGGGGAGTGAAATATAAGACCAGGAAATTATACTGCAGTTGCACAGGGCGTTAGTGTGACCACACCTGGAGCAGTTTTGTAACTGTATACAGTTTTGATCTCCTAGACGAAAATGGATGACTTTCAGAGATGGTTCACTCAACCCATTCTTGTAATGAAGTGCTTACCTTATGAAGAAAGGCCGAACAGGTTAGAAGTTTGCAAGAACGGGAGTTGATGCAATGAAACAAACAAGATACTGAAGGGACTGGCTAGGGTAGATACCAAGAGAATGTTTATGGGGGCACTAAAATTATGGGACATAGTATAATAGAGGTTTCACGTAGAACACGGAAATGGGGATGAGAATTGTTTTTTCTCTCACAAGTTTGTTAAAAGTGTGGGACTTTTTAATCACTCAGGGGATGTGGGTATCACTGGCTGGCCAGCATTTATTGTCCATCCCTAGTTGCACTTGAGAAGGTAGTGGCCAGATGCATTCTTGAACCGCTGCAGTTCGTGTGCTGTCAGTAGACCCACAATGCCCTTAGAGAGAGAATTCTGGAATTTTGACCAAGTGACAGTGAAGGAACAGTGATATATTTTCAAATCAGGATGGTGAATGACTTGGAGGGGAACTTGCAGATTGTCATGTTCCCAAGCATCTGTTGCCCTGGTCCTTCAAAATGGAAGTGATCATGGGCTTGGAAGGTGCTGCTGAGAATCTCTGGCGAATTTCTGCACTGCATCTTGTAGCTAGTACATACTGCCGTCACTGAGTGTCGGTGGTCAAGGGAATGGATCCTTGTGGATCTGGTGCCAACCAAGTGGGTTGCTTTGTCCTGGCTGGTGTCGAACTTGACTGTTGTGGAAGCTGCAGTCATCCAGGGATAAGGGGAGTCAGGAGATGAATTACTCATTGCGATATTTCTAGCCTCCTACTTGCTCTTGTAGCCATTGTATTTAGATGTTGAGTCCAGTTAAGTTTCTGGTCAATGGTAACCTAAGGGTATTGATAGTGGAAGACTCAATGATGGTAATGCCATTGAACATCCAAAGATCATGGTTTGATTGTCCCTTATTGGAGATTTCATTACCCCTGGTATTTGTGTGGTGTAAACATTACTTGTCACTTGACAGCCCAATCTTGATTTTGTCTAGGTCTTGTTCCATTTGAAAATGGACTGCTTCAGTATCTGAGCAGTTATGAACAATGCTGACCATTGTGCAATCATTGATGAACATCCCCACTTCTAACCTTATGATGGCAAGAAGGTCATTGATGAAACAACTGAAATGATTAGGCCTGGGACACTACTTGGTAACAATATCCTATTTTTTTCCCCATACCCTTGCACAATGTTTCTATGCAAATAATCATTCAATGCCCTCTTGAATGCTTCAATTGAAACTGGTTTCACCACATTTTTGAGCAGTGCATTCCATACTACTGAGTAAATTTTATTTCTCACATCACTATTACTTCTTTTGCACATCACTTTAAATCTGTGCTCGTTATTGTTCCTTTTATAAGCAGGAACAGCTTCTCTCTATCTACTTTATCCAGCTGAGTCATGATTTTGAAAACCTCAATCAACCCCCTTTCAGCTGTCTTCCCGCTAAAGAGAAGTCCCAACTTCTTCAGTTTATCCTCATGACTAAAGCTTCTCATTACTGTACCATTCTTCAAAATTACTTCTTTACTCCCTCCAATGTGTTCAAACCCTTCCTATAATGTGGTGCCCACAACTATACACAAAGTCCAAGCGAAGTCTAATAATTATCTTTTACAAGTTCAACATCAACTGCTTGCTTTTGTACCCCATGCCATATTAATAAAGTCCAGAAAACTGCATGCTTTATTAACTATTCTCTCACCTGACATTTTTAATGATCTGTGCACATATATACCTAGGTCCTTCTGCTCCTGCACCTCTTTTTAGAATTGTACCCCTACTTTACAATCAAATCCACATGAGAATGATTCCAAAAAATGGCTAGAGGCAAAATAACACTGATTTGTTATACCATTCAGTCCTCAACTATATACTTGTGGAACACAAATACTATTTGTAGGTGCTGAAAGCCCTGCAAAGTGTTTTAGTTTCTGTTATCTTCATAGAGTGCTGGAAGATGTGGTCTATTGATAGCTCATTAATTTATTTTCAAAGTACAGCAATTCAGCTTCTCATAAAATTGCAGTTACCACAAAAGGGTGTGATAAATAATTTTCAATTTCATTATACTGATGATCAGCAAAATTCAGTACCGCTTGCAACTCCTCAGTTACTAAAAAATGTCCATGTTCTTATCCACCAACACCTGAACAACATTCAGGTAACTTGCTAAGTTATATTTGTGTCACACAAATGCCAGGCAATGACCAACCTCAAAAAGAAAGAAATCAATTGTGTTGACATTAAAATGGCATTACCATGTTAACAATATTAACATTCTGGTAAATACCATTGATCAGAAAATCAATTGTATTAATCATATAAATACTGTGACTACAAAGGCAGGTCAGAGGCAGGGAATTCTGAGGAGAGTAACTCACTTGACTCCACAAACCTTGCTCACTACCTAAACAGTACAAGTCAAGAGTGTGATGAACTAATCTCCACTTTCCTGGATGAATATAGCTCCCAACACTGAAGAAGCTCGACAGCTTCCAGGACAATGTAGCCTGCTTGATCAACACTCCATTTACCAACATAAATATTCACCTATTCCATTAGCAACACACAGTGACAGTGGTGTAAGAGACACACTGCTGAAACTCACCTTGACTCTTGAGTGCAGGTGCATAGTTCCTCGAAAGCAGAGTCACAGGTAGATAGGGTAGTGGAGAAGGCATTTGGTATAGTTGCCTTTATTGGTCCGTGCACTGCATATAGGAGTTGGGAGGAAATGTTGCGGCTGTACAGGTCACTGGTTAGGCCACTTTTGGAATAGAATCATAGAATCCCTACAGTATGGAAATAGGCCCTTCGGCCCAACCAGTCCACACTGAACCTAAAGCATCCCACCTAGACCCACATCGTTATAACCCACCTAATCTACACATCCCTGAACACTACGGGCAATTTAGCGTGGCCAATCCACCTAGCATGCACATCTTTGGACTGTGGGAGGAAACTGGAGCACCCGGAGGAAACCCATGCAGACACGGGGAGAATGTGCAAACTCCACACAGACAGTCACCCGAGGGTGGAATCGAACCCGAGTCCCTGGTGCTGTGAGGCAGCAGTGCTAACCACTGAGCCACTGTGCTGCCCATACTGTGTTTGTTTCTGTCTCCCTGCTATAAGACAGATGTTGTGAAACTTGAAAGGGTGCAGAAAAGATTTATAATGATGTTGCCAGGTTTGGAGAGTTTTGAGCTGTATGTAGGGAGAGGCTGAATAGGCTCGGGCATTTTTCTCCTGGAGTGTCGGAGGCTCAGGGGTGACCTTATAGAAGTTTATAAAATCATGAGGGGTATGGATATGGAGAATAGTCAAGATCTTTTCCCCAGGGTAGGGAGTCCAAAACTAGAGGGCATAGGCTGAGGGTGAGAGGGGAAAGATTTAAAAGCTACCTAAGGGGCAACTTTTTCATGCAGAGGATGTGTGTGTATGGAATGAGCTGCAGAGGACGTGGTGTGGGCTGGGACAATGACAACGTTTAAAAGGCATTTGGATGGGTATGTGAATAGGAAGGATTTAAAGGGATATGGGTCAAATGCTGGCGAGTGGGACTAGATTAATTTAGAATATCTGGTCAGCATGGACCAGTTGGACGGAAAGGTTTGTTTCTGTGCTATACATCTCTATGACTCCTCTGCCAGCATGTTCCAAACCGATGACCTCTACCACCTTGTTTGGTATTACCACAATCCCAAGTTCCTTCTTATACACCAACCTGACTTGGAACTATATTGCCATTTCTTCACAGTCATTCATTCAGTATTCTGGAACTCTGCCTATAGTAGCATTCTGAGTGTGCCTACACAACACGGAGTACAGTGGTTCAAGAAGGTAGCTCACACCAACACATTAAACCTAGTTAGGGACCAAATACTGAACTTGTCAGCAATGTCCACATCTCAGGAAAGAATAAACAAGAGTGAAAAAGATTTTAAAAAACTGTTTGTTTATGCCAAATTTAATTATGTAAATACAGAAAGACCTGTAAGGAGTTTCTTCCTCCGTATATCTCAGTAACGCCTTGGTTACCGAGAACGACTGTAAACGACATTTAAATTCTGACATCAGGAATTGAGGATGAGAGCAAATTGCTTCTCAACTTTAGAACAACTTAGGTAAGTTAAAAACACAAACAATTTATTGCAAAATGAAATTTTTTGAACATTTCTTTAATGTGGGCTGAAGCAATCATTACACAGGTGACACAAAATTATAGATTGTTATATTTACACCTGTCAACCAAAAAAAAACTGCACATGGAGAGGTCAACTCTCGATACAAACCAGGAACAAACCACAATAATTTACCATTAGATACAATTCTAGTTTCAGTTTGATAGCCTGCTTTTACAATATGCAAAACACATCAATTTTTTACCATTTCAAAAACAATTCTGTCAGTTTACACATTATTAAAATTTTGGCAACATTATTTAATATTTAACTTCATGAAGAGATGCAAGATACATAATGAAATGTTAGAATCTACTTCAACACACTACCTGTTATTGAAAAGTTTCCCTACAGTTTTACAGGTCTTAATGGTTACAATTAAGTCTCTATGATTTCAGGTTTTTAAAGAGCTATTAAGTAACTTTTGTTTATTAGCATCATCTGCAATCTGCATCAGCTGGAGTTATTACCATATATCAGTTATTCCTGTCTCACCTATTTCATTTTAGTTTCAGAATCAATGCACACACTACAAAGATAATGCTGTTTTCTAGTCAGGGGCTTGTTTATTAAACATGTTGCAACTATGAAACGTCAATTGCTGGTTTGCCTAGTTTTTATTTTACAAAAATCAAAAATAGCTTCACATCAGTTTATTTAATTCAAACAGCGGATTCCATGTTTCAACCTCTAGAATGTTCTTGTATTCTCTGTGCTTGATGGAAATATTTCATCTTCTGTGGTCTGTGACTCCTGAGGTGTTGAAAAATCATCTAAAAATATTTGCAAGTCTGAGCTAAAAACACAACTTTAAATACTTGAAGTGGCTAACACTTCGAAATGCTTTGAGAATCAAATGATATTCCAAAATACTGTCACCACCTCATGCTGACACCTATAGGGTGCTGAGAATCAAGAGAAGGGAGAGAATAAGGTTGGAGGTGGCAATGAGCATTTACTGACAAATGAAATACAAAACTGACAAAACAATAAGACTTAAGGTTACAAGAAATGCTAAATACATATTGACAAATTAATCATGCAGACAGGAGCTGGCAACTATACACAATGCTTGCAGTACTCTGTCATTTTTTAATTTTCTGTATTCAAATATTACTACATGGCAGATATGAATCAAGAGCTGCAATACATAACAAACAAGCCCCCAAAAGTATTCTTAAAAGAAGGTACATTTGCACAAGGGATAAGACCTGAGCTGTAATTCTATGGCTACTGCTCTGTCATAGCATGAAGATTTTGCTTACTTTTCTTGAAGTTGTATTATATGGGTTTTAACTGAGCCCAGCCTGCTGGGTTAATCTATTTCTTTTTTTTTATAAAGAAGAAACTTTGAGAAAAAGGCATTGTTACCTACAGAACTCCCTGCTCCCTTTGACTTTTAAAAAGGTATGTTACTACTTTATTTCACATACTTTCCATTATGTTAGCCTAAAAGTCATATTTAAAATTAGAAAAATAGAGGGGAAAAGGGAAAGGAGGTGAATAAAGTACATGAACTAATGTGGATTTGAAGAGATGACACCTAATCACACGCATTCAAAAAGCTAATTTCTGTGGACAGTTAGATTTAACAAAAGCAATGCCTAAAACAGGATATGAAATTATAAGTTGTGTGATTGGATATGGCTCATTTCAATAGGATCAACATTAAGCACTATAAAACTGCAGTATGCCTAGCTATCAGTGTAAAAACATCCATTTTGTAAGGGCGGTCATTGTCATGGCACTCTATAACTAAACATTAAATTCACACTGACTCATTATGCCCTATTTGTTCTGTATTGCTTAAATTATGTTAGCTGGTAGTTATAATTTCCACAATTTACTGTTCAGACAGTAACTAAAGTTAATACTGAATGATGCTGCTTATCGCTCCATCCTAAAGAAATGAAGAAATAACATGAATAAAATCCCACTAAGCTAAAACTTTAATTTTTCTTTACGCACCATTAATTTGGTGCATTCTTCATTAGCTTGCTGTTACGATCAACTTTACATGATATTCTTTTAAATGAAATTATTCATTCCAGAATTTTATAAAATTGAACATGTTATGCTCTATCAAATTACAGTGAAATTCATAGCATGTCAGATATGATTTGGCACCTTCTGGTTTGGCAGAAGGGAGGGGAAAAAGCAGCTGGTAAAATAAAAAGCTATAACAGAAAACAGGTTTTTAAATTTACAGACCATAAATTCCAAAAAGGTAATGCAATTAGTAAGAATTTCCCAGCCCCACTATTTGCCTTACCACCCTACCACCCCGCCTACCCCTTACTGCTTTTTCTCTCTCTTTCACCAGTTTCCCCTCTCATGAGCTTCTTAAATAAAATACATGGTGGTATGTCATTGAGATTCTAACAAAATAGATTGCTCTGAGTGACAGAGAATCTACTTTAATCTCTACAATATATACGTTTATGAAAGCCTTGGGGCTGAGCGATCATTAGTAGTTGTTTTTCTCAGTTTCACTCCACGTCGGATAGCGCTCAACATATCTTCACCTTGAGGGGGCTCCGCAGCCTCAGCCGTGGAATGCTCACCTGCCGTATCCAACTCTTGCAGGGTCAAAGCTGAATCGGTACAAAGCTGCTCCCCAGATGCAGCTGCCAGTGTGGTACCCAGGTTGGCTGCTCCAACTTCTGAAGTCATCTGCTGGTTCATCACAGACTGCCTCTCTTCATCATCTGTGGGGCTAAGAGATTGGGATGGCACAGGAGGGACAACAGGTGCCAATGGGCAACCAGATGATGGTATACTGCTTCTCTTTGGAGAGACCTGCACGATTTCTACATCCTCAGAACCTTGTTCTGGACATTCCTCCGGCCCAGGCTGCACATCTAATACGCTACCTACATCAGGCACAGTTGGTGTTTTAACAGGAATCACCGGAGTCTTAATTGGTATCGGGCCCCCTCCTATAGTTCCTCTTCGGACTGATGGTTTGGTTGAAGGCGTCCGCCTGATTGTCGCAACTCCTGGTGTCATCATCACCGGTCCACTGTTGGTTGGTAAACCTGCTGTAGAAGCAGGGCGCTTTGCCTGGAACATTCGACGATAGGACTGGCTTATATCACTATTTCGTGGAATAGTGGAGGACTTGTCAAACTCTGTCTGTTCAATATCTTGATCACCACTAACTGAGAAGTAATCGTAATCTGAAACTGAGTAGAACATTAAAAAAACACTCGTTTTTTAAAGTTCAGACAATTTAATTCAATCTGCATTGTAGTAAAATCTTGAGGCCTCTGTTAATTAAAAAACGCATTGTTTGAAACTAAATGTTTTATTCCATTCTTTTCTCTTGTACCTTCTAAATACATATCCAGAATCAAAGTGGCAGTCAGCAAGGTATACACAGAGGTAACAAGGTATAGAGCTGGATGAACACAGCAGGCCAAGCAGCATCAGAGGAGCAGGAAAGCTGATGTTTCGGGCCTAGACCCTTCTTCAGAAATGGGGGAGGGGAAGGGGGTTCTGAAATAAATGGGGAGAGAGGGGGAGGCGGATAGAAGACGGATAGAGGAGAAGATAGGTGAAGAGGAGACAGACAGGTCGAAGAGGCAGGGATGGAGCCAGTAAAGGTGAGTGTAGGTGGGGATTTAGGGAGGGGATAGGTCAGTCCAGGGAGGACGGACAGGTCAAGGGGGCGGGATGAGGCTAGTAGGTAGGAGATGAGAGTGGGGCTTGAGGTGGGAGGAGGGGATGGGTGGGAGGAAGGACAGATTAGGGAGGCGGGGACGAGCTGGGCTGGTTTTGGGATGCGGTAGGGGGAGGGGAGACTTTGAAGCTTGTGAAGTCCACTTGCTTCACTATTTTTGCAGAGAACCTTTTTGCCAGATCAGGGTCTTTAATACAAGTTGCCAGTAAATAATTGGTCATTTGAATGCAACTATTTTCCTATTGGAAACAGCTCCCTCTATATGTATTTGGAGAACAGGTCCTCGGTGTATTTTTTCAGAGATAGTAGGAACTGCAGATGCTGGAGAATCTGAGATAACAAGGTGTAGAGCTGGATGAACACAGCAGGCCAAGCACCTGATATATGACCTGTACATATAAATCAGTTGAAAAATCTCATTGCAGCACATTTCAAATAAAATTCAAATGAGTTACATGACCAACAAATGGCACAAAATAAAAAAATTATCAATTACATAATTTTAGCAAAACAGTGTTCCTATAAACAAGTGAGGATTGCTGCAGATTTGCTTGAATGTGCAATGTATGGCAAGTGACAAAAGAAAAAGTGTTATGCGATTCCCGACTGATCCATTGTTTTTAAACTACTCCTGAATGTTTCAGTCAACCAAATGGGAATTCAAAGACAGGCCTTCACATTTATTTCTTATACCAAGGCGAGATGCCAGTGCAAGCTGCATAACACAACATCTCAGAATAATGAAAATTCTTTGATTGCTTGACTCAACTAGCTACCTGCTACTTGGATGAGAATCAAAGATGTGACTAGACCACTGGTTTTCCCACTGGAATTTAAATTGCTTTGTTACTGGGTTGTTAATGATACTGTTCGCTTCAGGACTAAAATTGAGAAACTATCAATAAAGAAAATATACATTTCTAATACGACATCTCAAAAACTTACAAGTGTTAAAATTTAAACTGAGGTGTAGGAGCCAATCCACATTAAGCTATTTCTGTAAGCCTTTTGTTTAACTTTAATCAGATAAAGGGACCAAAATAATTCAAATTCTGGCTATATAGGAGTGAAATGTTGGTAATATTTATCTGGTTATATTTCCTATTATTCGGAAGTCCAGTTTGAATTGTTTTTTTTCTAATATGCATTAAGTCTACATAAAAGATTCCCAGCTTTACTTACAGTTTTCTGAGATACAAAGTGCAATAAATTTAATAAACACATCTCTTATTTCAAACAGATGCATCTCCTGATCAACTTAATACATGTTGTTTAACAACCACTGGTACATGGTTGAAATCTCAGATTAAAATGTGCAAACACAATTGGTGTGTCTACAGCAAAATGACACAGATACTCATGTTTAAATTGACCTTTGAAGCCTTGAAAAATCCCTACAAAAACAGGGGTCAACTTATACACTGACTAAAAAAATGAAATGTTCATCTTGGTGTGGGAGGTTGCCATTTTAAAATGTCAACAGAATCTGATACAAAGAGTGGGGACATATGAAGACTGCATGAATTCACAATAAAGCTCATATCACCTGATGAATCTCTCACACCCATAAGGTAAATTAAGTGACACGTGCCTTTTCAGGAAAAAAATTAAGGCTGACTTTTAAAAAATTCATTTACAGGGTGTTGGCATCACTGGCTGAATCAGCATTTTTGCCCACCCTTAGTGCCCTTTTATTTGAGTGCCTTTCTACAGCCATTTCAGAGGCAGTTAAAACTTAATCATGCTACTAATGGGAGCATATAGCATATCATGACTGAAGGGACCATTGCACTGACTATATGCAAAATTTAAGATCTTTTTCTTTTAATTAAAGTTTGTTGTTACCATTATGTCAGAGCATCCAACAAGCAAGTTGTGTTTACCTTGTGAAGGGATTGTGTCCTCAGAGCAACATGGTGTGGTTGTCTGTGTACTGTATCCACTGGAGCACTGCAATGAATCTCTGCTGCTCCTCTGAGTATCCAGCTGTAGACCTCTACTGAGGGCCAAAGCTAGTTCTTCATGACTTTCTGCCTCCTCCCCCTGCTACCAAATACAAGCAATCCAAAGTAAATTACTACTGCGCTGATCTACCTAATGCAATCATATTTTACGAAGAACAAAGAATAATTCAGCACAGGAACAGGCCTTTTGGCCCTCCAAGCCTGTGATGACACATTTTGCCCATCCATACTAAAACTGTCTTCATTTACATGATCTGTATCCCTCTGTTCCCTACCTAATCATGTATTCATCCAGGTGCATCTTGCATGCTGCTATTGTGTCACCACCTCCTCTGGCAGCGTGTGCCAGGCACTCACCACCTTTTCTGTGAAAAACTTACCTCGCACACCTCTGTTGAACTCAAAACACCACCAACGCTGACGCCCCACCCCAACACCTTGAACCTGTGTCCCCTAGTAATTGAGCCCTCCACCCTGGGAAAAAGCTCTATACCATCCATTCCATTCATGATCTTATAAACTTCTTTCAGGTTGTCCCTCAATCTCCTGCATTCCAATGAAAACCAACCCAGTTTGTCCAACCTTTCTTCACAGTTGAAATCCCCTATACCTGGCAACATCCTGGTGAACCTTTTCTGTACCCTATCCAAAGCATCCACATCCTTCTGGTAGTGTGGTGACCAGAACTGCACACAATATTCCAAGTGTGGCCTAACCAAAGGTCTATAAAGTTGCAGCATAACTTGCCTATCCTTATACTCGATGGCCCTTCCAATGAAGGCAAGCATGCCATAGGCCATTTTCACTAACTTATCTACCTGTGCTGTGACCTTCAGTGATCTGTGGACCTGCACACCTAGATACCTCTGCATATCAATACTCCTAAGGGTTCCACCATTCACTGCATAATTTCCAACTGTATGTGACCTTCCAAAATGCATCACCTCACATTTGTCCGGATTAAACTCCATCTGCCATTTTTCTGCCCATGCCTCCAACTGATCTACAATTTGCTCTATCCTCTGACAATCCTCCTCACTATCTGCAACTCCACCAATCGTTGTATCATCCGCAAACTTACTAATTGGACCAGCCACATTTTCCTCCAAATCATTTATACAGGCCATGAACTGCAGAGATCCTAGCACTGATCCCTGCGGAACACCACTAGTCACAACCCACCATTCTGACAAGCATCCTTCCACCGCTACCCTCTATATCCTATGAATAAGCCAGTTCTTTATCCATCTTACCAGCTCACCCCCAACACCATGTGACATCATGTTTTGTACCAACCTGCCATGAGGGACCTTATCAAAAAGGTCAAAAATGTGTAACAATCTCTTAATATTTTGTATTCAGAAAATATCATATCTAGGCTTACTTTAGGCCCATCCTTTGATTTTGTTTTTCATGAATTCACCCTTTTGATATAAAACTAATCATTACACCATCAAAATCACAGTTTCAAAATTAAATCTACTACATGAGCAATATGTAAAAATACAACAATTTTTAGCCTTGAGTATTCTCTAAAGCTAGGAAGATAAAATATTTTATTTGTAATAATAAAAACAGGACATATGCATAATATTTCCAAACAAGGAACAGCAAGTAAGTTGAACGTTTAAAGGAAAACCCAAGTACAAAGCAATCAACAGTCTCATAGTTATTACCCTTGATGCAGTAGACACAGTCATACTTCTAGTTCTCTGAGCCTCCTCTATTTGTACATTCTGGCCAGCAGACACTGGAGTCTTAGCTTCAGCATCTCGCCGCTGCTCTGAGTCTTTACGCCTTGGTAATGTATTTACTCCTGGTTGATCATAAGGACCTGGTCTGGCCCAGTCCTAATTAAAATACAGCAAGTATTTGAAAATGTAAATAAAGATCTGCATTTTTCAAAACTTCTATGAATATCAAATCAAAAGCTCCAAAACATTGCATTCTTAAGTAACACAGACAAGCAGATGTTTCCCCACTAAAGTTATGGTACGTATAAATAGAAGTAGGATGGCTACATTCACAAGTTTAGTGAAATAGATTTGGCCTGGAAACAGATTGTCTTGATAGTCAAGGGATTGTTTCTAGGACACTGTAGGAAAAGAACTCAGGAATAAAGATAATTGAATTGAAAGATAAATGAATTTGCAAGAAAAGGAAAAGTATGAAAATCACACACCTATTCTAAATTATTCAGGGGAAAGATATACATTTATCTGTGTAGCATCTCGTAAAATCTAACAGCAAGCAACAAAAGATAATATTAAGATCAAATGGTGACAAGCTCAATCAATGAGGTAGGTTTATAAGAAGTGTCTTACAAGAGGAAGAAAAAGTGGAGAGATAGAGAAGATTGCGGACGATAGTAGCAGCTTTAATTTAAAGACATTACCATAACAGACAACTGTTGCAGCACTGTAGTACTATTTCTGTGAAGGCAGCAGGTCTGATTAGGCATGATTATAAAAGTGTGTGTGTGTTTGTGTGTGTGTGTGTGTGTGTGTGTGTGTGTGTGTGTGTGTGTGTGTGTGTGTGTGTGTGTGTGTGTGTGTGTG
>NC_063335.1:44506858-44577677 GCF_021869965.1 Rhincodon typus
TGTGTGTGTGTGTGTGTGTGTGTGTGTGTGTGTGTCTAAAATGAGTCATCACTGAGCCATTTTGTTCTGGCTTTACTAATTGAACCAGCTGTTGTACATACAAGTAAACTTCAAATATTGCCATTTACCTTTACCGAGTTAGACTGTTTAGTTCGGAAAAAGGTTATAAATTATTAGGTTTTTAAAAAGTAAAAAAGCTATTCAATGAAAAAGTTTCAAAAAGTAACATAACATTTATTTTCAAAAGTTACTTCTAGAAAAAGACATGAAAAACACAAACCTTCCAGCTAGGAACTTTGGATGAAGGAAACATGCCAGGTCCAATGGTATAATAATGAGGATAAACTGGGAGATCAGCTGAACAAGGTCTGGAACAGGGTCGGGAAGAGGGCTGAAAATGTGGGAGAAAGTGTGCACCAACTGAGGCAAGATATGGTTCACTAGATGAACTGAAGTGATCAAACCCATTTGTCAACTGCAAATAAACAGAAAAGCAAAACAACAAAAAAAAAAGGACAAATGGAATATAAATGGTCATGAAGAATGCCACAACAACCAAAATACAAAGTCAATGGGAATAGCATCCATATACTGAGGAAAAGAAATTATTATAAATATCCAGCCTTAAATAGGGTCTTAAGAATTCTGTATATTTCAAGTAAAACACTCAAGTTAAAGGAAAGTAAACTTAATATTCAATCTTTAAAACTTCAAGACTTTCAAGTAACTATGAATCCTGAAAAGATATTTTAATAGCTTCCTATAATTTGGTATTATGATGCTCAGGTATTGCTTTACAGAAACGGATCCTCACAGACAGCTGTCCATTGCTAAGTTAAAGAAGCAAAGTTAATGAAGCAAACATAGCCCTTTATAGTTGAGATTTAAGACATTTTTAAATTTTGCAGCTGGTGCTTCTTTTTCTTTATCCAATCTTCCTCCCAATCTCTCTTAAACATACTGATTCACTGTTGGGGTACAGTCATTCAAAGATTGATGGTCCTCTAGTACCTCAACCAAACATTCATTCATGTGTGTGCTCAGACAACAGATGTAAATGATTTATTTAAATGAAGGCGAGATAAAAAATTATAAAAATGTTTGATCCAGTCATTTTCTAACAATAAGGGGAAGGTCTTTTACGGTAGAGCTGAGGAGGAATTTCTTCACTCAGAAATTAGTGAGCCTGTGGAATACTCTACCACAGGAAACTGTTGAGGCCAAAACACTTAAGATTTTCAAGAAAGATACAGGTATAGTTCTTAGGACTAAACGGATTTAAGGATATGGACAGAAAGCAGGAACAGGATAATGGATCGGATGATCATACTGAATAGTTGAGCAGGCTCAAAGGGCTTAATGGCCTACGCCTGCTCCTTTATTCTTTTTTCTATCCACAGACACATACACATCCATCCTATAACAATCACTACATAGAGGATAGAAAGTGAGGAGTGGAAACTTTACATGACATTTTCCCTTCCCTCGATTAATGGGATGAAGGTATTTAGCGGGTCTGTGTGATTCAATACCAAAGCAGTGGGTGTTTTATTCAACTGAACATTTAGCAGAGGGTGATTTTTGTTTTAGATTGACCATAGAATTTCAGAACACTCCAAGTTATGTACAATTAATTCAAGCATTAACAATCCATAAACCAATATCATACAGTTTATGTGGATCAATGCCAGATGAAAAAAAAAATGCCAGCACCTAGAATTTTGGTAATCTGAATATTTCCTCATTTTGTAGACTTACAGACTGGGAGGTGGGCAGAACAAGCAAGATTTATCACCTTTTCTGTTGATGCCCAGGCTCCCATGGTAGAACCTGAGCTTACGGAAGTGGGTGAACTGCACTCACTCACTGATTGGCACGTTTCAGATGCTTCAGAGGAGGCAGAGCTTGACGAATTCTGCAGAGCATCAATAGGGTGGATGAAGTAAAATGAAAGGGAAGAGATGAGGGAGGAAGAAATGGAAGAGGAAATGCAAAAAAAGCAGAGAGAAGAAAAGCATAGAATTAGAGCCAAAACCATTTTCAAAAGCAACCAACGCCGTCAAGTAATAGCAAGTTTACAAAGGCAGGAAAGTTCAACATACTAGCGCACAGAACACTTAAGACTGAAGGCAAGCAATAATCTTTGCCAGTAATCTGCTTTGTAACTAACAATATAATTAAATCAGCAAGCCTAATTAATGGGAAACAACTTATACTTAGTTAGCAATGAATGTAATTAATGTGATGATTATGCTTAGCATGGTTAATTCTCCTTCAACCAACAAACCAAGGACTGCACACCAAGAAAGAAACTAGTAATTTTATGTTGCAAAAGGATAAATAATATTTATCATGCAAAGACAAACTCCACTATAAATTTGTGATCATAAAGCAATTTTATTATCACAAAGGTACAGTATTTGCTCAGTTTGTAACACCCCAAGCTTCTGCTTGCCTGTCATTTTTATTCGCTACCCTTACTTTCATACTGACCTTTCTCTGTCCTCAATATTCTGTAATCTTTCAACAAAACGCAATATAGATATTTTTAATCAACCAGTTAAGTGAGGTTATTAAACCTTTCTGGAGGAGGTGGGACTTGAACCCAGACTTCCTGACTCAGAGGTAGGGACTATATTTCTGTGCTACAGAACCCAATTAATGGTCAATGTAAGCTAGAGGAGGAGCAGTTCATCTTTTGCTTAGGCACTTTACTGTCTTCTGGACTAATTGAACACTGAGTTCAATAATCTCAGATCTTAGCACATGCTTTGTTGTCTTTTTCTTTTATGGGTTTTGGATTTACTCTTGTCTGCCTTTATTTTTGCTTTCATTATTCTGCCATTCACACATCCTCTGGAAGCATCTGTAGTTCCTTTATTCATCCCACTGTCACTCTTTGGCCCCACACCACCAATTCATTTGTCATTTAATCTCTCCTACCTCCTATCCTTCAGTAGACCGTCCTTCTGTCCTTCTACCTACATTCACCCTATCACTTGCATAAAATCCATTTCAATTCTAAAAGATTCTGCCCAACTTGCTCAATATTACTAGCAATTCTTTTGTTTTTAATTCACTCTTACTGAGCTGAGTAAGCTCCAATACTAATATAAAGCTACCTAATTGAAGAAATTGCTAAAAGAAACAAAAAAAAAGTAAGAGGAAAACAAATAATTTCGCATACTGAGTAGCAATGCCTACTATACCAGAATTCTAGTGGCAATCATTTCACATGTTACCAATTGGCTGCTGTGAGCATGACAGTGAGCACTTCACCAGCTCCAAAATGCTGAGGTTCTGAAAGGAGCTATTTACACTATATGTATGTTTTGAGTATTGCAACAGAGAAGACCATATTGTAACAGGAGTTCATATCTTGAAAAAAATGTTTTAAAATGGGTAAACATTTGTTTTGGAGTTTATGTAAAAGCTAAACCCCTTGCTGCCACTGAACCTTTGAAGGCCAATTAGTTAAAATATATAACAACATGAAAGGCATTAAATAACCAAAAGATTATGTGGTGAAGTTCTTTTAAGTAGGTGAAATGGCTGAACATTACAACAGCTAAATTAATGAACTGGAAATGTATAGACATATGTTTGCACCGAATAATGTTTAAAACCAGAGGTCTTGACAATGGCTCAAGATCCTGAGCTTAACTACTGCCAAAATTGTAAAGGAACAAACATCAACATTCATACATTAAAACTTGTACTGAGTTCATATGACACAACACTTCTTTTTCTGACAGTTGAAAACATCTATCTTTAAAACACAGTAGCATAATACAGTCTTCAATTCTTTGAGTGCAAAGAAATTTGCAGATTTTAATCTACATACATTTTTTTCATTGGTTTTGCTGAAGTTCTTCAATTTTTCTATTGTTAATTTTAAAATTTAAAAAATTATAGATTTTTATGACCTAAAATCTTTATGCACGGTTATGTTTAACCCTAGTTGAAAAATGCAACAAAGCACTCAAAAGAGTCACTTGGTTTACAGCCTTGCATTAATATAAACTAGAAAGTTTAAGTTTTTAATAACCAAAATACGCACAGTTCAAGGAGTTGACATTCCATTCAATTTCACATACCTGGTTGGTTCCTTCCGGTGGCATTGGGGAAGGGGATTTAGACTGGAATGCATCCTGAGACATGAAGCCAGAATCATGGGATGACACACTGGAAAGCCTCATTGGAACCTGCTGGGGTTGGTTAGAGCTGCGGTAGCGATAGTGTGAAGTGGGTGAGTGAGAGTGGGATCCACTGGATCTGGAGTCACTACTGTTAACGCTGTTCAGACTGCTAAGAGAGACAAAAGAAAGGACAGGAAGGGGAAGACCATGTACAATTAAACACTCAGGCCCTACATGTTAGAAGCAACAGCTATTTAATGATAAGCCAAATCAATAAAACACATCAAATAGAAACTCTGCCATTGATATAGAAAAACAAACTGTTAAGAATTTGCTTCACCTGGCATGTCAGTTGATTTCTTCAGCCTCCAACAGTATTACAATGTTCATTCAAATTAGCAGTGTGTTCATCCAATAACTAAAGACAGCAATATATTTTGTAATTTTTGTTTTTATTTGGAGCAAAACTAAGGGTGAGCATTGGTGACATGAATGCAAATATGGCATGCCAATAGCTACTGTAGTCACGGAGAATGGGAGCTTTTTCCAACAATGAACAACAACCAGTCAGACACAGGACAGGAAGTTAGACTATCATATTAGGATACATTTATTCTTCTGCAAATATAAAATTCTTCAGTGTTTGGCCCTTTGCATAGAATAAAACATTTATTTAAGCAGAATTTTTGACTACTGTTTAATTTTACAATGCATGAACTTTATGACATTGTGCTTGAAAGCACAAAATATATATTAGACAATAAGATCCAGGAGCAGAATTAGGCCATTCGTCCCATCGAGTCTGCTCCACCATTCGATCACGGCTGACATGTTTCTCACCCCCATTCTCCTGCCTTCTCCCTGTAATCCTTGATCCCCTTACCAATCAAAAATCTATCTCTGTCTTATATACACTCAACGACTTGGCCTCCGCAGCTCTCTCTGTCAATGAGTTCCTGACTGAAGAAATTCCTCCTCATCTTAGTTCTAAAGGATCATCCCTTCACTCTGAGCCTGTGCCTTGGATCTTAGTCTCTCCTACATGCCGAAACATCTTCGCCACGTCCACTTTATCGAGGCCTCTCAGTATCCTGCAAGTTTCAATGAGCTCCTCCCTCATCCTACTAAACTCCATCGAGTACAGACCCAGGGTCCTCCACCTCTCCTCAACTGAACCTGTGTGTTAACATTAAGAGAATCCTGAACTAAGACTCCCAAGTCCCTTTGCGCTTCAGATTTCCAAAGCCTTTCTCCATTTAGAAGATAGTCCATGCCCCTATTCTTCCAACCAAAGTGCACAACCTCACTCTTTCCCAAATTGTGTTCCATCTGGCATTTCTTTGCCTACTCTCTAGTCTTTCCAAGTCCTTTTACAGCCTCCCCACATCCTCAACATTGCCTGTTCCTCCACTTACCTTTGTGTATTCTGCAAACTTAGCAACGATGCCCTCAGTCCCATTGTCTAGATTATTAATGCATAACATGAATAGTTGTGGCCCCAACACTGATCCCTAAAGAACCTCACTAGTCACTGGCTGCCATCCTGAGAAACACCTCTTCTTCACTATTCACTGCCTTTTGCCAGTCAGCCAATGCTCCATCCATGACAGTAGCTTGCCCATATTGAGATAGAAAACAGTAGAATTGAAAAGCTGCGACAGGACCTTTCAAAATTCAACAGCTCAAGTGAAAACCACCTGCAAAAATTCATTTGGGGAAGAAACAAAATGACGAAGCACCTTCTGTAAGATGCTTACACACATATTCAAACTCACTGAACACCACGTTGCTAGTTTCACTATAAATGTTCAATGAAATTAGCAATCCAAGAAAGTTATTGCCTTAATAACCTGAAATTATGTTTATAATGATATTCACTGGGCAAGGGGGTCAGGTTTTGGTGAGTTAATGTAATTAAGCAAGATAACAGAAATTCTGTGTGCTAAAATTTGGATTCATAGACATTGCAGAGAAATTAATTCCTCGGCTATTAGAAAGTTAAGTCTAATTTAAATCCATTCCAAAATAAACAAGCTGTAAAGAATTCTTAGTGGATCAGAATGGATCCCAAATGGACTGTTGGGCATCCAAAACTCATGAAGGGAACTTGATTACATTTTTTGCTAAATAGTTAATTTGAACGAATAATTAAGTGCTATTTTCCCAAGTGAAATTCATATCATGAGAAGACAGTAGACGAAATTTAAGTTAAGAAGTTCAAGATTACTAAAATGTTCAACAAGAAAAAAACGTGCAGAACGCTATGCCTGTAGTCATTTATCATGAAATCTCACAACAACGTGGTTCAATTGGCTGTTTACATAAATTAAAATGAATAATTGAAAGGGAATGGATAGAGAAATAGGACGAAGTGGACTGTTTTAAGAGAGCCAACACAGGCCTGATCAGCAAGTTTATCCTATATAGAAATAAATCTAATTAATGATGAACATTGTCTAATCAAATGCTAATCATCAACAGCAAATGTCTTTCTAAATATTTCAATACCTTTAAACATAAAATTGCTTCTGAAATGCTGCAGCTATTAAAAACACCAGTACACTATTTATATTTAAATAAAAGACATGCCTCTCTTTCATAAAGAAAACAAGTCAAATTAGACGGCAGGACATAGTTATAGACCTAACTGCAATATGGTTCAAGTCAGTCATCAAACTTAGAAAATGTTTACACAATCCCTTAACCGCTACTACATAATCACCGCACAGACACAACCAGTAATTCCCTGTACACTTACGTACCTGCAGACACTGGACTTCCTGGACATGGTGGTGCTTGGAGAAGAGGGAGGGGTTTGATATGTCCAGTTATAATCAGAGCCCTTCAGGTCAATAATTACCTGGAAAAATTATAAAATTGAGAATGTAAATAAAATGCATTTCAAAAATTACTTGTATGATAAATCATACATTTTACTATACTGGTAGAAAACGTGCTATTGTGATGATACTGTAGCTTTAAGAGGTATGTTTTGTCCTGGTTTTTTTTTTGAGAGATTGGGGGACAGGTTACGAGCAGTCAATGAGAAGATAAACAACTTATGAAGCATTGGGTTCTTTTTTAAAGTTGGAACAATAGAAGCAGCTTGAATGGATGTGGTCTAGCTCCTACCACAGAAGCAGATGATTAGTTTTTAAACAGTAACAGAAGCTGATGGGGTTGTGAAAAATTGCCATATCTCTGTTTGCTATAGCTGAAACTTAGCATTCTCTCTCTCTCTCAGAATAGTCCTTTGATGTTCTTTCCTCTTAGACTGTCTCACATGCAGTTCTCCAATCTGTTTTCTGAATTTGCCTTCTACCAAGGGTATTTTTATGGGATATTACTATATTGGAACAGTTAATTAATAATAGTTACTGTATCTATTATTCTGTTAAGTTTTCTATAGAGTTAATTTACTCCAATTCCTTCTTTCTTTTGTTGTATTTTAACTATAGTGGGTCAATAAAGTGTGTTTACTTTAAATCCTGTAGTCTGACCGATGGAATTGTAACAGCTAACATTCACCTTTAAAATAAGAAAAAGTTAGGGTCTAGACTATCTTCTGAATATTTTGAGGGGTTTGGTCTGGTCCATAACTCTATACATTTAGAGAAAAACCAGAGAGAAATACATTACAGCATTGTTACCAACACATGAAGTTTCTGAATGACACTAAATCACTCAAATCATAACTTCTCAAAATAAATTTTGTACAGCATAACTACGACAATGAACTTCACTTTAAGGAATTCGCTCTATAATTTCATGGGCCACTGAATCACTGACCTGCTCACTGGCTGTTGGTAATTTGTGAGGATCCATCGTCAGGTTAGTCAGGTCATCTGTAATAGTCTGCAAATGGGTTACTTCTCCCAGCATTGACATCTCTTCTTCCTAAGAGAGAAATAGCACTTACATTTAAAAAAAAAGTTATACTGGGGACTGTCCTAATGAATTTGATGCTATCTAGGTCTTTAAAATTTATCCAATTGCTGATCCTAGTCAGCAGTCATCCTTTTGCCCATCATAGTGGTGGTGAGGACTTTATGTGAATGGGGATGGCCATTGAAGGTTGGTGAAATGGTTGGGTCTTATTTTCATAACCTGATATTTGCATGCTCATGTTGAGCTGGCCAGCTCAAGTCCAGCATGTTATCAGTTCCTGCTATAGGCTAATAGTGGCTGTTTCATTATTGTGTCACAGGTAACCCCTTTTGCAGGATTCAGCCACATCCCACTTCATAATTGGATGATTCTCAACACTCAGTGGCTCTCATCTGTGGCACTGTGTAGCTGCTTGTGTAAAGCAGTGGCCATAACTTGGTAAATTCACAGCCCACTCCAGATGAAGACATTATTCCAGTTATGTCCACATGAGGGATAATGCCCATCTCCAACTGCCCAATGAAAAATGCTGCAGATGCAGTAGATAAAATGGTATTACCTCGCGGGTACTGAAAGCACTGCAAGACATCTGTGAGAACAGCTCTAAAGTTCAAACTTTGTGCCCCAAATTAAATTCTCTCTCTTGCATAGAGGTGGTACGTGGCCGACATTGGTGCTCCTGTTGCCATTTCAACCTCCCCCGACCCTCACCCCCCAGGTCTGGGAATATCAAGTTTAACCTGGTTCCTCTAGGAAAGTTAAGCCCCTTATAACCGAAAATGCTGCAGGTCCACAAGCAGTCGGAAGGATTACTCGTTGCTTTTCATGTACCCCAATATCATTCGCCCAGAAAAAATTATCGTATTCTTTCCACATACTGGGCCCAGTCTTCGATGGTAGGATCAAACAAGTGAAGCTTCTTAAATAAAGGCATAATGCTAGAAATGCTTATTCCTAGATGACTGTTGCAAGCAAATGTTCTTCAGGCACGTATTGTTTTGTCCTGTCGCCACCGAAATAACTGCACAGGGGCTGGTATCTCTTCACCAAGGACCTCTACTTATGAAATAATGACACTGATGTCAGTATCCCGTAATCAGGTCACCCTTTATTTACTTGTGCACAGTACACTAGTTGTGGCCAGCCAGCTCAGAGTCAGTTCCCGGAACTGAGGAGATTCTAAATCCTCCGTTTATATTGGTCAGCGAGGGGTTCCTTATAACCTGGTCCAATCAGGGAGCCTGGGCCAAACAACCCCAATCACGGATCTCATTGTCAAAAAGGTCCACCTGGTTTCAATCACTACAATTTAGCTTCTTCAGACAAAGGATCTGTCCTCGATAAAGACAACATTTTCCAACTGCAGGATGGCACTACTCTGCTGGGAAGGGAACTATTGTGATAACCCATATCTCATATTGATGCTGCTGCTTTCGGCACACTCAACTAGCTGAGGAGAGTCAGCTTACAGAGCTATCAGCAACCACACATTCTTTGCAAAATGTTTGAATACTCTCCCTGGAGGAAAGAAAATCGTCCACGACTCTACATCTATCTCACGTGAATAAGTATGTGACCATCATCGGTGCATATGCTCAATTATTAGTCCTGAGGATATCAAAGACAAATTCTACAAGGGCTTGGACAGAACTATTGAAAATTTAATGGGAAGACAATTTCACTATGATGGTGAACTTCAATGCCAAATATCAAAGTATAGGAGAATGCAAAATGGCATACTTCTCCTCAGTGCTTCCATCTGCTGGAATATGTCAATAATCAATTCCATCTTTAGACAGAAGGACGAGAACAAAGACACTGGGATTAGATGGACTTTATCATCGCTCGGGACAGCAACATAAAATATGTTATGATCACCACGGCTATCGGAACATAAGAACAGGAGTAGTCCATTAAGCCAGTGAGCCACAGTATTTATACTGCCAGTCTAGTTCAATTTTTGGTCAAGGCATTTGATAATAAGAGATTCAGCAACAGTAATGCCATTAAATGTCAAGGGGCATGGTTAGATTCGCTCTTGCTGGATGGTGACATTGCCTGGCACTTGTATGATGTAAATATTACTTGCCACCTATCAGTCTAAGCCCGATTAACATTCAGGTCTCACTGCATATGGACAATGGCTATTTCTTTATCTGAGGCGTCATTAAAGTTGCTGAACATGGCACAATCAGCACAGAGCATTTCCACTTCTGATTTTATAATGAGGGAAGCTCATTGATGAAGCAGCTGAAGTTAGTTTGGTCTAGGATACTACTGTGAGGGGTTCCTGTTTTAAATTTTATTTGGTTTATTTATTGTCACATGTATCCTGTTACAAAATACAGCAAAAAGTGTTTTGTTTAGTGTTGCCACTCTCCAGCGCCATCTTAAAACATAGAAAAATAAAGCATAGACTTGAGATGATTGACCTATAACAACTACAACCAAGTTTTTTGCGCTAGATATGACTCCAACCTGATTCCCATTGACATCAGCTTTGTTCAGACTCCTCGGGCCATAATCAGTTAAATATTGCATTGATATTAAAGGCAATCATACTCTCACATCACTTCTGGAGTTCATTACTTCTGTCTACATTTGGATCATGTCTGTATTAGTCAGGAGCCGAGTGACCCTTCAAGAACCAAACTGAGCATCAATGAGTAGGTTATTCCTGAGCAAGCACTATATGACAGCACTGCCAACAACGCCTCCATCACTTTGCTGATGATTAAGAGTTGATTGATTAGATGGTCACTGTAGGATTGGATTGTCCTGCTTTTTGTTGGTAGGACATACCTGGGCATTTTCCATATTGTCAGGTAGATCTAATGTTGTAGCTGTACTGGAACAGCTTTGCTAGCTACATCACGTGTCCTAGAGTACAAGTCTTCAGTACTAATGCTGAAACATCATGGGAATCCATAGCATTTGCAGTATCTAATGTCTTCAGCTGTTTTTTGACTTCAGATGGAGTGAATTGAATCAGCTGAAGACTACCATCTATGATCTGGGGAACTCAGGGGGAGGCAGCCATGATGGATTATCCGCTTCACACTTCTGGCTGAACATGGATACAAATGCTTCAGCCTTGGCCTTTGAATTGATGTGCTGAGTTTCCCCATCATTGAGGATCCTGTTAGTTCAATTATCCTCCACCATTAAGAATTGGATATGTACTACAGAGCTTAGATCTGATCTGATGGCAACAGAATCACCAAATCCTGCTTATTGTGCGCTGCTTCTGCTGTTTGGTTTCCAAGTATTTCTATGGTGTAGCTTCATCAGGTTGAAAAGTAAAAGTTCAGCCCAAGTTACTCCAACCATTCCTCATAGTACAAACCTTCAACTCTAGGGATTAGCTTTGTGGTCACTCATACCCTGTGGCAACATACGTCAATATATGGAAGTAAGTATATTTTAAAATGAGTGCCGTGCTGAAAAATCACTTGCACACTGATTTGCTAACTAAATCAGCATACCCTCACCAATTTCATTTTTCTCATAAAAATATTAAATTATTGGACATCAGTTGAGTAATTTGAATTAAAAGTGGACAATGCTAAAGGGGAAGTTGGCTCAGGTGCTCTTGTGATTTACAAAACAAGGAATTTCTGCAAAATAAGACATGCAGCATCTTGCAAACCTTCTTTTTGAGTAAATGAGAAAGAGGAAGGCATCAAACACACATTGTAAACAAACAATTATATAGTAAATTGACCAAATACATAAACTTCATTTTATTCATGAAAAGCAGTTCTATAATATTAATATTTATTGCTTAATTACTTGAAATTTCTCAGGTCCTCCCTTGATGCTAGACATTCAATTATACTTAATTAAATGGTCTTAGTTCATTACTTTTACAATTGAATAAAGTAAAGCTGCTCATTTGTGTCTCAGAATGTGATATTGAGATCCATGTTATTAAACATACCATAGCTGTGAAGTACAAACCTGACCTAAAAGAGAAATACAAGTGAATATTTCAAATTATACATCAAACTGTTGTTATCTACCTTTTCCGTCTACAAAACTTAGTAAATGAACTGCAACAGCATCTGGCAATACAACAGAACCCCAAGTGTCCATATTCTTAACTGCCTACACTGATAGGCAAGTGGTAATTTTCAGCAGCATTTCTTCCATTTATTCCATTGGCAACAATTAGTGCTGTCGGATCAGTTGCCTTGCAGCTAACTTACCCATCTGCTCTGACAGTGTAAAGAGAGTCAGCCAAAGGCACTCCAGATGTCAACCATAGCCATCTTCCAGTTGTTGAACATAATTAACTGCCAATGGTGCGTCCTCATGTCCACAAATAATAATTGCAGCTTATGTAGCACGAATCTTGGCTTGAAGATTGGTTCATAATCTGCCTATTTACAGGCAATCTATCTGCATTACTGCATATAAAGAAACAGAGTTTGCACTGATTTTGAAGTCTCTCTCTCTCTCAGCTGAAAAGCACTGCAGAGTTGAGTGAGCTCAAATCACCTTTCAATTCCCAACTCAAGTGATTGGCGCCATGAGCATTTCTGGGGCTAACTTTGCACCTGGAACTGCAGACAGGTGTGTGGAATATCAGCAGAACAAGTAAATCAGGTGATTTTGCCAGCAGAACTGAAAGGCAGAGTCTGTGGAAAGCAACAGATTGTTCAAAGTTCAGAACAGCAATTGGCATTGTTGTTTTGATTCCTGGGAAAGCGGGAGAAAAACAAGTCTTCTCTATCATGCAGAATGATTGCTTTTACACTAGCAACATTTTTACCTGGTCATTTGGCATTTCTATCACACAAAGCAATTTTTTGATGTTAGTACAAAGGATTTCAGGGAATTTAAAAATGTTGGTGAAATGAACTCTTAACAAACATTGTTTAGATGTCAGAATGCATATTTCATTATTGCCACTTTACTACATGGCTTCAGCCATAGTTCAGTAGTAGCACTGACTCCCAATCAGCAGGAATGGGTTCAATGCCCACCTGAGAGATGCGAGAGCAAGCCCTCAGTTAAAGTTAAGTCTGCGTATGAGAATCACTTCTTTAAGTAAAACAACTTTAAGTGAATCATGGGTTTTGATAGGAATAAGTTCTCAAGCTGGTGTTGGGCTCCTTCAAACATTCTGTTTCTGCAGAAACAAATGCACAAGCTGAAATTCATATGCAATGCTTGGAAAAAGCTTGAAAATAAAATAATTATAATATAAATAAATAACCTTCATTGAACTTACTAAATATCTCAGAACTGAAACGCTGCTACACATGGGCAGGTGCTGGTCAGAATATGTTAGATGAGTTGCTTAGAGGTTCTTTCATTCTTTCCACCACCTTGATTTAGCCTCTCAATGTCCCAATGTCCCAAAGTGTCTGTGTTCTGCACTCAAATGAATCAACAACCAAATTTTGGTTGGTGAAGATGTTTGATTTCCTCGTGGATGTTTTAAGGACACAACAAAAGAATTTCCATGGAGGTGGCTTTGAGTGATTTAGAGGCTGGATCCTGGACATGTTAGCATGAGGGAAGACCCTACTGTTAGATCATCTTTGCCACTGGATGTGATGGACTTTTTGAAGACACTACTATGAGGTGCCTGCACAGTGTCATGACCATAGTCTCAGGTTTGAGATCTTGTTCCTCTCCTGTGAGGCTTAATGACTTTAGGTGGAGGATTCCTATTTTGAATTAAGTTCAAGGTGGCACAAAATAACCCGATCAGTTTGACCTTCCTTTTCAGCTCACCGACTCTGTAGCCATATTGAATCTTCGCTAGAAAATTCCTCTCTGAGGAATGCAAGCAATTCCCACACACCAGCCTCAACCACTTCATAAACTTGCCTCTGAAAGATGATTATTTCATGCTGAACCTCAGAGTCTGTACTGCAAGACTCTCCTTGGCCACTGATCCAATCAAACCACAATTTCAGACACACATTGCTCAGACACAATAATGTGACTCCATCTAATGAATCAACAGTACTGCTAAGCCCCTGTATGCTGAAGCCATATCAAAATTCCCTGACTGATGGCGTATTCCCACCATCTGCTGCCATGATGAGTTGACAGAAGGTATGAGAAAGCTCATAGACCTTGAATGCTGCTATTCCTCCCTGATTCATGGAATGGAGGCGCGAAGCCATATTAAGTGGCAGGCAAAGCATCTTTGCATATCAGACAATTCATCAAGGCTGACAGAAAAACGTGGGCAATTATTCAAGGGATGCAATACCTTGAAAGTGAGATTTTCTCTGGTGCAATATGCCCTCCAGGAAGGTACAGATAGAACCACTCTTGTAGGAGTGTTCCTATCATACAGGCTTTCTTATTTGAATTCCAAATGACATACAGATTCTCCTTGGGATAAGCCCTCTTAAACTGATAAACCACAAAGTGCTTAAACTTAAAAGCTCCTGCAGTGTTTTCACCAAGTGGAACAGTCAAGCTATCTTTGGTAGTTTTAAATTATAGTGCTGTCATTTCCTATTTCAAAATTGTTATGAAGATGTTTCATTATTAATTCAGTTTTGAGGACTCATGTTAGAAGAGTTGCGGACTGTAGTTGGTTAGGAGTGAAGAAATACCTGGGCTAGTTTCTTTTTTAAAAAAAGTCACTCAAATGACATTCGGACACTTATAATACACTCTTGGGGGTCAAATGGACTTCTTTACTGGAAATCACATTTCTGGATTTATGGCTTTGAAAATTGTTTGAAGTTCAGTTGGGATACATCCTGTGAAGAGAGAGAAGCTACCCAACTCTGTTTCACAGAAAACCCTTTTGGATGAACCAGTGAGAGATCTGAAAAACTGATACAGCTTGCAAAGTCTCTGAGTTCTCAACATTCCTGGATAAACCACATCTGCAAATGTCCCAGTGACAATTGCCTGTGTTTCATGGAACCAACCTGTGTGTGCCAAGATGCTGAGTGAAATACATCTTAAACAATTCATACTTTTTTCTTTTTTCCTTCAAGAGCTAACAATTATGGATCAAAAATGTTCATTCTTTGAAACTAATTTCTGAATTTTTTAAAAATGCTTTTCTTTTAATGAGGTGTGTGTGTGGGTTACAGGAAGGGTAAATATTTATCCTTTTGTATCTCAAACTGTTAATCAGTTTTACATCTTTAAGTCCTGTTTTTCACAATAAATCAATAATTTTGCTGCTTAATAAATACACTTGTTGATGTATCTTTATATTTATTACATTTAGAATAAAATCTGTATAAAAATGGCCTTGTCCTTAACTGGGTAAAGCATTTAAGTTTATGTCTGTGTTTTGGTGTTGTGGGCCGAGAGAGGGAGAAACAGTGCACTTCTCCAACCTTGTTTGACACAACATGCATATTCTCAATGGAAACCGTTTCCAAAAAAAGTCCCATATCATCAATGCTAACAACTTGCTTTGGTGGGTAGCTACCTTCTTCAATGATTTTCTTCAAGTGGGCAGGGAATTTATCAATTGCCCCTTTATCAGCTCCAGTTGCTGCACTGGACATTTTAACGTTTTGGAGATAGAAATGCTTCCTGAAATTCTCAAATCATCCACAACTAGCATTGAAACTTTTTGACTGGGAACTCTCGGTCTGCTCATTCAGCACATCTTCATTCTGGCTTTTAATTTTTCTTGGATGACCATCAAACTAAGAAGAACCTGGCACTGGTTCAGGTCTTCAATCCAGATTGCCAGAATCTTTTCCATGTTTTCCATATCTTGCTTCTAGTCCCAAACACCCTGCCAGCACTTAAAATGTGACACTTGTTTCATTTTATCAGCATTGCCATGGATTGTTCTCACTGTTGTAGGGGGAAACCCAAGCAGTCTGGCAATATCAACTTTCATTTTCCAGCCTCAACAAATTTTAAACTTCCAATTTTGCTGTTAAGTGGATAGTTTTTTTTTGCTTTCTTTGTAGTATTTGGTTCATTACCATTTGCTGGGTGTTTCTTGCTCATGTTTACAGCACTAAATCATAAGTCCGAAATAAAAAACTCTGGTCTCTTCTGCCTCACCTGCCGCAAGTGGTACTCTTATTGTTTTTAAAATAACCTTTATGCGTCACCGGCTCAAGACTGAACAGGGGAGTCAGCTTTCTCAAGTGTACACCCTGTATTTTTCACTCAACAAGCACAAAAATGAGGAAAACAATTTACTGCACCAGCAAATGCACTTTTCACAAAGACTTCAATTGCTCTGTGCCTCATTGAAAGCAGGCATTCCTGAAAATCAGCTTGTCAAGAAATGGGCGGTTTTCATAGAAATGTGCAGTCCTGGCTGCAATTTCTTGGTTGAAAAAAAATCCTCTTGACTTGGATATTTTTTGTCCAGAATTCTGACTTCTCTTTTTAAAGAAATCTCTCAAACATAAGCACCTTTCCTCACAATGATGCTCGTCAGGACACAGTACCAAATGTCAGATGAATATTAACTAAGTTAATATGTAATGTGTGCATTGACAACAGCAACACACAGTATCATGTGATGCAGTCGTTGAGGACGCTGACAAGTGATGAGTACAATGATGCATGTACATGCATTAAGCACAGCGACGACATCCAACATATGCCCAATGACACAAACTGAAGTTATGGCACAATTCAGCTCGGACTCTATAGGGCCATTTGCTCACCATGCAAGCTTGATGCAAAAGCAAGGTACTGATTTTGCAAAACTCAAAACAGTGTCCAACTTTAAATGTGATTCCATGGTTGCTAAATAATCATGACTGTGCTAAGGATTACACTAAGAACCAACTTAACATTATTGCTCTGGCTTGTAGTATATCTTATGACATTACTTATTCCTCCCACTTTGGGTATAGCCTTAATAAAAACCGAAAGAACTGCAGATGCTGTGAATCAGGAACAAAAATAAAGTTGCTGTAAAAGCTCAGCAGGTCTGGCAGCATCTGTGAACGAAAAAATGTTTCGGGTCCGGTGACCCTTCCTCACAATTAGTTCTGAGGAAGGGTCACCGGACCCTAAACGTTAACTCTGATTTTTCCATCACAGATGCTGCCAGACCTGCTGAGCTTTTACAGCAACTTTGTTTTTGTTGTTGTTGTTGGGTATAGCCTTCTCCAAATCAAAATCACATTGCGCAGTTGATTTTCAGATCAAGATGTTAAGCTGCACAATGTGTTCACACATCAGAGAGATGTAGCCTCCCCTGTTACCCATAATACACCTCATTCTGTACCTCCTCATTGCAATAGCAGCCACATAAATTCACAAGTGATGTCCCGTGCTTTGAAAACAAAGGTTGTGTCCAGATATAGAGCTTTTTCTTAACTCAATACAAGTTTTCCCTGGTGCTTTCCTCATAGCAACACCTTGACTAACTCATAGACAAATTGCAGGTTTGAATTTAAACTCAAGTTTCATAGTTAAACTTAAAACTGAAAGAACTGCAGATGTAAATCAGAAATAAAACAGAAATTGCTAGAAAAGCTCAGCAGGTCTGGCAGCATCTGGGGAGAGAAATCAGAGTCAATATTTCAGGTCCAGTGACTCTTCCTAATTCGGAGGCAATTTCTACTTTTGTTTTAGATAGTTAACTGTTTGCTGGTATATTTGCCATGGCTGCGTCTCCACCAAACTGCACCCTCTTCTCTCGTGGCATGAACTGTTGTTCCCTTTGAGATTTGATGTTATGACTCTGTCCTGAGGAGTGCAAGATAAAAAGCCTCAACAGAATGTCTTTTTTCTCAGTATTATTTGTGTTGTGCGCTAACAGGCGACTATGAGTAACCTGACGAAGATAGTCTGGTTTCCAACAGAAATAGGGAATGAATTTGAAATCTAAGTACTGGAGTAAAATAAGTGAATCCTCAACATTTCTTTTAATCACCCAATGCAACAGATCCTTTTCAGCAATGTTTATACCATTTACGAAAGGAATTATGCAACAATCTTCCTGATTAAGTGCAACAAGAAACAAACTTACAACCACAGGTCGCAACATGGAAACAAAAGCACAAAAGCGACTGCGTTCTTCAATGAGGGCTCTACGAACAGCTTGTTTTTCTGTCTCTTCAAGCAGAAGGTATTTATCATTTACATCTTGTAAAGCACTGTCCAACTGGGGTTGAATGTCTCCTTTTCCTGAAAAGACACAGAAATAATGATCAATTTGAGACTAGTATATTAATGGTTTTCACTTTCCTCTTTGTGTACTCATGACATGTTAACAAAACCAACAAACGTGTTTTAACCTCATCTATATGTGAAACATTATCTGATCTGTTCTTTCACTGCAGATGTTGACCAACCTGCTGAGGATTTCTAGCATTCACTGGTTTTGTTTTAAGACTTTGTGATATTAAAATAAAAACGCAATAGAGATTTTAGGAATGAAATCCAAACCCTTCAGGATCAATAACTTCTGACTGTGAACACTGATCTCCTTTTGTTTCAAATTGTTTTTTTTTCATTTCCCTCTCATTTCCGCTTACACTCAGCAACACATCTGCTCTGAGCACATCATTTATTTCTTGCCCTTCATTCTCTTTGGCTTTGTAAGATAATTCTGTCTTCCAATCTCACTTGTCTTCTTTCTTATCACACACCTTCTTTTCCTCCTCAAAAACCAATTATCCCTCTAACCTTTCCCAGTTCTGACGAAAGGTCATTGACCTGAAACATTAACTGTTTCATTCTCCACAGATGCTACCTGGTCTTGCGGAGAATTCTGGTGTTTTCGGTTTTAATTCCTTCCTGATCTGTATGGCTTAATTAATTATTTGCATAAATAGCCAATTTAGATTGCCTAAAAGGACAAGTCTTCTTCAAATTCAGACACTCAACTGTGAAAATGGCTTGCAATTTGATATACACTGTTATGGATGTGCAGGCAATGTAATTTTTAATTTTCTGTTCTCTTAAAGTTGTGATTATTGTTGGTTCTGCTGAGTGTTTAGACTTGGGTACTAAGATTTAGATATAAACTAGCTTATCAGACACTCAGTCCTTTGCATTTTTGCTTTGAATTTGCAGCTGGTGAAAAGCTTTTTGATATGTAGATTACAAACAAAATTTGAAGTTAATACTACAGATCAACTAATCATACAATGGTCTCCAAAAAGCTGAGTTAATTGGTGACATCTGCCCTTGATTTAAAAAAGCCAAATAACTATGGATGCTGGAAAGCTGAAACAAAAACAGAAATTGCTGGAAAAACTCAGCAACTCTGGCAACATCTGTGGAGAGAAAGCAGAGTTTATGTTTTGGATCCAGAGATTGTACTGAATATAGCTACAAAAAGGATGGCATATACGCTGAAGATGGGATTGGGAGAGTAGGGAGGAGTAAACGATAGATGAAGATGAAGCCCAGAGAAAGGGAAGTGAAGGAGTAGAGAAATACACTGAAAAAACAAGCACTGGAGATCACAGCAGGGTCAGGCAGCATCCATGGAAACACAGCAAGTTAACATTTTGAGTCTAGATGACTCTTCATCAGCTCTGATATAAACGGGCAGGTGTTGTGCCCGCTTTGATTTCATGGGAAGATGAGAGGGTGTGGGGAGGCGTTGAGTGTGGAGGAGGAATGGACCAAGGTGTCCAGAAGGGAACAGTTCCTGTGGAAGGGAACAATGTGTATAATTACCCATTCCTTTGTCTGCCTGTTCTTCTCTCTCTCTGGGCTCCATCTCTACCTATCGTTCACTCCTCCCCGCCCTCCACCAATGCCCATCTTCCACATATATACCAACCTTTGTCTAGCTACGATCAGTTCTGAAGAAGGGTCACTGGACCCGAAACATAAACTCTGTTTTCTCTCCAAAGACGCTGCCAGACCTGCTCACCTTTTCAGATTCTGTTTCTGGTTTCCAGTATCGGTAGTTCTTTGTGTTTTTTAATTTAGTATTTAACTCACTGCCACATCTCTTCCAGGTATGTCACCTTGAAGAAGTTCTGCTCCGCCTCTGACAGGATTTCATTTCTAATCTATTGTTATTGTTCACCATCATTACTTTGTTGTTGCTTCTGGTGTTTGACAAGGTATATTTGCCAAAACTCGCTCCCACAGCTATTTCATATTCCTCAGTGACTGCCTGCAGCTCAGACTCACCCCAAAGTGGATCCTGATTGAAGTCTCATCTTTCAAGTTTGAATCCACCCAGGATCACAGGTATCTCTGTGACCATCTTGAAGCGGGATACACATCGTTCCTCAAATAATTGTTCTCACCACATTCGGAGATCCTCACTCAGTGCCATGTATCGCCCTAAGCGCACTGTTGAGCTCTCTTGCCATCAGCACCGCCTCAAACTGGCTGAGAGTTGCCCTGCCACCCAGTTGCACTTCATCCTCAAGCTCATTTAACATTCTAACAAGAAACATTTTCTTTTCCTTTCAGGCATTAACATATGTAAGATGCAACAACTCAGAGATATCCACGTCCCTTTGGAATCTTCATCCAATCATCTAACCCTACCTCTTGTCATGTATTTACAATTGTTTCTGACCTTCCACCCTCTGATGCTAAACGTTCTGTACTCAGCAAAGATCTGAGTTTTATCCCCCTGCACCCCCACCTCAAGGAATTTCAGGCACGATATAATGCTGAACTCTTCTTCTGTCACCTCTACCTCCTCTGGACAAGACTCTTCTCTCTGTCCCACAGACACCTTCACCTGCCTTCAACACTCTTCCTTCACCTGGACCCCTCCTTCTAGCCTTTTTACCTGCACTTGACCTGTTCGTGGAGAACTGTCGATCTCAATTTCTTACACACCACCCGCCCCTTCCCCATTCAAACCTATCTCCATCTGAACTGACTGTACTCCATGCATTCAGATCCAACCCTGACTTTGTAATCAAGTCTGCTGACAAGGGTGGTGCTGCTGTTGTCTGGCATAGTCATCTCTACACTGTGCTTAGATACTTCCTCCTGTCTCCCCCAGATCATGACCCCATCATTGATCACCAGGATATTGTGTCCTCAACAGACATTAATCTGATTTCATATGGTGAACTCTTACTGCCACAAGCTCACACTTCCCCAATCCCAGACAGCCTGCTTCCATTTCCTTCCCAAAATCCATAAACAGGTCTGCCCAGGCAGACCCATTGTTTCTGCTTGCTACTGGCCTATGGAACTCATTTCTTCCTACTGGGACACGATTCTTTTCTCCCCTTGTACAATCTCGATTTCTCTGACACTTTGTCAGTTTCTGAATTTTCCAGTTTACGGGCTCCAGCTGCCTCCTCTTCAGCCATGAATGTTTAATTACTTTACAGTCCATCTCATTTCAGGATGGTCTCACAGCTCTCTGTTTCTTCCTGGAAAAAAAAATGCCTGAACTGTCCCCATCCTCCATCACCCTCCTGTACCTGACCAAGCTCATCCTCACTTTGAACAGTTCACTTTTAACTCCTCTCACTTTCTTCAGGTCAAATGTGTGGCCATCCTGAAGCCTGCCACCTGCACTCCCACCCCATCTTCAGGCGTGAGGCCCAGCTATGCCTGTCTCTTTGTGGGATACCACCCACAATTTTTTCTCCAGGATATCAATGACATCCTTGGTGTTCCTTACCTCTCTCATTCAGAATTGGAAAAGCTTATTAATTTCAATTCCAATTTCCATCTTGCTCTCACCTCACCTGGTCCATCTCTGACACCTCCCTTCGCTTCCTCGACATCTCTATTTCCAATTTGAGGTACAGGCTGACCACCAATATCCACTACATACCCACCAACACTAACAGTTTCTTGACTACACATCCTCACACCCTGCTTCTTGTAAAGACTCTATTCCATTCTCCCAGTTTCTCCATCTCAGTTCCATCTGTTCCAATGACGCCAGTTTCTAAAAGAGAACCTTCAAAATGACCACCTTCTTCGGAGGATTCCCCACCACTGCGGTTGACAGGCCCCTCACCCCTTCTCCTTCCTCCCACGATAGTGACAGGGTCCCCCTGGTCCTGCCTTACCACTCCACCAGCATCCACATCCAAAGGATCATTAGCTGATATTTCCGCCACCTGCAGCTGGATGTCACCACCAGACACATATTCCCTTCCCCTCCCTTGTTAGCTTTCTGCAGGGACCATTCCCTCTGGGACAACTTGGTCCGATGCTCCTCCACTCACAACACCTCCCCACACCCCCAAGGCACCTCTCCATGCAACCACAGAGGGTGCAACACTGCCCTTTTACTTCCTCCCTCCTCACTATCCAAGGCCCCAGCCGCACCTTCCAGGTAAAGCAGTGATTCACTCAATCTAGTCTACTGTATTTGTTGCTCACAGTGTAGTCTATTCTACAATGGGGTGACAAAATGCAGGCTAGGCAAATGCTTTGCAGAATACCTATGTCTATCCACAAATATGACCCCAAGCTCCTTGCAGCCTGCCATTTCAACATACTGTGTCCCCTGGTCAACATCTCCGTCTTGGGCTTGCTGCAGTGCTCCAGGGAAGCTCAGCACCAGCTGGAAGAACAGTATCTCATTTTCCGCTTGGGAACTCCGCAGCTTTCTGGACTCAATATCTAGTTTAACCCAAACCCAACACACCAGACCGTGTCATCACGTGGGCTGCTGCCACAAAAAAAAAACCATTGTCAGCCACTAATGGCCCCCATTAGAAGATATTGATTCTTCCAGGTTGGCCTTTACCCATTCCATTGTCTGGCAAACTGTTTTTCATTTCTCTGGACTCAATCGGCAACTATTATTTACTCCTGTCACCAGCAACCCCCACCCCATCTTCAGCATATATAATTAACTTTGCCTAGTTAAAATCAGTTCTAGAAGAAGGGTCGTTGGGCCCGAAATGTTAACTCTGCTCTCTCTTACCACAGATACTGCCAGACCTGTTGAGCTTTTCCAGCAATTTCTGTTTTTGTTTCTGCCCTTAATTAGGTTTTTCAGCTTATCTTTTCTTCCAACAAATTGAAATACAAATATTCTTTACTTGAAGCTATTCTATTTCCAAAAGATTGCAATAAAGTGAACACTGGCATTTCATACAACAGCAAGGATTTACCACCCAAGCAGATGAAAATTTATGACTGAATCACTTACAAAGATTTGATTCTCAAATCTTGTACATTGTAAATGTTCTGTCAGATTTTCCAGTATTATAAAGACAAATATAATGATTTAATACAGCCAACTTTATGTTTTCACATTGGACCAAAATGATGGTTTTCTTGCACTACCCTCAACCCAATTTATTTCTAGAATACATAAAATTGACAAATGAAACTTAGATAGTATGTCCCAGTGGATTTGAAAAGAAGCTGACATTTGCAGAAATGAATACTTAATGGCAGCATTTCCGGAGACAATATACTCGCATACATTCAAATTTTCTTAGGCGTTCAACAAATGAGAAAGGATAATGGAACTTGAGGCCTTTTCAGGAAAAGATTTAGTAAATTTTGTTGCATTCCAAAAATCTTTAACATGAATATCCAGTTTTTGGTTTCTTACTGAGAACAAGAAGCATATTTAAACTGATCATAGACTAGACTATAAGACTTTTAGAAATGCAAACTTAAACTTGTCTCCTTTTTCAAGCTATTGGTAATCAGTCACGGAACAACAAAAGCACACCTAAATGTTTGAAGTAGACGCATAGCGCAATACCAGGACAAGACATAATTAACATGCTTAAATAATGTTACAAATTCCAGTGCCTCTATAATTCAATCACCAATAATACTTCAGTGTACATCCATTCACAGAACATTAAGATAGTGCAGCAGGAACAATAAACCACGAACAAGGCTACTACACAGAGGTTTAATTTCGGGTGGGGGGGATGGTGGAGAATGTATTAGGAGAAGAAAAGGAACACATCAACTGCAGGTACAGGGTTGTTTCAACTCCCTTTGCCTCATAGAACCAATCCAAGTGGAGACGGGTTCAGAGCAATCCCACTCAACCTAAACGTAATGGCAAAATGATTTAGTAAAATGGCAAGTATGTAATGAAAGGACATTTACTTCTGAATTGGCTGAGCTGAATAAAACAAGATTGGTAGTGCTGTATACTATTCATTGGCAAATAAATTTGTTGGGCAGAAGAGGTCAGAAGATTTGTAAAGGATTATGATGCTTACAAGGAGACTTTCCATGCTAATAACACTATATCTCCACAAAAATTCCTCTCATTCTTAGATTACCCCAACTCATAAAGTTGTTGATTTCTCTTCAGTTCAAAAAATTAATAATGCTTGGCAGACCTTTGTTTTAAGGCAATCAACTTTTCAAATCCTCATCTGGATGTTTTAAAATTGGGCAATGGTTTGTAAAACCTCTGATTCTACAGTCACCAAAGAAGTATCGTCTTTAATTGCTTTGAAAGACAAAACTCACTAGGCCATGTTGTGACTTGTTATTTACATACATGTTAAATGGTGTAAATGTCAATAGTTTTGAATTATAGGCATTGAATTATAGGTATTCCTGAGTCACTTTTAACTCAATTTTTCAGAATACAAGATGCTCATATAAACAAAGGGCTAAGCAAAATAAAATAAGACTAAGCAGAAAATATAAAATTCACTGTTCACATCCAAAAATTTAAACATCCCTTTAACTTATTTCAACATAAACATAAAACGTAAACTCAATTGCGAGTTGTCTTCAGTTCAAGTCCAAAGTCTTTGTGATTTGTGATATCTAATCAAAAATACTTACTTAATGCAATTTTCACCAAAATAGATATTTAACACATTCAAATGCCAATCTGTGTCTAATTAGTTGATCTCAGGGGGTAGAGCTGTTGTATTTGGAAGGTGAAATTGATTGTCTGCTTTCTCATTATTCAGCGCTATCCAATAAACTCTGTTAGAAATATGTAAGCAAGTGTCTGTCTAATATTTGTCATCCGAGTTGGCTGTGTTGTTCCAACAGCCAAAACAGCATGTTGTGGCTCAAGGTCAGGCATGAGTGGACAGGTACAGTACAAAAGTCAAGTCACAGCTTAGAACCAATGCAATCCAAACAAGGTCAGTGCCTTGGAAGTGGACAAAGAAGCATGGGAAATGCCACAAAATACGTATAAGAAAAGGGCATTTTGCCCACTGCTGCTCATCTGCATGGTACATTAACTTCTGTATCATAATTAATTTGTGGCGTTTTAAATAACTTTAGGCAGTTTATTTTATTTTGCTCAGTAGATTATTCCAAAAGGTTCTCTCTGACTAAAGTATTTTTTCTGATACATGTTCTAGATTTTATCATTCATTACCATTTTTCTGATTATACTTTCTTCATGTCCCCCTAAGTAACTGGTTTTCCCATCTACCTTTATAATTGGAGATACTTTGATGAGGTTTGCATTTGACCTTCCTTGACTAAAAAGCTTAAGGTTCTCAAACTTATAACCTTAGTACTTGGAATCAAGTCTTGCCATTGTCAATGCATTGTGTCACATAATCAAAAGTGAATGCAACACTATATATAAAGAACCATTTCTATGGCTTAGCATAACTTTAGTAGATTTATTGAAGTTAACTCTTTCAATACATTCACTGGCTTGAGGTACCAACCTTTGTTTAATGGTGGCACTCGGCTTTAGTGTTCCTCCAATCTGAGCTCTTTTCCCTTCATCTGATACCACATTATTGGTGGTCATACATGCAGCCGTTTAGGTCTTAAACTCTGCACTCTGTGACTCACTGCTTCTAATATCTCTATTTCTCTTGGCCTCACTTTTTCTTTGAGCATGGTTCTGTGAAGGGTTTGTAATGCTTTTCTATTTGTGCAATAGTTTTTATTGTTGTGATAAGGTCATGCTCCACTCCAGGAACTGACCAGCTAAATCAAATGTGATACACAGTTTTTCAATCTGTTCTGTCCTCATTTCAATAATGTGAATACAAGTACTAAAAATACTTCTTTACTGGGTTATTATGCCCTTAATAGTTAACCAAAAATTAGAAAAAACATTTAAGTTAAAATATTAAAAATTCTATTCGAAAATAGGAGTAGACATTGCAGCAATGTTATTCTTCTTGCATGTTCAAACAGATCAACTTGCAGTCTATTTTGTGCTCTCAAGTCTGACTGCTAACTCCTAAAAGATTTGTAGGCTTGTGAAATTAGTTCATTCTTGTTAACAGGGGGAGAGAGAGAGGTATAAGCCTACAAATCTTTTAGGAGTTAGCAGTCAGACTTGAAAAAGTTCCCTTCCCTATTTTGAGCTGTTTCAAGTAAGGATGACTATAGGGAGAAAAGATTTGACAATTATGGACTAACAGTTCCTAAATATTTCTCAATGCCAAAATTAAGCAAACTGTGGAAGTCTGGGCATGTTTTTTGAATGTTATTTGTTTTTTTAGATCGTGGTACATGGGTTATGGAGAAGATGGGTACGTAATTACTTTTTGAAAGCAGCAGAGCACTTTGAAAATTCAGGAACATACATTAATGGGTACAAAAACATGAGCACTGTGTATCTGAATTTCACAAATATAACTTACTGTAAACCAGGCTTGCTGCTAAACTCAAAAGGATCAAGGTGTTGTAATAAAAAGTGTACAACTTTGAAGTGGACATATCATGTATAACTATGTGATTGACTAGAATTTATATTAAAATCATTTGTGGTGGACGAAATCACATTTCTTAGGTATCATAACTGTTATGTACCGGTGAACATGAATACTAATTTCTATTTCTTAAGAAAAGCTTACGTAAATAAAATACCTTCGGATTTTTAAAATAAAAATCTCTCATTAGAAACTTCACACTTTTAACTTCCATTGACAGAATTTACAGGGAAATCAAGTCATTCACCATCATAATCCTTTACACATTGCATTAATAGAATTATGACATATTAGTTGTAAACTATCTGGTGCTATCTAATCCCAAAGTACATAATCTCACGGTGTATTGCAACAATGCAAATGTTTTTAGTTAATATTTTTCAATCACAATGTAGTTTGAAGTACTTCATCCAGTGCAGATTTATTTTTAACTATGGAACAACAGAACAGATATTGGATAGTGTGTCACTCCTTTAATCATTTCCAAACAAAGGTGCCAGCATAAAATCATTGCAATATTCAAAGATTATTCTCTTGGTGGGAGTAGGAAAGAGGCAAAGGGAAGAAACAGACTGGCAGTTACTGGTGAATGTCATTTATACACATGTATCCGACAAAAGGTTTTCATCACCAGTCAGCAGGATAGAACTCAACTTACCAAAAACATCAGCTAGCAGAAGATATGGCACAGCAAAATTTGATACAAAAAGGGAAAAAGAATAAGTCAAACTATTCTTCATGGTGTTATGCATAATAACTGCATCCACTTCTGTGCCAATTTATAAATGTATGTGCAAACTTATACTTTATTTCAATAGAATAGATAATATTGCAGTCAAGTTATGTGTGTGTTTGGTTAAACTGTCCTATAAAATTGCAGGTTCGTCATTCATGGTATATCCATTTATAATTTGATGCAATTGGCAGAATTAAAATGTCAATCAATCTTTTGATAGCATTGTACCAGTGACATACCCACTCATGACTTTTTAGGCCACAAGTATTTCTGAACAACAACTGTTCCCAGCTGTTGGGTGGCATTGCTTTAACTAGATAAGCATGAATATAGGAAAAATTATAAGCCAGATATTAACAAGATAAAGGGAAAAATAAATTATGAACAGAAAGACACAAACCACTTTTTGCAATAAACCAGTTTATGTAACCTGCTTATCCTAATAACTTAACTCATTTGAAAAACTGTAAGCAGCAAATTAAACAAGTTGATTGGAATTTATTTTCGGAACAGTATGAAGAGATTACATTTAAACAAAGTTAAATAATCACTTTGTAGCCACTTATACACACCACTTCCGGTCAGCTTGTTGGGTGTAAGTTTTTGTGATGTAAGTACACGACAATGTAACACAAACAAAATTGCTAAACATACAGTTTGTCATCAACTTTCAGATAAAAAAGACATCCATATGACCACATACTCAGTACAAATCAACATTTTCAGAACCACGTTTTTCAAGTTTATCGAAGAGTTACTGTAATAAATTTAAAAAACAGATTAAATTTATATCAGCACAATGCTAGAAAGTTATAATTGTTAATTAAAAGACCACAAAGTTTTCCCAGGAAAAAAATACAGAACTGCAGAAACTAGACATAATGGCAGATGCCAATTATCTTTTATTCCAGCTATACATTGTAATTCTTGCTCGTCAACTGAGATTTCCTTTTAAAAGTTTACAGGATGGACGTTATGCTAAGGCTTCATAATCCTTAGTTGCAATATTCCAGGCATGGCACTTAGGAAGGATATCAAGACACTAGAGTGCAGAGAAGATTTATTAGAATGTACCTGGAACAAGGAACTTCAGTTACATATGGCTAAATCTTATGTAATTTTGGGCCATGTCAGAATTGTGTCAAATATTTTGGAAGATTTCTCACTGACACCTGGTAAGTTCTAGCACTGTATCACCTAGTGAGATTTCTCTTTGTAGCTTACCAAACTCTCCACATTAATTGCATGCCACACCCCATAGCCTCTTTCATGTCTGATTCTGGCACATCTTACCATGTGCTGTTCCGCAGCAACTTGCCACTCAACAGATATCCTGGAATTAACTGGCATCCCTGGGCATAATGCCATTTTTAAAAGCTCATTGTGCAACCAGACAAGCACGGTCAATCTTGAGGTGCCCAGCACAGTTCCTGGCATTTCACCCAGACATGACAGAGAGAAAATCAACATCTCAGTTTGTGGACAGTGTCCTGGAGGTCCTTCTGGATGGGTGGTGCAGAGGTGGGACTACCTCTTTTCCCAAGTCCAGTAGAGGAGGTCATGACATCAAACCATGCCAATTAAAAGCAAAATACTGCAGATGCTGGAAATGTGAAATTAAAACAAAAAGTGCTGGAAGAATTCAGTAGCTCTGGCAGCATTTGGGGAGAGATAAACAGGGTTAATGTTTCAAGTCCAATATGACTTCTTCAGGACTCCAGAACATGTCAGCCTGGTCCACGGTTGGTATTAGAAACTTAAAGCAGTCTCTGCCATCTGGAGGAATGCCCAACAATGTAGGAAGAATGTGGTTGTTGACTTGCTTGCCAAGCTGTTAAGTTTGTTCTCAAACGTTTCATCATCATGCTAGATAACATCAGTGCACCTCCGGTGAAGCACCGGTGTTCTGTCCTGCTTGTTATTTATTTGTTTTGGTTTGTTGGGGTGGGTGGCATCACTTCTGAATTTGTTTCTTAGTGGTTGGTATATGGGGTCCAGTTTTATATGTTTGTTAATGGCGTTCAGGTTTGGGTGCCAGGCCACTAGGAATTATCGTGTGAGTCTTTGCTTGGCTTGTCCTAGGATGGCTACGTTGTCCCAGTTGAACTGGTGTCCCTCTTTGTCCATGTGTATTGAAATGAGTGACAGTTGGTCATGTCTCTTGGTTCACCAACTAGCTACTAAGTGACATGACCAACTGTCACTCATTTCAAGCAAAGACACACTCGAGAATTCCTGGACTCCATTAATAAACATGTAGAACTGGACCACATATACCAATCACTAAGAAACAAATCCAGAAGCGATGCCACCTAACCCAACAAGCTAGCGGGACAGAACACCGACACTTCACTGGAGGCGCACTGAAGATGTTAACTAGCGTGGTGACGAAACACTTGCAAACAAACTTACCAGCTCGGTGAGTAAGTCAACAACCGCATCAACTACCCCAGTCACAAATCTTCTCAAAAAGATGTAGGAAGAATGTCAATGTCTTTCTTCGTTCTGCCAGCAGTATACCACCACCTTCTCTCCAACACATCACATTCACTATCTCTGCCACTACCCCACTACTCTCACCACTAACTCCAAGATCTTTCTCATTCATCCTCAGTGACCACAAACCCCAACACTAGTTATATGCTTTTTGCATTTCCTACTCACTCGCTTAGGAATCTCCCACTGCACGAACAGTGACAGCTGTGCCATCCACTTTCATCTTCCATGATGCCACTTTCTCTCTCATTCCAGGAGCAATACAGGTCACAATAAATCAGAATGGGTCAAGACAAATGGTATGCTGCCTGTCATTTGGCTCCTCATCCCTTATGAGGGGAGTTTCATGACATTAGCTGCATTGAGAAGGGCCTGGGCTGGTTATGGAGGCTGCCAATGACCTATTGTACCAGGAACCCCGAAGCAAAAGCTATCCTCGTTAACTTGAACTGAGGTCTGCTGACAACTATGACAAGCTTTCGTGCTTTGTGCTTGGCTTTGACACTGTGTTAAAAAACAAAGCTGGTATAGCCCAAGGAGGAGCACTGAAATGCAGTATAGTCCCATTAGTGAATTGGAGATGCTCCACGAGGGTTTTTAAGAGGCTGGCACATGTCAGATACCAATGTCAACATGGGCACAGGGTGTCTGTTACCGGTGCTCATAGAACGTGCCCTGAGATTTTGGTGTCCAGTTTCCAACATCGAGGTCAGTCAGAGCAAGTGACAAGCTGAATTCACCAAGTGGTCTCTCTGGTTTCCATGTCAAGTTTTCCCGTTAAGTTTGTTTGGTGAGTTTGGCAACATTCACTTCTGAATATTAATGAGGTGGGATGTGCTGGTAACAAGTTGTTAAATAAACATCAATCCATATCAATTAGCATCTCACCACTGTCTTGGGAGAACCTTGATGCACCTCTTGTGAAAGATAGTGTCTGTTGACATTGGAGCTACGTGGCTATTGCATATACATGCTCCGAAGAGGAGTCAAACCAAACTCAAAACATGAACTGTTTCTCTCTCCACAGCAGTTGCCAGACCTGCTTTTTCTACAGAATTCTCTGTGTTTGTTTAAGCTAAAACTTAATTCAAAGTAGCGACTTAAGGGTCCTGACCCAAAACATCAACTTTCCTGTTCCTCTGTTGCTGGCTGCCCTGCTGTGGTCCTCCAACTCCACACTGTGTTATTTCAGTCAAACAATCAGACTGCTTTAGAAGTATTAAGAATTATTTTTGGAATAAGAGCAAGAATCCAATTTCTTAAGTGAATATTCCAAACAAGTTAATTTGCTTTCTGTGTACTCATCACAGGATAAATATAATTCTGACTTCCATCAGTTTTTAAAGTACAACTGATGAGAATAGTTCTAATAAGTTGTGCTACTTTGGTATGATGAAACATTGGTCCACATTCACAAATCCTCAACAAGCTGAACTCTTAACTGAAATGTATTTCCTGATTGAGAAAATAGTTGTATGAATGCAATCTCCGACTATCTGAGTAAAGAGGAACATTCAGGGGAAATTAGAGTAGCTGGGAAATTTAGGTACAAGGAAGGGAATAGGAGGATTTTGCAATAAATACATTGAAATAAGCAAAACAAATGTCTGTGTATAATCCCACGAGAATGTGCTTTAGATCTTTATTAAGAAAAAGTGATTCACAGAAGTAATACATTTCATCATTGGAAGAGTAACTTCCAGGCTCAGTTTGTACTTCTTTCAGAGGTCTGAAATAGCCTATCAGTTTCAAGAAGAATCTTGCTTTATTAAATTTATCACACGGATAAACTAAATTACATTCAATGATTCATAATCAATTAAGAAAACCACTTTTTAAATTTAGAACACATTACATAAAACTGAAGCTAAAGTATCTGAAATGATTTTGTGCCTACTTTTGACAAAGGCAAATACTAACTAGCAAACTACTGACCCCTCAATTTCACAATAGATATAATTGCTGATATCTATCATAGTGCAGAATTACAGCATTTGAACTAGTAGGAGCTGATTAAATTGATAAGATTTACACTAAAAATCATTAAACAAAATAAGTGTGTATGGAATTGGAGATAAACTTGGAATATGGCTAAAAAAAACTGGTGGGGAGACTGAATACAGATTGGGGATAAACAGAATTGCTCTAAATGTAAAGTGAGGCATAGTGCCTAGAATTTGCTAGGAATATACTGAGATGAAGGCACACATTGCTACTTGTGCCTTTAAGGAAGCAAGTAATTTGTGGCAAGAACAAGGTACACCACAAGTACAAGAAAGCAACAAACTGCTGGATGATGGACAATGCTTTGCCATTTGCTTTGCAAAATGACGTCTTCCTTTTTATTTCCCTTCAGGTATTCGGAAAATGCTCAATTTCCACTAAAAGAAAGAATCACACTTTTCTTAACTTAGGACTGGTACTAGATAATATAAGGATGCTTTATATGATCAAATTTCTATTCCTGTAATGTCATAAACTTTCCAGACTCAGAAAAGGAACAGCTGAAATTGTGGAGTTTTACCCCAGCACGTTCATGCTGTCATTTTTGTTAAATTAAAAATGTTGCTTTGAAAGGTATGTCTCCGTCCCATAACATTAGTTCTAAAAATGAAGCTCAATGAAGGAACAGATATATACATTGAAGTATGATATATGTACCTACAGCATAGAACGTTGAGGTCTTCTTGTAGATCCTTTAAAAACACCACTTGTCAACCACCAAAGGAAGACTTCAACGCAGACGTTATTATTGTGCAATAACTATCTCCCAGCTGAAAATATTCTGGTTTGGATGTAGAATATGTTCCTCCCACTTTGACAGCAAGTCTTTTTTCCAGAATAAAGACAAATGCCATTTCATGAAGAATCAAAGCTAAACAGTACCATCATGAATGGGAATGCAAGTAACTTGACTTTGGGCCATGTAATTCATTGAACTGAATTAAATTAGGATAGATCTATTTTTGTAGACGGATAATTAACCGATAAAGGATCTGTTTCGCTGTAGATCAGTGCCTTCAAACAGAGCAGCAAAAGAAAAAAAAATTCTTTAGCTATCACAAATGATTTACACCCCAAAATAATGTGCAGAAGTAATGCAATCCATCACTGGAAGAATGTAATGAAGAGGAAGAAACTCCTGCTCTTCAACTGCTGATCAAATACTATAAAAGGCAAATTGCCTCATTCTAAATAAGAAATTTAAATATCAACACTACTGCCAGAAGCTTCAAGCACTTTATATGCGACCTGAAATGTCTGAACATTAATCTTCCTTGCTCATGAGCCAACAGAGAAGCATCCATAAAAACAGTGGATGCTGCAAATCGGAAACAAAAACAGAAATCGCTGGAAAAATTCAGCAGGTTTGGCAGCATCTGTGGAGAGAAATCAGAGTTAATGTTTCGGGTCCAATGACCCTTCTTCAAAAAAGCATCCATCACTACTCTGAATTTATTGAAGTGGCTGCAGGAGAACCTTTTGAAGCATATTCGCTAGAGTTCAACACAGGAATTCCAGTAAAACTAGTCTTGCAGTCAACAGTAAGAGAGAACTGATTAGTGTATTTCTCATCGAGCACATTGAAGAAAAGGAGGATGTTGGACTGTTCCATCTCAAAAGCGAATTTGAGCGCAGGATAGAATATACAATGGTTTGTTAGGAAATCCTTCCAAGCAACTGCAGAATCAAGAATTGTGAATGAATCCTCTACCTATCAGAAATATGCCCACAGGCTTATTCCATCCAAAACGTTTCTTGTGGAAATCAACAAAAGTGACAGCAAGCACAAGATGTGGAGGAGATTACATGACTCCATCATTTATTTGGCTAAATATTGTTGTCATTAAAAAAACTGTCTTTGACAGTTGCAAAGTGTGTAAGTTCAATGAGTACAGATTCAGAAAATGATAGCGCTTCTGAATTGCCTGACATACCATTTAAGAAACTAACTATCGGATTCTCCAAAACTGCTTACTGCAAGTCTACCTTCAGCAACCTAAAGAGATTTACAAAGCCCCACACAAGACTAGCACAATCAAGAATCTGTTTATCTTGCAAGGTTAACCTAGAAATATGGCACATCCTTGAACTATGGTTCTCAATAGTACTGCGCAAACTTGCAGAAGGTCCAATCGTGGCCAATCTCAGGCCTAAAAAGTGTCTAGTCTACCTCAAATTACCCTGGGAAGATAAGTATCTCAAAAATTTAAGTAACGGGTTGAGGAAGCCATTTCACAGTTACAGTGCAGCATCTATGCAAGTATGGTCTCAAGAGTTTGGAATCTAGATATGATGCAAAAATTTACCAAGCGACTTGATAGAAGTATATAAAATTATGAGAGGCATTGACAGGGTGGATAGTCAGAGAACTTTTTTCCAGGGTGCGAATGCCAAATACTAGGTTTAAGGAGAGAGGGAAAAAGTTTAAAGGAGATGTGCGAGGAACGTTTTTTAACTCAGAGATTGATGCCTGGAATGCACTGCCCAGGGGGTGGTAGAAGCAGAGACAATAGTAATGTGTAACAGGCACTTAGACAGACATGAACAGGCAGGGAATAGAGGGATATGGACCACTTGCAGGCAGTTGGATTTAGTTTAGAATGGTATCATGGTTGGCGCAGATACAGTAAGCCAAATGGCCTGTTCCTGAGCTGTAGTATTTTATGTTCTATATATAGATCATAGAATCATAGAATCCTTACAATGTGGAAACAGGCCCTTCGGTCCAACAGTCCATACCGACCCTCAGAGCATCCCACCCAGACCCATCTCCCTATAACCCACCCAATCTACACATCCCTGAACACTACAGGCAATTTAGCATGGCCAATCCACCTAGCCTGCACATCTATGGGCTGTGGGAGGACACCGGAGCACCCAGAGGAAACCCACACAGTCACAGGGAGAATGTGCAAACTCCACACAGACAGTCACCCAAGGATGGAATCGAACCCAGGTCCCTGGCGCTGTGAGGCAGCAATGCTAACTGAACCACCGTACCGCTCAAATATTCAACTAGCATTGATATTTGAAAATTAAAGTGTTCCTTCTGTTAGGGAACATTAATGTAAAGGCTATGATGAGGGTAGGTAGAGAAAATATCAATAGATTTGTTTAAAAAGCATGAAATCTGCCAAATTGTCGATTTGAATAACTAAAAAAGATATAAAACAAACAAGTACTTAGAATTCAAACTTTAAAAATGCAAACTTTACCAATTCTATAGTTGTTATGGCTTGGAAATCAGTATTATGAATTTTGTTTTAAATGGCTAGATTAGCCTTACAATTGGAGAAAGAAGAACCAGAAATGTAAGTGAGACAGGTGACAGCCACATTGTCACCTCAATTATAAACTCAATTGTGAATGGCCCACAGAAAACCAAGGGATTCTCTGCAAATGAAAACTTCATCCAGCTTGGAAAGTATAATAGTTAACATACATTTTTGTTCTACTAACATTTTATATTACAGGTAAATAGTCGCAGCCGTGAACAAAACATTAGAAACAACCTACAGAAGGATTTTCTTTCAAAGTTCATTACACAACAATTTGACTTTTTGTAATTAAAACATTAATTTCCAGTGTGTTTAACTTGATATCCTTGTTTGAACCCCATCCGCATCAGCTCTTCCCCAACCCAGCATACATCAACCATCACCACAGTCACAGATATTATTATTTATGAAGACAGGCAATTACGATTGTTAGATTCAAAATATGTGAAACAAGGGCAAAATCACAAGCCCTTCATGTTCACAATACAGCTTTATAGGTCAGACTGAAGAACACAGAAAACTGATATAGATCAACTTATTTTTCAACAGTTTTCCTCTAATGCACTTGAGATGGTTATATGGCAATATTAACACTGAGACTAGGGGCAGGTTAATCAATCAGAACTGAACAGCATCTAAGGTCTTTGAAGATTGAACATGTTTGAACATCTACACCCACCACTTACATTTCTTTGTAAGGATACAACATGCTGGAATTACTGTTTGTAATTTTTAAATAAAATAAATGTATGGCCAAAATATATAGGACAACTTTATGTCACAAATCCTAATCCTCTCATATTTTCAAAACACAAGCAAATACATTTTATAAAAAAACTCCCTTGAGAAAATTTGTGTTGTCCACTTAACTTTCTTATCCATGAAAAAGAAAGTCAATAATTTGGAAACAATAACTAGACGAGTTGTGCGTGATTTCAAACATTCATTCTTCAATAAATAGGTTTTAGTATTGAGAAAAGCTACCACAGCTCTAAAGTTGGATTTCAGAGAAATGAAAATTTGTGTGCAACAAAGCATGCAGGAATATTATTATCAAAGTAATAGAAAATGCTTATTTAAATTCCTGGAACAATCACAACAAAGAATTCAAGGGAGTTGGATTTCCTATGCAGGACAAAAATTCCACTTACAATGATTTTAGAGGACTAGGGCAGATCTGTGGCAGATCATATGCCAAAATGGCCTAATTTCTTAACTTGTGCCAGAAGTTGAATTCTGATCATAAATATGCAAAAACCCAAAATACAATTAATACCAGTCTTAATAGAACTGATTTTTATAATAGGCATTATTTGCTCACAAAGTTTTTTTTCTTGAAGCAATAAGAACAGCTGTAATTAATTAATTTCTGTGATCATTTTAGTGCAATGAACTGTTTCGTAGTGTCATAGTAGGTTGAAACTAAACTTAAATTGGATTTGGCCAAAAACAATAAGCACTTTTCACATGTTTTAAAATAGTATTTGATGATTAGAATTGTCTTTGTATTATTGATAGTTATAGAGGATGTTGTGTACATGAGAAAGTGCTTGTAATTCAATGGTGGATATACTTGCATAATAGCAGAGCATGATACAAAAGCAATACAGTATTTAAAAAGGTCCAAATTTCTGACACTAAACTAAAATGGATAAGATATGCTTTTAGAGAACAAATTCAGATCTGGGCAAACTCTTAAGGAATATGGAAGATTACAAATAAAGAAAAAAATGCAGTCTGTATTTTGCAACTGATTATTGAAGGATTGGATCCTATGTGCCAGTGCTGAAATTTGTTTTCTTCATTATGGACCAGGTTTCCAATAACAATTAGTTGAGATAGGAGACATATGTAAGTACTCATTTGCAAGAATCTATTGCTGTTAATGTCTTAAAATACTGAACATTAAGTAAGTGAGAGTAGATTAGCACGAGAAAAAAAATACTGATCTAGCATTTGAAAATAGGAATTATTCAAATTGCCATTAGATACTGCAATAGAGGACCAGGAGTTCATGTAGAAGAATACTTTGGAGCAATGTATGGCCTTTCTCATTGGTAATTATTTTTGTGATTACAAAGTAGATAAAATTTCACTGCTTTGATCTGATCCATTGGAGGGATAATGCTGTGAGCTATTTGGATTTCCTAGGATTCACAAAATGGTAACATAGATAACATCATACTTCTGATACTTATAATGATGTCACTGACTTTTCTTCGCAGAATTCAAAGAACAGCCAATTTCTTTTACAAAAGACACAATTTCGACTTTGTTGAATTACTTTACTTAATTCAACTGTTTTATTTTGGTGGTAGTAAACAGCTGTAGTGCATTAATATATTCTGCTTGCCTACCTCTGACTGGAATAACATGAATTAGACTACAATATTCAATACAATTGGTATCAATAAATTGCATTGATGTGCAGAAAAGGTAGTTTCACACTTGTTGCCGTTAATGAGGTAAACCCATTGGTGCTCGCTGTACAATAGGGAAGTTAAAAGCAGAAATGCAAATGTGCATTCAGATAACATACCTTTCTTTGCCTTCTTCTGAAGCTTCAATGTATCAGACGATTTCTTTTTGATTTCTTGTCGAGCTTTCTTATATTCTTAAAGCAAAGAAAACATCTGTCAAGATCTAGATTATTATCAGTTGCATCTCCTACTACAGATTTCTGTATTTCTCTCCTCTTTGTGGGAAGCTAGGGAAGTGATTGCTGGTCCCCTTGCTGAGATGTTTGTATCATCAAAAGCCATAGTAAGGTGCCAGAAGACCGGAAAGTGTTTAAAGTTTGAGAAGTCACGGAGGACAACTGAACAGAATGGATGCAGAATGATAAGGGTTATGATCAATGATGCTCACAACCGCCTCCATAAATACAAGCGGGAAATTGCGCGCCAAAAATCTCTGTATTCTGACACAACCAACCGGGAATGGACATCCACACTGAAACAAGCTATCAGCATACAACAACAAAAGACCTGAACAAAGAAAAGAATAGCCCTACAAGAAAACCTGTTCAAAATCACTCGCAACAATGACATGGACAACACAGATTCATGGAATAAAAACATCTCGGACCAACCACTTACAGACACTGAGAAGACCGTCCTCGTATGCAGACTGAATTATAACTACAGAGATGCCAAAAACAGTGACTTCCTGGCTGCGCTGAAATCAACACTAAAGAGCAACTGACTCACAGAAGTACAACAGAGCATCAGACAGACGATAGTCCCAGCACTGAGCAAAAAAAGGCAAGTGGAACACATTCAACACAGAAGAGAGGAAAGCCCTGGAAAGATTCAAGATAGACAGGAACATTGTAATCTTATCCACGGATAAAGGCGCATGACAGTAATCCTCAATAGACCCCAATACATCAAGAAAGCTAACGCACTACTAGCTAACGCACTACTAGCGGATACTGACACCTACCAACAGATGGTGATAGACCCAACACCACAGTTAGGGAACCAGATTACAACAACCCTGAAGAAATTACACAACTCAGGAGATATCAGGAAGACAGACTACCAAAAAAATGAAGCCAGAGGGATCCAACACACCCCGCTTCTATGGACTCACTGAGGTACACAAACTGGGGGTCCCTCTCAGACCCATTGTCTCACTACCAGGCACACCAAAGAACTATAACAGAACTTGAAATACTTAGTTGACAACACAACCCACTCCATCCATTCCTCCCAAGAATTCCTCAACATCATCAATGACACCAGGACAGAAGAGGAAGAGATGACGATACCCTTTGATGCAACAACACTATTTACATCCGTAAACATCGACCTAGCCAAAGAGACAATTGCCACACTACTAGACGAATCAAGTAGGCAGGCACTCCAGGACAACAACAACATCAATAAGGACACCACCATGAAACTACTAGACCTGTGCCTCACAACCCACTTCACCTTCAATGACGGCATATACAGACCGGAAGGTGGCTAATATGGTGCAATTATTTAAGAAAGATGGTAAGGAAAAGCCAGGGAACTATAGACTGGTGAGCCTTATGTCAGTAGTGGGCAAGTTATTGGAGGGGGTTCTGAGGGACAGGATTTCCACGTATTGGGAAAGGCAAGGACTGATTAGGGATAGTAAACATGGCTTTGTGTGTGCTAAGTTGTGTCTCACTAATTTGATTGAATTTTTTGCACAAATTGATGAATAAGATTGATGAAGGCAGAATGGAGGATATTGTCTATACGGATTTCAGCAAGTCCTTCAACAAGGTTCTGCATGGTATACTGGTTAGCAAGGTTAGATCACGTGGAATCTGGGGTGAGCTAACCATTTGGATACAAAATTAGCTTGAAGGTAGGAGACAGGGTGGTGGTGAAGGGTTGTTTTTCAGACTGGAGGCCTGTGACCAGCTGTGTGCCTCAAGGATTGGTGCTGAGTATGCTGGTTTTTGTCATTTATATAAATTATTTGGACGTGAAGGCAGGAGGTCAGATTAATAAGTTTGCAAATGACACCAAAATTGGTGGTGTAGTGGACAGTGGAGAAAGTTATCTGAGTACAATGGGACCTCGATTAGATGGAGTTTAATTTAGATAAATGTAAAGTGTTGCATTTTAGTATGGCAAATCAGGGCAAGACTTAAACACTTAATGGTAAAGTCCTGGGGAGTGTTGCCGACCAAAGAGACCATTGGGTGCAGGTAGAGAGGGTAATGAAGAGAGTGTTTGTTATGCTTGCCTTTATTGGTCAATGCATTGAGTACATAAGACACAAGAACATAAGAACTAGGAGCAGGAGTAGGCCATCTGGCCCCTCGAGCCTGCCCCACCATTCAGTAAGATCATGGCTGATCTTTTAGAGACTCAGCTCCACTTAGCCGCCCGCTCACCATAACCCTTAATTCCTTTACTGTTCAAAAGTTTATCTAGCCTTGCCTTAAAAACATTCAGTGAGGTAGCTTCAACCGCTTCACTGGGCAGGGAATTCCTCAGATTCACAACCCTTTGGGTGAAGAAGTTCCTCCAGACCTCAGTCCTACATCTGCTTCCCTTTATTTTGAGGCTATGTCCCCTAGTCCTAGTTTCACCTGCTGGTGGAAACAACCTCCCTGTCTCCACCTTATCTATTCCCTTCATAATCTTCTATGTTTCTATAAGATCTCCCCTCATTCTTCTGAATTCCAATGAGTATAATCCCAGCCTACTCAGTCTCTCCTCATAATCCAATCCTCTCAACTCTGGAATCAAACGAGTGAATCTCCTCTGCACCCCCTCCAGTGCTAGTATATCCCTTCTCAAGTAAGGAGACCAAAACTGCACACAGTACGTCAGGTGTGGCCTCACCAGGACCCTATACAGCTGCAGCATAGCCTCCTTGTTTTTAAACTCCATCCCTCTAGCAATGACAGACAAAATTCCATTTGCCTTTTTAATTACCTGCTGCACCTGCAATCCTACTTCTGGCGATTCATGCACAAGGACACCCAAGTCCCTCTGCACAGCAGCATGCTGCAGTTTTTTACCATTTAAAACATAGTCCATTTTGCTGTTATTTCTACCAAAATGGATGACCTCACACTTATCAACATTGTACTCCATCTGCCAGACCTTTGCCCACTCACTCAGACTATCTATATCCCTCTGCAGACTTTCAGTATCTTCTGCACACTTTGCTCTACCACTCATCTTAGTGCCATCTGCAAATTTTGACATATCACACTTAGTCCCCAACTCCAAATCATCTATGTAAATTGTAAACAATTGCAGTTCCATCACTGATCCCTGAGGCACACCACTTGCCACTGACCGCCAACCAGAAAAACACCTATTTACCCCTACTCTTTGCTTTCTACTAGTCAACCAATCCTCTATCCATGCCAATACATTACCTGTAATACCGTGCAACTTTATCTTATGTAACAGCCTTTGGTGTGGCACCTTGTCAAATGCCTTCTGGAAATCCAGATACACCACATCCACAGGTTCCCCATTGTCCACCATGCAAGTAATGTCCTCAAAGAATTCCACCGAATTAGTTAAACATGACCTACCCTTCATGAACCCATGTTGGGTGTTCCCAATGGGACAATTTATATCCAGATGTCTTGCTATTTCTTCCTTAATGATAGATTCAAGCATTTTTCCCACTGCCGAAGTTAAGCTAACTGGCCTATAGTTACCTGCTTTTTGTCTACTTCCTTTTTTAAACAGTGGCATCACATTGGCTGAGTAAAGGAGTTGGAAGGTCATGTTGTGGCTGTACATAACATAGTTAGGCCATTTTTTGAATAATGCATTAAATTCTGGTCTCTCTGCTATAGGAAGGATGTTGTTAAACTTGAGAGGGTGCAGAAAAGATTTACAAGGACGTTGCCAGGTTTGGAGGGTTTGAGCTGTAGGGAGAGGCTGAATAGGCTGGGGCTGTATTCCCCAGAGCGTTGGAGGCTGAGGGGTGATCTTATAGAGGTTTATACAATCATGGGGGAATGGATAGGGTGAATAGCCAAGGTCTTTTTCCCAAGATAGGGGAATCCAAACTGGAAAGCACAGGTTTAAGATGAGAGGAGAAAGATATAAAAGGGACCTAAGGGGCAATGTTTTCAGACAGAGGGTAGTGTGAGAATGGAGTGAGCTGCCAGTAGAAGTGGTGGAGGCTGGTAAAATTACCAACATTTAAAAGGCATCTGGATGGGTAAATAAGGAAGTGTTTAGAGGGATTCAGGCCAAATGCTGGCAAATGGGACTAGATTAATTTAGCATACCTGGTTGGCATGGATGACTTGGCCGAAGGGTCTGTTTCCATGCTGTACAACTCTGTGACTCTACTATAATGCCCCTACTACAGAGATTTCTGTACTTCTCTCCTACTATACTGCAAGTTAGAAACAGTGCACTCTGATGTTTAGTAAGTTTGAAAAGTATTTAGGATTACTACCAATTCTACTCATCTTTCGGGTACATGAAATTAAATGCAATAGCTTTCTAGCTAACTAGGATTACTTCGATCTAAAAGCACTAGCAAAAATTCATATTTATACAGAGACATTATAACAATATAAACACATTCCAAGTACTTCACAGCTGCATTACCAAAGAAAATACGGCACCAAGCAACAGAGCCAACATGAAGTCCAACGTCCAAAAGCTTAGAGCAAGAGGAGGTTTGGAGGGGTGTCTCAACAGGAGAAAAATGACGTATAGAGATGGAAAACTGAAGGGTGGACCATGTCAATTGATCTTCCTGACCCATCTACAAATTTCACCAAAACAACACATTAAGGTAATCGAGGTGATCAATCTATAGCATGCAACTTTTGGTTAACATGAAATAAGGGCTGGCTCACAAAGGGAATTAATCATTCTTTTAGCTTATTATGATGAAAGCAAGATTAGAATCTATCTAAAGAAATACACCATTTCGCATTTGTTTGATTGGAGGCATTTTCAGGATTTTGCAAGTAGAAGTCCTTGGTTCAGTGTACCTTTTGCATGATCCTTGTCCAGCTGGTTGGCCACTTTTTTCCATTCTTCCATTTGATCCTGAAGTGGATTTATCAGGCAATCGATCAGAGCTCTAAATTAACCAAATAATGTTAAGATCAGTAGAGACAATTTATTTTGAATGTAGAAAGATACCTGCACAATGCAAGTGGATTTAAATGGAAGTTATTTAACGTGAATGCTGACATATGCTAATTTACGTTTCCAAAATTAATTTTAACTTGCAGCATAAAAAGGTGCACTCAATATGATTAGCAAAAATTTCCTTTGGATGTTTTAATGTCCTGCTTATATAACAGTTCTCCAAACAAAGCCGCTAATTAATGAAGGGTGAAGTAACTCAATTCAGTGCCTAAACAGAAATTGAAAAGTATAATCTGATGTCATTTGGCAAACTGAAAATAAATAAATGTGGAAAATGAAGTGGGTCAGCTGAAAAAGCTGAAAAATAGGCCCCAAAATAAATGCCTGTCTAATTTAGCCAGATCATCTTCAAGACTATAATCAGTCTAAGCAGATGTTGAACTAATTAAAACAAATAATCCATAAATAACTATGGAATACAATGCCTTCTTTGTTAAACATTTACAAGAGCAAAATAACTTACACTGAGAATTGACGAAGTTTAGACTCTATACTTCTGTGCCTCATACACATTCTGGTTAATGCTGAACCAATTTCTCTTGTTGCACCTAATGAGGGAGGAAAAGGCTATCATTAAAAAATCTTCACAGCTATCCAGTCACTTTAATAGCTGTACCAAACTTTCCAAGTTTAACTTTCAAAATATCTATCTTCAGGACAAACTCAAAACAGAATTACAGATTGTTCAACATCACATTTTTCATAAATACACTCCAGTTTTACCTTTCCAAAACAAAATCCAGTTTACTCGTTGTAACTAAAAGCCAATTTAAAATTTAGTTCAGTTGCTTACTTAGGTTTCTTTTCATGGAAAACAATTTTAAAATCAACAAGCTCTAAAACGAAAATGAAGTGTAAGGAGCATCAACACACACGAGAAAACAACAAGGGATGCCTCTTTCATATAATGTTAAAATATTCTTTATTTACAATTAAACATAAATTAAAGATAATAACCAAAGGCCAAAATACGTTAAATTTGCTTGTAACATTTTGGGTCTCTTTTCATTTATGTATTGTCCTGCTTAAATGTGTAGCCAAAACATTTCTCAGCACAATAGGCTCCCCATATACTAATTTCTATTGCTTTCATCAGAAATTCTCCAATACATAACAAGATTGTGTGGTGAATAAAAAAGCAACATCCGAAGAAGTGGCTTTCACTATTATTGGCCCTTCTTTTTGGTTGCTATGAAATACACAAATCGATAAATTCCAGGAACCAGTGCTGGCACAGATCTTCTGCTTCATGAAATCATTTTTTTCCATAAATATAAATGCACCAAGGACAATTCACTAATTGATATACTGAGGACATTATTAATATTGCATTTACACTGCAGCTGCTCGACTTGAACTGCATGGTTACATGCATGTGCACCACTGAACTCAAAGCAAGTAAAACTTAACTTCAGCAGGCAACAATAAGTGTCACCGTCAGCGACTGAAACCAAGACAACTGAAAATTTAACAGACGAGAATGATAAACATTTTGCTAGATAAGCGAGCTAAGATGCGTACCAGCCATAATCATCTGAAAATGCTCAATCTTGTCTGATCCCAGAAGTTAAGCAGACTCAGGCTTGGTTAGCACTTGGATGAGAGACTGCCTGCTCTTGTTGCACACTGGTAGAGTCCTTACCTCTGAGCCAGGAGGCCCAGATTCAAGTACCAACTGCTTCAGACATGTGTCATAACCTCTCTGAACAGGAAGCCTGATTTCAAGTTTCACCTTCTCCAGAGATTAGTAATAACATCTCAAAACAGGTTAATTAGAAAATATCTAGCAGACCTCAGGACACGGAATCAAGATAGATAAATAGACTCAAGATACGGATCAGATTATGATTTATTCAAATGAACAGGCTTGAGAGGCTGCGTGATCTACTCTGAATCCAATGTTTCTAAAATCTCAAAGAATACTAAATAGGTTTTAAAAATGTTCATGAGGTAAAAGGCACCCTGGCCATCTTTTAACCTAATTAAACATTGTATAAACTCAAATGTTGTGTGAAATCCAAGCCATTATGAGCCTTGTATCTCCAATGAATTTTATACGGTGGACTCACGACTTGGTTACACAGTCTGTGGTACAAACATGCCCTTTTGGTTTGGGAAACCCCACTGAATACTATTTCACTCAATTACTGTCAGTTAGTAAGAACTGTTCTGTTAAATATTCAGATGCAAAATAGCTTTTTGACAAAATCCTAGCTGTTTTCACTAAGCAATCTGAAGTTCAATGTCATCTTGACCACACCGCAATAACTTGAACTCTTCCTCTGGTTGGTTATTCAGTTACAAAGAGCAGACAAGCACGTTTAATCTAGTCCTTGTCCACAAATTCCCAGAACAATTTCTGACATCAAAAATCAGGTCTAAAGGACAAATGAAGGACCCCATTTTGCTCTAGCTGAGATTCACTAACTTACTGCAGTGAGATTGAACCACAGAGATCTTTCAATTGAGATGGCTTAGTACCACAGAATGCATTTACACAATATACCATCAATAAAGTGAACATACACACAGAAGGAAAATGTGTACTTCCTTACCGATCAGGCATAGCACAAGTTGAATGAGTTCCGCACAGTATAGCCAACAGATGGTGCTATATTTACTAATAACACCAATCCACCTAACTTTACCATTTCAGTTCACAGACTATTCATTTCTTTTATAAATTACAAGTCTTCTTATCTGGCTGCTGTATTCAATGATTTCTGTTGAAGATGATCTGGAGTTAAAGTAACAGCAACTCAATCCATAAAACACCAACAAAAACATAGTTATAAAACTTCAGTGTGATGTCTGTCAAAGAACTCTAAACAGCATTCACAAAGAGAGCATCTGTCTTTTGTGTGCTTTCCAGCTCTGGAAATACTGCCTCATAAAGGCTAAAAATCAAAACAAACACCTGGAATGTACTTATATTATAACAGAATTAGGACGAAGCCTAAGCAGTTGTTACTACCTTTTAAATAAAAAACAAATTCTAGATAGCAAGATGCAGGGCTGGATGAACACAGCAGGCCAAGCAGCATCATAGGAGCAGAGAGGCTGACGTTTCGGGCCTAGACCCTTCATCAGAAATTTTCCACTAATCTGCTTTTACAACACCATTCTTCAATATTGCTTATCAAAATTTTGTACTGCTTACTGTCAAACAGTGGACATCTTTTCCATATCTTGACTGGAACAATATCCTTAAAGCAATTAAAAGGTAACTAATAATAAAAAAAAGAGGTTTGTCAAACTGAAATAACCAAAAAAATCTGAGCGAAGGACACTGTCAAGAAAGGGCAGAAATAATTTAACACCTTAACAGACAGAGATAAACTTGTGAAATGACATAATATTTTATTGATTGTAATTTATTTGTCCATGTATTCATTTATGGCTGTTGGCATTGTAGCCAAGGCTAGTGTTGCCTATCCCAAACTGTTCTTGAAACAGTGATAAACTGTCTTCTTAATCTGATGCAATTTGAGTTGTGTAGGTATGATTTTTCCATTATTTCTGCTGGGAAAATCTATGGGACAGCTTTCCAAATTTTGACACAAATTCTCAGATCTTCGTGGGAAGGACTTTGCGGGTTTCTGGATCAACAGTGCCTTTATGACGTCTGTTGCTTCAGATGTTGTTGAGTGTCTTGGCTGGTTAACTTCTCCCACTAGCTGATGATACAACAGCCAGGACTAAGACTTAAGGCTTTGAGAAAGAGAGGCAGAAGGAATGAGAGGAAGAACATTTTTTTAAAAGCACAAGATAGGGTGGACAGTGGGAGCCTTTTTCCTCGGATGGTGATGGCTAGCACGAGGGGACATAGCTTTAAATTGAGAGGTGATAGATATAGGACAGATGTCAGAGGTAGGTTCTTTACTCAGAGAGTAGTAAGGGCGTGGAATGCCCTGCCTGCAAAAGTAGTAGACTTGCCAACTTTAAGGGCATTTAAATGGTCATTGGATAAACATACGGATGATAATGGAATAGTTTAGGTTAGATGGGCTTCAGATTGGTTTCACAGGTCGGCGCAACATCGAGGGCCGAAGGGCCTGTACTGCGCTGTAATGTTCTATGTTCTATGTTCTACAAGAGGTGATAATGCCAGTAACAACTTGTAGCCTGTTTTGCACGAGATGAAGGTAATTCAAAAGGTAAACAAACTTACATGATTACAAGGATTGAGTGGAAGGGGTCAAACTAACTGGATCCCTCCACAGGGAGCCAGTATGGACTTGTTGGGCTAAATGGCTCTTCTGTGCCAAAAATGACATCATTTGATTTTAATCCTTGCAAGGCCAATATTTAGTGTGCATCCCTGGGTGCCTCAAGGACATAACAGAACATAAAAAATGAGCTAAACTTGAGTTTTTTTTAGAAACAAAGGTTTCCATTACTGTTTCTCAATTTTCATCTCCAAATATGGAACCTATAAAGAAAATCTACAAAATATGTTCATAATAAAACAGCTAATTCTAAAAAAAAAGTACTACACACAGCCAGCAGATTTCTTCATTGATTAAAGACATGAATGCATTAACTTTAATGGAGGAACCACAGAACAAAAGGTTACATTGATTCCACGGTAAATTAGAATATTCTGTTGGAAGATAAAAATACTTGACGACAAAATATATGAAAGTGTTGAGGCTAAAATCCTTTGCCAGACATGATGAAAAACAATTTAAAACAGGTTGATGCTTTGCATAAGGAAACAGGCATCAGCGACTGACTGGCGAGAGCAGGCAGCAGAATGGTGAAAAAAGATGGCAGCGCGGGCCCAGCAAATAGCAAGGCTGAGTAAACGTTGAAGGAGGCAGTGCCTGGCTGCAGCAATGCCAGGACGACACAGATGGGGCTCCACCCAAGCCTGAGGTCTCCCGGCAAGTGAGGAGCAGGTCCCGGGCTTAATCCACTGGTCCAGACTTGTAGTCTGAGCTGATGCTACGCCTGGGCACCTGATGGCAGAGGCAGCAAGTTGAGTCTCAGCGCAGGCCCCTGCTGCATCAGTGGCGACCGCATCGACCAGGTCGACCCAGCGCGAAATCACTGCGGCAGTGGCATTGTGTGGAGTGACATAATACCGGACAGTGGCGACTCTTTTTACCATTGGCAGCAGCACAGTGAAGGACGGTTTAACAGCATGGACTCGCGGCACTGGGGTGGAGGAGCCTGTATGCAGGCCCATGGCTGAGCTAGAAGAGGAACTGTTCCAAAGACCACCTAACTTTATTGAGATAAGGCTATAAGATGAACTTCACTGTTTTATTGTTATGGCTTTATATTCTGTATGTTGGTCTATTTTCTCTGTTTTAAGGTGAGAGTGGCGACATTAAACAACATTTTTCACTGTATTTGTAATAAATACCTGCGACAATAAATAAATCAAAATCAACTCAAAGAAGCACTTTCTAAGAAGACTGTATACAAACAGAATTCTATTTTAGTTTTCTCATTTCCACAAGTGAATAAGGTGCCACACAAAAAGGATAATGCACAAGGTAAAATCACATGAGTTGGGTAATTTATTAGCTTGTCAGGATAAATAGGAATTCTTCTGGTCAGCAGCATGTGGCTGGTGGGGTGCCACAAAGTGCTCCAACTCCAGGGCTCCCCGATTTACCAACATCTGATTTACAAATGCTCGTACTTCCAAACATGATCCCATTTAAGGATGTAATTTTAAAGATCTGACATATGAACATTTCCCGTACTTATGACAAATTAATTTATATTATCCTGCATTGTGTTCTGACTTGTGTGCAAGTTGACTTATGAACGGAAGCCATTGGCAACCTAGGGTCTACCTGTATTTACAATTTATATTAATGACTTGGATGCAGTAACAAAATGTACTATCGCCAAATTTGCAGAGGACAGTAAAATAGATTGAAAAATAAGTTGAAATAAAGAGTGAGAAATTTACACATGGATGGGTTAGGCAAATGGTCCAAAATTTGGCAGGTCGGGTCCTAAAGGACATTGCTGCTAGACTGGGTCTGCGGCATGTGGCTAGGGAACAAACAAGGGGGAAAAACATACTTGACCTCATCCTTACCAATATGTCAACTGCAGTTGCATCTGTCCATGACTGTTTCAGTAAGAGTGACCACTGCACAGTCCTTGTGGAGACGAAGTCCTGCCTTCATACTGCGAATAGCTTCCATCGTGTTGTGTGGCAGTATCACCATGCTAAATGGGACAGAATTTGCACAGACCTAGCAACTCAAGACTAGGCATCCATGAGACGCTGTGGGCCATCAACAGCAACAGAACTGTAGTCCAGCACAATCTATAACCTCATGGCCCAGCATATCCCCCACTCAACCATTACCATCAAGCCAGGGGATCAACCCTGGTTCAATGGACAGTGCAGGACGGCATGCCAGGATCAGCACCAGGCATATGTGAAGATGAGGTATCAACCTGGTGAAGCCACCAAACAGGACAAGTTGCACGCCAAACAGCGAAAGCAGCAAATGATGGACAGAGCTAAGCGATCCCACAACCAACGGATCAGATCTAAGCTCTGCAGTCCTGCCACATCCAGTCGTAAATGGTGGTGGAACATTGCCACTGGAGGAGATGGCTCCACAAATATCCCCATCCCTCAATGATGGAAGAACCCAGCATATCAGTGAAGTATTTGTGGCAATTTTCAGCCAGAAGTGCCGAGTGGATAATCCATCTTGGCATCCTCCAGCGGTCTCCAGCATTACAGATACTAGTCTTCAGCCAAATCGATTCACTCCACGTGATATCAAGAAACGGGTGGAGACACCGGATACTGCAAAGGTTATGGGCCCTGACAACATTCCAGCAATAGTAGAAGGACAAGGGCAGCAGACTCTCTGGAGTATAGAGGAATGAGAAGAGATCTAATTGAGGTATATGAGATGCTAAAGGGGACTGACAAGGCAGACGCGTAGAGGATCCTCTTGTAGGGCAATTGAGGATGACAGGTCATCGTCTACGAAAAGGGGTAGCTGATTTAAAGTGGGCATGAGGAGAAATTACTTCTCTCCAAGGAAATCAGTGAAATTCACTACCCTAGAGAGTGGTGGATGGCAGGACATTAAGTAAATTTAAGGAGTAATTTTAAAATTATTAACGGGTAGAAGGATTATGGAGAGTTTGCAGAAATGTGGCGTTGAGGCAGAGGTGAGATCAGCCATGATAATATCGAATGACAGAGCACGTTCGAGGGGTTGAACTGCCTACTACTATTGTATACACTCCTATATACTATTACAGAACAGTTCTAAAATTGATCAACTAGGCAACGAGGCAATCTTGGAAAAGTGAATCACTAAATCATCATCTCCAATTGTCAAGTTGATAACAATTGTGAAAACAATATTGTAATAATTTACATATATCACACAACAGTCTACAGAAAGGCCAAATACTGTAGATGCTCAAAATCTGCAATATAAACAGAAAATGCCAGAAATAACAAACAAGCCAGGATGCAACTATACAGAAAGTAACAAGTGTAACAACCAGGCACGTGACCTCAGAAGTGGAAAAGGTACATTTGTAATAAATTTTATGCAAGCCGGTTGTTTAGGCAGGTATGAGTGGCTAGATCTTTTCCTCGACCATTATTTGAATTTTTTGAACAGATGACTGCAAAAACTAGATACAAAGCATTTAATGATTGCAAATAAATATTCCTGCTCTGCAAGCATTGATTTACATTTTGCTTTCCTTGACAATGAAGAATGTTTAACTTTAAAGATAATTGCACTTCCTGCAAGCTTGGAGTGAACATAAGTTGAAAATCAGGGTTGCACCCTAATCAATCAATCTCCACGTGGATAGTCCCTAAGAACTGTGGCATTCTTTTAAATTTTTAAGTATTCTTCCAAGAGTGTCTCTATGGAGATGCCTTGGCGTTCACCCTTCAGTCTCAGTTGCACCCACCTCAACTACCAACAGGTTCAGTGCTCCAAGCTCTCTTGGGCTTCCTGCCTTGGGAGATCACCCACAATCCCTAAGTAGATTGTAAACAGAAGCAACTAACTAAACCCAACAGGAAAATTCAACCTATTAACTCAGTTTCTCTCTCCACAGATGCTAGCAGACCTGTTGTACTTGTGCAGCAAGTAATAAGTGTGACAATAGCGTTATCATCACTAACTTCTCACTATCAATATCCTGGGGGTTATTATTGACTAGAAACTCAATTGGACTTATAAATAGTGGCTACGCCAGCAAGTCAGAGGCTAGAAATACTGCAGCAAGTAAGTCACCTCTTGATTTCCCAGAGCTTGTCCACCATTACAAGACACAAGTCAGGAGTGTGATGCAATATTCCCCATTTGCCTGGATGAGGGCAGCTCTGACAACACTCAAGTAGCTTGATACAATCTAGGACAAAGCAGCCCATTTGATTGGCACTACATCCAGAAGCATCCACTCCCTCCACCCAACACTCAGTAATAGCAGTGTGAGATATTTACAATATGCACTGTGGAAATTCATGAAAAGGTCCTTAGACACCACCTTCCAGACGTACAACCACTTCCATCTAGAAACACAAAGGCAGCAAATACAAGGGAGGATTGTCATTTGCAAGTTCCACTCCAAGCCATACACCACCCTGACATGGGAACATACACCGTTTCTTCATTGTCACTGGGTCAAAATCTTGGAATTCCCACCCTAACAGCATCGTGTGTCTACCTCCACATGGACTGCATCAGTTCAACAAGGAACCTCCTGAAGGGCAACCAGGATGGGCAATAAATGTTGGCCAGCCAGTGACATCCATGTCCGATGAGTGATTAAAAGAAAATTCCACTTGCGATTGAAGTAATCCAGGTTTAGACATCAATCTTTGAAGCGCAATAACAATTAATTTATACCAAATCATTTTGATGTTATTGAAAAACTTGCAGCCTGTAGTTTAACAACAAACATTAGTTGACAAGGGAAAAAATCTCTACGTATGGAATGAAACGCACAAAGTCAGTTGTGCTACAGCTCATTATCAGTTTGTTTAATTTAATCTGTCATATAATAAAAATCTACCTAACACCTTTTTCATCTTAAATTTGCAGCTAAAGTGCAATTTAGCTTTTGGTATGTTAATTACTTGGTCATGAAATAAAGTAGTAGCTTGGTTCAATTGGTAACACTTTTAACCCAAGTTGTAAGACTGCTTGTCGAATGCTCAACCTAGCCCAAAATTTGATTAATATACAGGCATTCTTGGGAAGAGGGAGAGTATCTGAAGGGCGCAGTCTTTCCAATCTTGTTTGAAATTGAGCATCCATTTGCTTTCTCACCCAAAAGTAAAAGAACTCACAATATCAAAGAGAAGCAAGGGAAGCTCGTTCAATATTCTTATCAACTCCAATCAGAGATACAACTATCATCTATCTCAGTGCTATGGGACCTTACTTCATTGTGCTGATTAAATGCTGCATTTGTCTTTGACGCAAACATTTGTTCATCAGTAGTATGCAGAGCTTGCCTCCAAGAAAGAAGATTTATTTCAGAAACCTGAATACATAATCAAGAGGCTGACACTTTCAGTTCAATACTGTAGGAGTGCAACACCTTAAAGAGGTACGACGAAGAAAAAGTTCTCAAGGTTGTCATGTGTCAGGACTGTAACTTTCATTCAGAGTAATGGAAGGAGGAATGAAGACAATCATGCAACTTGATATGATTCTTCTGACAAGAATCCTTCCTTGGTGGCTTGGTTATTAAAGTTTAAAGAGGTAGCTCAGGTTGTTTTAACTAGAATCAAGTGTAAGATATTCACACCTGTAAATAACCACTTGAGAAGCCCTGCTAATAGTCGATAACCTAAGTGCCACGAAATGTTAAGAATGTCAGGTTTATTTAATTCAACGACAGAATAAACTTGGGGAGTTGAAGGAAAGGTTAATCAGCATCTCTACAAGGATACCAAGCCCTTGTTATTCACATGATTGGCTTTGAGAAGAGAAACAGTCCAAAGGAAATAATGGGTGGCATGTTTTTCTAAAATGTCACACTAACGCTCAGAGATGGTCAATCAGCAACAATCAAAGACAGCATGAGACACAGCAAACGACAAAGCAAGTCTTACAGGAGAGTGTAAAGTGGGTATGAGTGCAGGTATGGCAAATGGGTGAGATTTCACATAAAGAGAGCAAACAGCAAATGGGAGTAGGATAGCACCAGATGGACAGGAAGTGGCACCAGCAGAGAAGATGTGGAGTGAGCAGAGGGAAATGCTGTGACATGAACAGTTAGAAACAATGAGGAGTTTACAACAGCAAGGGGGTCTGATGGATGGGAGTTTCAGGGAGGTAAAGACACCATAGATATAGACAGGTAGATGGTTGATTGCTAGGAATGGTAGAAGAGGTAACCAGGTGGAGCAGAAGTCTCCTGCAGCTTTGGTCATCTCAAACAAGCATGTCCTTTTGGATACTGTAAGGGGGTGGGATAGTCTCTCAGGGCAGTATAGGACTGACAGACAGGTTTCTGGCTCTACTGTAATGAGGAATTTGTCAGGTTCCAAGCAATCAATTGTAATAGGGAACTCTCTAGTCTGGGGCACAGACAGATGTTTCTGCAACTGTCAGTGAGACATCAGGATGGTGTGTTGCCTTCCTGCTGGCAGAGTGAAGAATGTCTTGAAGAGGGTGCAGAATATTCTGAAAGGGGACAGTGACCAGCAGGAGGTTGTCGTGCATGTTGGTGCCAACAACATTACTAGGGAAAGGGATGCGGTTCCGTAGAGATAATATAGGAAACTAGGGAGGTGATTAAAAAGTAGGTCCTTGAAGGTAATAATATCTGGACTACTAGTGACGCCACATGCTAGTGAGAGTAGGAATTGGAGTACACAGCAGATGAATGCTTGGCTGAGGAAATCGAACAGGGGCAAGGATTCACATTTTTGGACCATTGGGATCTCTTCAGGGGTAGAAATAAGAAATAACCTGTTTACGAGGGACAGGTTCCACCTGAATTGGATGGGGACCAATATGCTTCCAGAGAACTTTTGCAGTGTTGGGGAGAGGAGAAAACCAAAGCAACAGTCAGAAAAGAGAAGAAGCTGAGGATGGTAGGGTAGATATGGGGAGCAAGTCTAATAGCCAAGGCAGACAAGAGGTTGACAGAGAACTGGATAAGACTGATAAATTAAACGGGATTTACTTCAATGTAAGTGGCTTGACTGATAAGACAAATGAACTTAGGGCATGGTTGGGACCAAGGGACTGGGATATCACAACTATTACAGAAACGTGGCACAGGGGACTTGGGAAAATAAACAGTGATGTCTTGAATAAAGTTCATATTACAGAAGAGGTGGTGCTGGAGATCTTAAAACACAAAGGTAGATAAATCCCAGGGATCTGATCAGGTATTTCCCAGAACTGTGTGGGAAGCCAGGGAAGAGATTGCTGAGCCCCTGGCTGAGACGTTTGTATCATCGATAGCCACAGGTGAGATGCCGTATGACTGGAGTTTGGCTAATGTGGTGCCATTATTTAAGACTACAAAGAGAAGCCCGGAAACTATAAACCAGTGAGTATGACATCCATGGTTGCTAAGTTGTTGGAGGGGATTCTGAAGGACAGGATTTACATGTGTTTGGAAAGACAAGGACTGATTAGGGATAGTTAGTGTGGCTTTGTGCGTGGAAAATTGTGTCTCATTAACTTGATTGAGTTTTTTGAAGAGGTGACAAAGACGACTGATGAAGGCATAGCGTTGGATGTTGTCTATATGGATTTCAACCAAGTGTTCTACAAGGTTCCCACGAGTTACTGAGGTTAGATCACATGGGATCCAGGGGGAGCAAGATAACTGGATACAAAACTGGCTTGAACGTAGGAGACGGAGGGTGCAGGGCTGTTTTTCAAACTGGAGGCATGTGACCAGTGGTGTGCCACAAGGATTGGTTCTGGGCCCACTGCTCTTTGTCATTTATATAAATGATTTGGATGTGAATATAGGAGGTATGATTAGTAAGTTTGCAGATGACACCAAAATTGATGGTGTAGTGGACATTGAAGAAGGCTATCTCAGACTCCAATGGGACCTTGATCAGATGGGCCACTGGGCCGAGGAGTGGCAGATAGAGTTTAATTTAGATAAATGTGAGGTGAGGCAAACTAGGGTAGGGCTTATATAGTTAATGGTAGGGCCCTGGGGAGTGTTGACGAACAGAGACCTTGGGATGCAGGAGCATAGTCCCTTGAAATGGAGTTGCAGGTAGACAGGGTGCTGAATGAAGGTGGTGTTTGGCACGCTTGCCTTCATTAGTCAGAACATTGTGTATAGGAGTTGGGATGTCATCTTGCAGCTGTACAGGACATTGGTTAGGCCACTTTTGTAATGCTGCGTATAATTGTGGTTGCCCTTCTATAAAAGAATGTTGCTAAACTTGAGAGGATGCAGAAAAGATTTAAAAGGGTGCTGCCGAGACTGTAAGGTTTAGGCTATACGGAGAGGCTGAAAAGGTTCTCTGCCACAGAGACCGAGGGGTGACCTTATAGAGGTTTATAAAATCACGAGGGGTATGGATAGGGTGAATAGCCAAGGTCTTTTTTCTAAGGTGGGGAGTCCAAAACTAGAGGGGCACAGGTTTAAGGTAGGAGGGGAACGATTTGAAAAGAAACTGAAAGGCAACTTTTTCGCACAGAGGATGGTGCGGGTATGGAATGAGCTGTCAGAGGTGGTGTTAGAGGTGGGTACAATTACAAAATTTAAAGGCATCTGGATGGGTATATGAACAGGAAGGGTTTAGAGGGATATGGGCTTAAGGCTGGCAAATGGGACTAGGTCAGATTGGGACATCTGGTCAGCGTGGACGAGTTGGACAAAAGGGTCTGTTTCTGTGCTGGATGACTCAACAAACAGAGAAGGAGCAGTATGCACAAAAAGGGAATGGAGTGAAGAGCGCTGACAGAGAAAGTGCAGCAAGAAGAGACAGTGCTGAGAGGGTTTCAACAAAGTTGCAAGATTCACACAGCATTAGTTACATGGCAGAATCTCCAATCTTCAAATAAACTGGTCAGATCCTTGCCCAGTAATTAAAATTCATGATGGCAGCTTAGAAAGCTATATTTCAGACACTGGTTTTGGTGCAACCTCCAGAACTTGAGTTGTACAACCAACCTGATTTAAAAAAGCAAATTTTAAATGGAGTATAACTCTAATCATTTTACCATGTTTAATGTTGATGGGCTGTGACTCAAATGCAGCTGCACATTCCTATCACACTAGCACCTTCATCCTCCCATTCCCACCCCAAAGTAAAATTTTAAGGTAATAAATAACAAGACCACGATCAACAATATGTTTACAACCACAACAATCATTTTGCCTTCATGACAGTGAGATTAGTTTCATCTGAAGCAAAATAATTTTGTGAAAGCAAAATAAACTACATATCAGGAGGAATAAAGCTGCACAGAAATGATTAAAATGAAAGATGATGTATTTGGCTCCTTATAATCAGACTTAAAATAAGGCTAATGTTGGAACATTACAAACAAAGCAATCTCATGAATGCTAAAAGCAGCTCTTGCTTCAAATTAAACAGAACTTAAATTATCGAAGAAAGAAAATTAAAGAATGCAGACTCCCTGCAGTGAAATCCAATGGGGTTACAGAGTCAGGGATCTGCAGCACTGCCGATTTTTCAGCAACTAATCTCCATTAGGTCTTGGAATATCAGAATTTCAGATGAGAAAAATCAATGGTCCATTTCATTCATCTTCTACCATTCTGATAGCTGCATGACAATAATAATAGAGGTATTGACTAATCATGACAATCAATCTCTCTTAGTCTGTAACATTCGTAGACAGTAAGACAATGAAAACCCACGTGTATAGAGTTTGGACTCGAAGTATAAAATCGTATCTTTCATCGAAGCAGGTTACACTTGTGCTGTGTCTCTATTACGCAAAAATATATTTCTGCGATTATGTCCAGAGACGTTCAATAACTCATTCACTTAAATACTGGTTCCATAGTTTAACTTTCAATTTATCCTTCAAGCTTTTCTGTTACAAATTCACCCATTCAACCAACTTGTTTATGTAATTTTGAAGTTCTACACTATCCTCCTCCTTCTCAGCTCACAATGCTTCCAAGTTTCATATCATCCACAAATTTTGAATTGTACTCTATACTTGAAGGTCTGGGATGTTAATACAGATCAGGAAAAGCAAGGATTGTAACAGTGATCCCTGGGGAACAACACTACAAACCTCCCTTCACCTTCCACGAGTGGCACAGCAGTTGGCACTGTTGTCTCACAGCTCCAGGATTTGATTCCAGTCTCAGTGACTATCTGTGGAGTTTGCAAATTCTCCCAGTGTCCTTGAGAGTTTATCTGGGTATTCCTGTTCCCTCCCACAGTCCAAAGATGTGCAGGTTGGGTGGATTGGCCATGCTAAATTTCCCCATAATGTCCAGGGTTGTGCAGGCTAGGTGGGTTAGCCATGGTAAATGTGGGATTACAGGGATAGGGAAGGGTGTGGGATGCTCTTTGGAGGGTCAGTGCAGACTTGATGGGCCAAATGGCGTCTATCTGCACTCAACAGATTCTATGAAACATCCTTTAATTGCTACCCTTTGTTTCATGTCCTTCAGCCAATATTACATGAGCTGTAACTTCGCTCACAAGTACATGTGCAGCACTTCATCAAACACCTTTGGAAGTCCATAAACACAATATCAGTGGTTTTATTAACCCTCTTTTGATGTCTCTGCAAAAAAACTGCAGCAAGTTAATTAAATGCTATTTGCCCTAAACAAATCCAGGCTGGTTTTCCCTAACTAATTTGCATTTTCCCAAGTGACTATTGATTTTCAGCATGACTTAGGCAGCATATTCTTTGCTATGAAAAACATTCATTTCATATCTCAGCTATGTGCCTTGCCTCCAAGCATAATTCTCATTTTTGGTTCCCAACTGGCCCACTCATCCTTTAAGCATCCTTTTACAATTTTTTGCATAAAAACGTTGGGGCTCCTTTTTATGTTTGTTCCTAATCTCTTTTCACATTCTCTCTTACTTGCTTCAACACTTTCTTGCCAAACTTTTTATGTAGCATGGTTCTGCATTATACTGTCCATCCAATATCCATCATAAGTGAAGTTTCTCTTCTTTATCTTAGGTCATCTCCATCTCTTTCACCATTTGTTTGCCCTATCTTGCCCCTTCGCGGGATTAAAAATTATACTTAAACTCTCACTTCTTTAAAGACAGCCCATTGTTCAATTACTGTTTTTTTTCTCCCCCTGCAACCTTGGATTCCGATTTATCTGAACCAGATCCATTCTTACCCCACTGCAGTTGGGTGTCTCCTCATTAATTATTCTTACATTGGATTGCCCTTTGTCCTTTTACTTAACCAACCTAAACCTCAAGATACAATAATTACTGTCACACAAAATGTTCTCTGGCTGCTACTTCATCCATCTCTTTTCCTAGAATCAGGTCTAGCAGTGTCTTCTTTCTTATTGGGCAGGAAACATACAACTGTAATATAGAAAATTTTCTTGAACATCATCTAGGAATCTTGCCCTTTGTGCTTTGGTATTCCAGTCAATATTCAAATAATTCATGTTACTCATTATAACTACTCTACAAATATAGAATAGGCTGTAGATTAGCATCTGGGAAGCTGGAGACTTCAAGAGGAGACGCAAGAAAGTCTTTGTTAAATATGAAAGAAATACTGAATAGTTCATTAATCTCATGACAGTCAGCATTCAGTCCTATGCTTAGATAAAACTAGGTCTGGATATAAATTGCTGCAGCACAAGATTAGTGAATGCTGATCAAATATCAGCAGAATGATCATTTGGTGAAAAGTTCAGAGGTACAATTGGCATGGAAGTTATTTCATTCATTCCAGTGACTGACAATCAATCTCTGTCCTGAAATTCAAACATTCAAATTATCTATTCAAACTAACTGTGAACACTCCTCAGGAAATGACTTTGAGCCCGAGAGTGACAAACATCCTTCTGTGTTGCCAAAATGACTAAATAAGACCATCTCATTCATTATTTTCACTCTTTCTAAACACCTTGGAAACCTAGGATGTTTTTAAAAGATCAATTTGTGTTGAACTTCACGTTCTTTCTTTATAATTGCCACATGTGCAGCTGTGCACTTCTTCAGCAATCAAGCCAATGTTTCAGTCTACTTCATTAAATAGCACAAGTATGCAAGCTTTTACAGTCATTAAAGGAAATGAATTAATCTTGCAGTTACAGTACACAGTACACAGTAGAGTCCATCTGATCTCGGACAATTGTGACTTTGGGTCTACAGCAGCACCGTTGAGTATTTCCACTCCCAGTGCCAAAAACTGCTAGCAAGTTTTCAAAGTCTTTTTTGAAATGCACACTGAGTTCCTGTTGGTAGCAAGCTCATAAACTAGATTCTTGTTACATCAGGCTTTTAAAAATGTCAATGACATGCAGGAAAATCACACAAAAAGTACTGTAGGATTAATGACAACCACTCAATGGTTGTTTAAGCACTATTCTCCTAATTTTCAGCTTCATCAGTCGAAAGGGAAATTAAATATAAATATCTTATAAGACTATAGAATCCACTAACAGAAATCCCAAGAAAGACAGGGCATCAAGTACAGAGCTAACAATGAACTGTTCAATTCCCCTAAATCAGCTTTAAAAATTAACACAAAACCAATTCAAGGGGTGCAATCTATCATCAGAAAATAAAAGTTCAATTTCAATTTAAAAGAACTTTTTAATCTTTAAAATCAGCTATATTGTATAGAATATTATTTGAATATTTTAGCCCCTATAAACTGTACAAATCATCTTGCAGGACCTTTAGGAGACATTTTGAAGTAGAATTTCATCTAGATTAGGCTTCTTCAAGATTAAAAAACTTTCTACACTCTTGAGAAAAATCAATTTTAAGTTGCTTCACTGAATTTTATTACACACTTCAAAGCATCTGCAATGATTAGATCATGATTAAACATTTTGAAAGGGTAAACACCAGACTCCAAACAACTCACTTAGCAGTAACACTTCAAACAGAAAATTTTTGCCATACTAAACCGTACTGGAAATTTGGAAAAATTACGTATTGCAGTAATCCAACAGTACAATTCCTTCATTGAGCACAAATTGTGAATCTCAGACTTGAAAATTTAAGCATATTCAATATCAGCCTTTTAGGAAAGAGTTTCAGATTTCATTATCCCTTATGTGAAGAAGTGTTTTCAAATTTCTCTAGCTTTGAAGAAACCATATAGAATAAATGTGGGCACGATTTTCAAATGTTAGATGCCTAATATAAAACCTGTTAACTCAGTAAGCCACCAATTCATGTGAGGTGGATTATCGAGAATAACAACTAAGGAAAAACAGTTACAGGGTTCAATCATGCTCATCCTATAATGTTCACTTGTCTATGATGTGGGAACTGACTGAAGGAAACGGAAATTAAATACCAACTCAAATACAATACCATGTTCCCATATGACAGATACAGGCCTGTAATTTATGGGGTGCCACGAAATTGACATTAATAATGTTTATCTATTGTAAACAAAAAGGCTCTGCAATACATCCCACTCAAATAAATTATTAATATTTTCATGAGAAATTGGGGTTTTAGTCACCACTACTTTTAATAATCATTTGATGCAGGAAGCTTTGGAGAAATATCACCAACAGTACCTTTTCAAGATCCTCCAAAACTGGTGGCAAGACAACAGTCCAACAGTGGCATCATCTCCCAAGAGAATATGCTCAGTATCAAGGCATTAATCACTCAAAACTAGGTCCACTGGGTGATGCATGCCATTCAGGTGCCTTACATCAGACTCCCAAAACAACTACTCCACTTCAAACTTGGTCATGGTAGATGCTCCCAGGATACCAAAGTGCATCAGAAATGTCCTCAAAACGTCCCTGAAGCAGTCAAACATTCCTGCCAACTTATGAGAGGCCTTACTTGTGAACAACCAAAATAGAATGGCTCATTCAAAAAGGCAGTTAACACATCGACAGTCTTTACTGGAAACACACAAAGGTGATGCTGACGCATTGGAGAGGAGTGCACAAACCTCCAAACAACCCAATGATGAAATCCTCAAGAACCACTTGCTTTGCAAGTTTCATAGTCTGCAGATCACCCTCTGGGTGATCAGCCATTTCAAAATTCATTAAATGGGATTGAAAAGAGACTACCCTGAGGAACGGCTCAAGTAGAATCAACTGCTAATAATGATTTTGGTGTCCCTGCCATGTAACTGTGAGGTTCTGTATGAATATAATGGTCAAGGGTTTGGTTGCATTAATCAGAAATGTGAGACTGTAGTTATATTCATGCCAGATTAACGTGCTCTCCCTTGCACTTTTTGCCCAAGCTTCAAATGTTAGCTGCCTGTGATCGGCAAGCACTTTTTAATGGCACTTTGCGTACTGATTGAGTGGATAACGAATTGAATATCCAGAAGAATGGTAAGTGCAATTTTCCGAAGTATTCTTCTTCCTGACACTCAAGTGTGATCTGCCTTCCTATATTTGTATTTCCAGAGGGCAAATCACTTATTGTTGAATGCAACATTTGTTGTTACATTGCAAATACATGTTATTACACATTCAACAGATGTTCCAACCAGAGGCACTTTAAAATTCCAAAACACTAGTTAGAAACAGGATTCCAGAACTCTAATTTTGAACAGGATCATGCTAAAGCATTCATGGATGGAGATGTGTTGAATATAAACTTGTACGTTGATCATGAAACATTCAGCAATACATGCTCTGCTTACTAGTAACTTTATGCTGGACTCAAAGAGGTAGTCTGATCTGGATGATCAACACAGAGGCAAAGTGGTATATACACTGAGGATTTATTTTTTGTGTCAAAACCTAAACAGTTCTTCAATTTACTTAAATAAAACCAAAGTTCAAACTAATGTTCTAATAAAAGCAAATTAATGCAGGTTCTGGAAATCTGAAATGAAAACAGTGCTCGAGAAGCTCAGCAGGTCTGGCAGCATCTGTGGAGAGAGAAACAAAGTTAATGTTTCAGGTCTGAAATGACTCTTCAGAACTGAAGTTCTCTCTCTTCAAATGCTGCCAGGCCTATTGAGTTTCTCCAACACTTTGCCTTTTCACTTCAAACAAATGCCTGAACTGTCTGGTCTCAAAACCATTTCCAGGATCAAAACTGACCTCATACAATCACAGGAACTAGATTCATCTGGATTAAAATCAGATAGATTTTCCTTTGAACCTACTCCTATATTCACAGACTATGGGTGCTTTTTCAAAACAGGCATGTGAAAAACACAACTGTCACCTTACTACATGATGGCCAACTGAAATTAAAAGATTTTGAAGGCAAAAAACAAACTTTCACGCAATAATATGCACACAAAATTTTTAGTGATCAAAAAGACTGGGGGAGATGGACCAGGTAGAAGATTTCTGGACAATTTTTGAAACACAAGACTCTTGCATCAACTTTGTACACTTAATTAATGGACATTGCTGCTCAAACTTTCGATTATTTCAGACGAGAGGGTGCTCTGGGCAACCGAGTTCTGATCACTTTCCAAATGGACGGTGGATTCAACAGGTTAATATAACAATCTGATATCATTGTGTAATATTAAAAATAACATTACAAATAGGCATTATCTTACAATGCATAGGAGTAAATTAAATAAATTAATTGCAGGAAGGTGTTACACTAGAAGTTGTCAAAATCAGAAATACATTATGGTTTACATTTGCCATTGTAGACTGCAGATCCATTTAAATTCACCATCGAAGGTTGGGAGGAGGGGGTTTCCTGCTCATCCTTGTGCGATTACAAAGACCAAACAAAGGGAACATTTCCTCTTTGCTTTGCATTTACATGCATGAGCAACTGAACTTAAAAATTAGTCAACTATTTTTCAAACTGAAATGAGCAACTGCCATGATTAGATACACTCTGAATAAGAAGACATTTTGCTTTGCATTAATTTCCTCACCAGTTATCTTACCACTCTATGCCTTAATGTTTCCGTAGCTCACTTTTATAGATTTGGACCAATGTGAAAGCAATTTAAAAATGTAACTCAATATTACATACAAGTTCCATTCCTGTTGATTAACAATTTCAATTCTAGTGAAACAAAAACCAATTGGTTAGCATGATCTCTGTGTTCACATACATTAAGAAACCCTTTTAATGCATGCCATAACTCTCCGGACACCAAATTATGTCAACATTGTTTATCCTTACACTTCAGCTAGTTACTGTACACTCAGAAAGAGACTCTGCCTATCAATTTATTTAAATACCTAATTGTGTCAACATTAAACATCACTTTGGTTTTTAAACATCACTTACTACATTGCAAAGCAGAGAACAAGAAAGATAATTGTGAATATTAGAAACAGTAGAATACATAATAATAAACTGTTGTAGTCAAATTAAAATACAGAACAGTTAAATGCACATCTGTTCTACTTCAAATTTCTAGCTCAAAAAAACCAAAGCTGCACTGTTTTACTATTCATAGGTATGACGTAGACACACTGCAATGCAGCAGGAAGCTTCTGTGATTAGCCCTGTTCTGGCTTTGATGTGGTAACACTGTCACTTTCTACACAACTTGCAGCCACTTCCCATGTGGCTAATTCAGAAACTTGATGCAGCTAGTGAATTAGTCAATAAATGTAACACTGCTTGTTTTCTTCAATTGTAAAAGTAAAACTAACCTGCATACAAGGTGGCATCAAAGCTAATCAGTTCCACTTAACATTAAAATGAATAAAACTGCCTCAGTTTGTGTTGCTACATTCCAAAGATGCTGCAACAGTGAGTGAATGGACCATAAATCTTCAATGCCTGGCAACAACACCTAAGGCATCTGATATTTTTCACCAAACATTTGAAGTTGCATCTTCAACAAATACCCATAGTTTTAGGAATTCATTGACAAATATAATATTAAGTTAGATAACATTAGTTCGAAGTGTGTGATGGAAGAATCCAAAACAAAAGAAAAACAAAGAGAAAAACATCCAGCAATACACTATATACAGAATAAGCTGCATTACAGAGACACAAGTTCCTCAGGATCAATGATATTAATCAACCAATATTTTTAAACGACAAATGAAGTGAGATGAGATACTACAGTCAGAGCATCAAAATGTGAGATCTAACTTTGATTTGCAATTCACAGTAGCAATGATGATAGAAAGCCATAGAAATTGCAATTAGCAAGGTTTTCTTTTCACTGGATTTTCAGGACTGCCAAAGATTAGTTGAACTGTGTATGTGAAGCAGACCGTATCCTTGATGCAATAAACTACTGGGGAAAATGAGCAAATAATAATGTAAAAGGAGAGACGAAAGTCACACAGTCAAGGTAGTACCCACCACCATATTGCTGACTGAGATAGCAAAGAAAAACTGAGCTCTCAAGGAAAACTGAGTACTTTGAGCAGCACCCGAGCATTAACAAAAGCAAGCTCACTGATGAGCGAGCAAATGGAGTATGAGAGTCGACGTTTTGGGCCTAGACCTTTCATCAGGACTGGAGAGGGGTAGGGAGCTGGGAAATAAACAGACGGAAGAGGGGTGGGGCTGGGGTAAGGTAGGTGTGGTGGCAGTAGGTGGATGCAGGTAGGGGTAGTGGGGATTGGTCAGTAGGAAGGGTGGGGCAGATAGGTGGAGAAGGAGAGAAGGAGATAGACAGGTAGTGTCAGGTCAAGGAGGCGGGGATGAGAAGAAGGGTTGGACATGGGATGAGGAGATTTTAAAACTGGTGAATTCTATGTTTAGGCGATCAGGCAGTAGACTCCTGAGGTGGAATATGACATGTTGTTCCTCCAGTTTGCATGTGGCGTCATTTGGTACTGGAGGCAGCCCAGGATGGACTTGTCATCCAGGCAGTGGTCGTTAAAATGGTTAGCAACCAGAAGGTGTTGTTGATTATGGTGTACGGAGCACAGGTTCCAATCTGTCACAGAGTCTATGATTGGACTCACTGATGCAGAGGAGGCATATCAGGAGCAACGGATACAGTAGACCAGGTTGGAGGATGTACAGATGTACCCCTGTCGGATATGGGGTTTGGATGGAGATGAGAGGGGTGGTGTAGGGGCAGGTGTAGCACCTCCTGCGGTTGCAGGGAAAGGTGCCAAGTGCGGTGGGGTTGGCACGGACTTTGGAGCGGATGAGGGAGTCGCAGAGTGAGTAGTCCCTACAAAAGGCAGATGGGGAGGGGAGGGAAATATCTCTTTGGTGGTGGGGTCGGATTGTAAATGACGGAAATGGCAGAGTATGATGCGCTGGATGCGGAAGTTGGTGGGGTGGTATGTGAGAACCACGGGGACTCTGTCAATATTTTTGTTAGGGGGAGGGGGTTTGAGGGCAGAAGTGCAGGAAATGCAAGAGATGTGGTTGAGGGCATTTTTCATCAACGGAGGGGGGAGGCTGTGGTCCTTGAAGTAGGAGGGCATCTGGGATGTCCGGGACTGGAATGCTCCATCTTGGGAGTAGATGCATTGGAGGCGGAGGAATTGGGAGTAAGGGATTGCATTCTTGCAGGAGGCTGGGTGAGAGGAGGTATAGTTAAAGGTAGCCATGGAAGTTGGTGGGTTTGAAATAGTTGTTGGTGCTAAGACTGTTACTGGATATGGAGACAGGGAGGTCCAGGAAGGGGTGGGAGGTATGGGAGATGGCCCAGGTGAATTGGAGGTTGGGGTGAAAGGTGTTAGTAAAGTTGAAGAACTGATCAAACTCCTCACAGGTGCACAAGGCGGTGCCAACACAGTCATCAATGCAGCGGAGGAACAGTGAAGGGATGGTGCCGGTGTATCAGCAGAAGAGGGATTGTTCCACGTATGCTACGAAGAGGCAAGCAGAGCTCAGACCCATATGCGTGCCCATAGCCACCCCTTTGGTTCGTAGGAAGTGGTAAGAGTGGAAGGAAGAGTTGTGGAGGGTAAGGCCAAGTTCCGTTAAGAGAATGAGGGTGTCGATGGAGGGGGACTGGTTAGGTCTTTTTGGCCATCTGCATGGGGGTTACAAGTGTACATTGGTCCATAGTGAAGATGAGGTTTTGGGGGCCAGAGAATTGGAAGTCCTGGAGGAGGTGAAGGGCGTGGGTAGTGTCCCAAACGTAAGTGGGGAGTTCCTGGACCAGGGGAGAAAAGACAGAGTCAAGGGTACGTGGAGATGAGTTCAGTGAGACAGGAGCAGGCAGAAACAATGGGTCAACTGGGGCAGTCAGGTTTGTGGCTTTTAGAAGAAGAACGAACTGGGGGCGGTGTGTGGCTGGAGAAACGATGAGCTTGGAGACTGTGGGCAGGAAGTATAATAGGTCATAGAATAGATTGCAACACAGCCATTCAGTCCATTGTGTCCATGTCAGTTCTTATTAAGTGTAAATCAAGTAGTCAGTGATTGGATAGTTAAACTACACATTTAAGTCAGTTGGACGAATGTGGACTTATTACGGAAAGCTAGCATGGATTTGTAAAGATAGCAAGAACTGCAGATGCTGGAGTTAGAGACAACACAGCATGGAAGTGGAGGAACAGAGCATGGAACTGGAGGAACACAGCAGGCCAGGCAGCAGCAGAGGAGCAGGAAAGGTGACGTTTCGGGTCAGGACCCTTCTTCAGAAATGGGGAGGGGAACAGGAGTTGGGAAATAAATAGAGAGGAGGCTTGTGACTGGGAAAGATAGGTAGGATGGTGATAGGTGAGTGCAGGTAGGGAGTGGTGGGGATTGGTCAGTGGGATGGGTGGGGTAGATGGGTGGGAGAGAAGATGGTCAAGTTGTGTCAGGTCAAGGAGGTGGGGATGGAGAGGGAGACATGGACATGGGATGAGGCCGGGGGTGAGGATATTTTAAAACTGGTGAATTCCATGTTAAGGCCATCGGGCTGTAGGGTCCTGAAGCGGAATAGGAGGGGTTACTCCTCCAGTTTCTGAATGGTGTCACTGTGAAGCTGGAAGAGGCCCAGGATGGACATGTCACCTAGGGAGTTAAAATGGTTGGCGACCGGAAGGTGTTGTCGTTTGTCATGTACAGAGCGCAGATGCTCTACAAAACAGTCTCTGAGTCTATATTTAGTCCCACCGATGAAGAAGAGGCCACACTGGGAGCAGCGGGTACAGTAGACTAAGTTGACGGATGTGTGAGTGAACCCCTGTCTGATATGGAAGGTTTGTGTTGTGCCTTGAATGGAGGTGAGGGGGGAGGTGTAGGGGCAGGTGTAGCACTTCCTGCGGTGCCAGGAGTGGTGGGGTTAATGGGGATTGTGGAGCGGACGAATGAGTCACAGACAGAGCGATCCCCAGGAAAAGGCAGATAGGGGTGGGGAGGCAAATATATCTGGTTGTTGGGTCGGATTGTGAGTGGTGGAAGTGGTGGAGAATGATGCGTTGGATGTGGAAGTTGGTGGGATGACGTGTGAAGTTTGAAAGAGGGCAGTATGGTGGCACTGGTGCCACACAGTGCCAGGGACTCGGGTTTGATTCCACCCTCAGGTGACTGCCTGTATGGAGTTTGCACATGCTCCCATGTCTGCGTTGGTTTCCTCCAGGTGCTCCAGATTCCTTCCACATTCCAAAGATGTGCAAATTAGATGGATTCGCCATGCTAAATTGCCCATAGTGTCCAGAGATATGCAGACTAGGTGGATTAGCCATGGGAAATGCAGGGTTACAGGTAAGGGTTGGACGGATGGGTTTGGAAGGGATGCTCTTCAGAGGGTCAGTGTGGCTGAATGGCTGCATGGATGCACACTGTAGGAATTCTGTGATGCCATGCACTGTCCTATATCTGGCAACAGCATAACAAACTGTACTATCACAATCCAAAGCCTCCAGTACAAGCTGAGATATTGACAGAAATCAGTGATATTGATCAGGACTACCAAGTAAAGGTGACCTTACAGAGACTATGGCACATCATGACCACCAAGCAAAGATGATCTTACGTTGCTCATATTGCTCATCTTTTAAAAAAATAACAGGAGGATTACTGCATTGGTCTTTAATTTCTAACCAGCTGAACTCATTTCAGTCTCATTAGGTCATTACCCTTCAATGATTTTCTATCGATCGTAAGGTCAGAACTGTTAATGTTTGCTCATGATTGCACTATGTTCAATGTTATTCAGGCTTTAGATACTGAAAGAGTCCACATGTCCAAACGCAAGACATGAAAGATATGTAAGCTTAAGCTGACAAGTGGCAAGTAACAATACAAACATAAATGCTGTGCAATGACCATCTCCAACAAACTTTTGTCACTGAATCCTCAATTAGCAACATCCTGGAGGTTATCATGGACCAGAAATTGAACTGTACGAGCATGTAAATATTATGGCTACAACAGCAAGTCTGACGCTAAATAAGTAACTAGAATATAAAATACCTACAGTGTGGAAAGAGGTCATTTGGCCCATCAAGTCTGCACCGACTCTCCAAAGAGCAGCCCACCGAGACCCAACTCCCCCATCCTATTCCCATATTTACCATGGCTAACCCACCTAGCCTGCACCCTGGATATTATGGGGCAATTTACATGGCTCTCTCATCTCATGATTCTCCAAAGCTTATCTACATCTACAAAGAATAAGTGTGGAATGTGGTACTCTCCACATTATTATTTAAATGCTACTTTGTTTGGCCTGATACTACTGGAAGGCATCTCCATCGTGTGACATATCACCAATAACAGTCAAGACTTAGCTTTGCAAAAGACAAGGCCATCTTTATTTGTTGCTTTACACTGGAGCCCAAGTGTCCTTTTTTTGATGCATATATTAAATGTCTGGGTGGTATTTTTTGAATAAAAACCTTGGTGATTAGAGTGCTCTTACAACAAAATAACACACAAGATTATTTGCAGAGTAACACATTAAAATAAACAATATTGGTGGCAGTACAGTATCTAAAGAAACAGCACCTCGAGACTGTTTGAAGTACCATGAGAAAACCTTTAACATTGGAGATGTTTATTTGCCAACACACATTAATTCAATTTCTCTGTATTTTGGGGCAGTATTTTCTCACTGTTTAAAATGTGAAAAATGTCAATTTGACCGTGAACTAAAAAACCAAAAGATGACAAATGCTTGATAAGTACTTCAAAAATGACGAACAGATGCTCTCACATGTCCTTCAGAGTCTTAACAACTAATTCTTGTTTCCTAAAACAGTTATTTTTCTGCTTAATAAGTGAAGGTCATTAAGGACATCAGGCAATATCCAACCTTATTTAATGTTGCTTTTCAATATTAGACAAGTCTGTGAATTACATAAAGAACAGGACTAAACCTCAGTTTTTATGCAAGTTGTTAAGACAATTGTGAATCATAGCTTGATAACAGATCTATAATACTTTATCACAGGTACAAAGCCTTTTCGAAAGGATTTTATCCATAAAAAAATTGCATATTTGTGTGGCTGTTAATGATAAATAATGTAGTTTTTCTAAAGTTCCAGTTGGCCTTAAACTGTCCACTCTTTAAGCTTTACCCCAACAAATTAATTCAGGGTTCAATCAATTCCTAACTAGAGTACAAATTTGAAGTTTCAGCAATCTTATGTAAACTCAACTTTTGTTCAAGAATCAAGAAAAAAAATCTTCATTTTCCAGAAGACCTCACAATGATCACAAGCTGATATTTGACAAAATGTACAAAGGTCACACCTTTACTGTTTGAGGGTGGCAATAATGCAACAAGCAAGCAATTAAAACTTCAACTAGGACTTTTCCACACTTGACTACAAGACGACTGAATTAGCTATGTTAATATACAGTAAAACAAACAAGAACAGACCAGTAAGTCTAGCATGCCCTCAAACATAACAGTACCTACAAAGGACTTTTAAGGCAAATATCAACCCAGTGGCCCACCACCAAACAGTTCCTTGATCACCCCATCACTCACTATGAGAGGAAAATGACTAGACACAGTACTCAAATCTCGGTCTAAACAAGGACATAACCTGCATTGTGATTTTGCTTTGGGTTGGGACTGTCCTAGCTATACAGTATAATATTCTATTTGAGTTTTATTATAGAATCACAATATTGGTTGTAAACCTTAAGATTCAGGTATTTTTAGGTAAAGTCACTGAAGTCCTACTGGACCATAGCGCTGCTCTCCCATTACACAGCGACAACTGGTGGTGGTTTAACCTGAGGGTCACAATACCCCACACGAGGGGAGAGGTTGAGAAGGACAGTTCTCCACGGTAACCTCAACCGGTGAAGGAATTAAACCCCTGCTGTAGGCATCACTCTGAATCACAAACTAGCTGTCCAGCTAACAGACCACCAATTGCATTTACATTTAATACGTTTTGAAGGATCTGGGAAATGAATTTATTTCAAGTTTTGTGGAGGTATTTGTTTAGAAGGGGTATTGAAAATTCGTTGTGGCCATTGGAGTATTTTAAACAAGGCTTCTTGTAAAATCACACAACTGGTGATATTTTGCTTTAGATCCCAGCTGAAGCTCTTGTTAAAGTGACTGGCTTAGAAAGACAGTTGTTTCATCTCATTCAGTTGGAGGGAAATTAACTAAGAACAAGCTTTTTTTACCTTTATTCATTAACGGGAAAAGGACTTCGCTAGCAAGGCAGCATGTATTGCCCATCCCTAACTGCACAGAGGGCAGTTCAGAGTCAACCACATTGCTGTGGGTCTGGGCTCACATGTAGGAAGTTTCCTTCCCTAAAGGACATTAGTGAACCAATTGATCTTTTTCCACCAACAACTGATAATAGTAATCATTAGATTCATTACTCCAGATATTTTATTGATGGGATTCGAACCTGGGTCCCAGAATATTACCTGGGTCTCTGGATTAACAGTCCAGCAATAATACTGCTAGGCCATCACCTCCCTCTGTAAAGCACTCAGTTTACCTCCATAACAGTTCAGGGTGAAATGTATTTGTTGTAAAAGTGACTGCAAAAAACATCTGAAGATTGTATTGTGAGCAGCAACTGTGCGTCATTTTGCTTTCTTGAATAAAATGTTTCTTTATTTTTATTTTGGATTGTTATTTTTAAGAAAGCCAATCTCAAGAGGCAACTGAGAGGGAGAAAGAGAGGGGGGGGGGGGGGG
>NC_063335.1:44578077-44613993 GCF_021869965.1 Rhincodon typus
GGAGGGAGAGAGAGGCGGGAGGGAGGGAGGGAGGGAGAGAGAGAGGCGGGAGAGAGAGAGAGAGAGGCGAGACAGGGGAGAAGAGATGAGAGAGAGGGAGGGAGGAGAGGAAGGGCGGGGGGAGAAAGGGTGGGACGAGAGGGAGAGAGAGGTGGGGGAGAGAGAGAGATGTGGGTTGAGAGGAGTGGGAGGTAGGGGTGGAGAGGTAGGGGTGGAGAGATGGGGGCGGAGAGAGGGGGCGGAGAGAGGGGTTGAAACGGAGGGGGAGGGGGAGGGAGGGAGTGAGAAGCTTATATTGATATGATATAATTAAGTTCCATGTGACTAACACTGTGTTAATATTGCATCTGTATTGAATAAGTTGTTTTGATATAAACCAAAATGTGTTTATTAAGAAATTTGATTCATTGATCCGATTGTTTAAAACCTGATAAAGATAAGGTACTTAAATAAACATCTTGGTAGCTGGATTTTATGTTATGGCCAGTGTAGTGGACCAAGAATGATAGCACTTTACTCCAAGTCTTGGTCGTAACAATGGATCTTTCTCCTGTTCAATAGCCTTATGTACTCAATTATGCAAGCCTTATACATGTTCAGTGTTAGCTTACCCCTACATGCACACCACTGCATTTATGTACACAGATAGAAAAGAAAGACTTGTATTTGCGTTACACTTTTCATGATTTCAGAACAGGTTCTGCCATTGGATTGTTACTGAACCTGACTCAAAATCCTCCAAAGGCCTTATATGGTCCTTATGTTTCATCTGACTCCTAACATGCCAAAAAATTATTATTGTTACCACAGTTATCAACTATCTTTTGTTCCAATGGCATTTTGGGTGTTCTCACTGCAGCTTTCAACACCTTCAACTGAGGCTGACATCTATCCCTATCCTTCTGAGGATGAGCATCTTTAGATCAATAAATATTTATTTCTCTCAAGTTGCTTTCATCCTTGATACTTAGTCAATTTGTTGGTTTTGCCCAATACCAAAGGAAAGCATTGCTAGGTACATTGCTAGATTAAACAGAAAAGCATGTGGTAGGGCTATAATTTGTTAAAAATCTCTCAGATGTGTTGTTCTGAAAAGTGATGCATCACTTATAGACTAGTTAATATTTGGAAAATTAAAATTTCTTTTGTATAGACGGTAGCTCCCTGAGTTGATTCAGTTAATAACTCGGATAACGTTGCACTGATGCAAACACATTAGAAAATCCCAACCCATTCAGATTTAAATGCTTTCAGCTGGATCAACATCATTAATTACAGGTGACTTGGGAATGCAGAGTGAAAAAGAGTTAACAGCAGTTATCCAGGCTCCTGATGGAAATGATGTAAAATTTGGGAAAGGTTAGAATTGGTCTTTAATACAATATTGGAAACTTATCAAACGCATGGCTCTTGATGATTGACTAAAGTGGATCCTTGATCCCAGTATGCACCAGTTGTTTCAGCAAAAGAAAGAAGACAATTAAATGGATTGTGCTGCATTTTCAAATATGCAGGATAGCTACTTTAAATAAATTAAATATATTGAGAAGTTGAACAAGTATCCTTTGAACATTTTTCTGCATGAAACTAAATTGCAGCAACTTTTCAATGTGGTTTCCATACAACTATAAGGAAGCACACATCCTTTTAATCTATGACAGTTGATCAATCATCCAGGCTGGGATAATCTGTAGTAGCATGATCATACAAATGCATTGTTTGATAAATCGATTTTGCATGTTTAGGCACAGTCCCTGCGTCTTTTGGTGAATTAAAAAAATGTTTGATTGGACACCTATGCTCTCCCTTTGGAGTAAAATTATTTCCAGTAGCCTGATCATCATTTGTCTGTTGGCTGACAATGTAGTTGACGAAACATGCTATGTGACAGAGCCTCAGATGTGAAAACAGCCATTACAGTTTTCCTACACTAACAACTGTAAATTACCTTTTTGCACATTTGCCCTAAAATGGCCAGGCTGTTATATTTTCTGAGGACATAATTAGGAGGACAACAACCTTGACAGACCACTTCGGCAATAGAGTGTTAGCCAAATTCAGAACGACAGAGGGGCTAAATACAGTAGAGTTAATTTTGCAGTATAGGGAAACAGGTATGGAGCTTCACTCACCAACAGCAGATAATTGAAACACTGCTGATGGAGGTCAACAGACCTGATTTATGGAAAATTGAGCACAGTAACTTCTGAGCCAGATTTCTTCATCCAGATTTTTGGTGTACTAGGGTCTGCATTTGTGGTCTCACCTCTCAGAATCAAACCTGATGTCAGTGTTTGAGACAAGAGGAACTCTGACATGAGCAACAAAACACCATCAACTGGAGATAAATACACTGGCCCAACACTACAGAACCTGTGGACTTTACACCATGCATCACAGTAGAATCCCTAAAGTGACTTCACAGTGACGAAGACACAGAATTAATTTTCACCCTTTATTTGAACTGCGAAAAGTATGAGACCCATCAGTAATGCACCACGCACATATTGCAAATGTCATTCATTAAGCAAATGTATTTCTGATTATGATTTATCACAACTATTAAGAGGTTAGCCAATTGGAAAGTTGCTTTGCAAAGTAATTCCAAGCTAAAGCTGATTTACAATCAGGATCTTCTTACAATAGAATTGCTGCATATAGTCATGAGGCCATTGAAGGGGTATCCAAAATAGCATCTGCAATGAAATCCACAACTCCCCATAGAGTAGGCAGATTTCAAAAATGTCCTTTGTTATGCTTGTGAACTGAAACCAAACAAGAATGAATTTGTCTGTTTGAATAGTTGCAGATAATCATAAATCTGAAATATACAGCAGTTTGCTTACTAGTTAGCTGCAATGTAAGATCCATTCTACTTTTAAGTCAAAAAGATCAATCACTCAAATGGTATGCGACATACCATTTGTTGAACAGCATCAACGTTGTTTCATATAAGCCTAATTTTGCAGGCATTTACCCTAGTGTTCTTTGTTGACTTATTTAAAATTGCATTTGAAAAGTTACCAAAGCTCTCTTTAGGAATAGGGGAAATAAAGATTTTTGATATTGATAATCTTCTGTTCCTACAGAACTTATATCAATATTTAAATGACATTTTATCCTCTGTACATAATGAGAAGCACCAATTGTATGCACTGCATATGCATTAAGCATTAAAGTATTCCTTTCAAAATCCTGTACCTACGTCTCCTGCCATCAAGGAAAACTTTTAAAATAAACGCTAATTAATTCATTTTTACTGAAACAATTAGTTATATCACTTGTGGAAGTAGCCATGTGTGATACTTAGGGGAGGCAATGGCCTAGTGGTATTATCACTGGACTGTTAATCCAGAGACCCAGATAATGTTCTGGGGACCTGGGTTTGAATCTCACCACAGCAGATGGTGGAATCTGAATTCAATAAAATATCTGAATAAAAGACCATGAACCCATTGTCAGGAAAAACCCATCTGGTTCACTAACATCCTTCAGGGAAGGAAACTGCCATCCTTACCTGGTCTGGTCTACATGTGACTCCAGACGCACAGCAATGTGGTTGACTCTGAACTGCTCTCTGGGCAATAAATGCTGCCTTGTCAGTGACGCCCTCATCCCCTGAATGAATAAAGGAACAATGCTCACCATTGCTGATCCCAGATGCAGCACTACCACATATGAGGCATTTTCTAGGGCAAAGGCTGTTTTTCTGTACACACAGCAAATATTTTTGTCCTTTTTGATTCTGTTTATAACAGCAGTGCAGAGAAATGTAAAAAAAAGCATTGAAATGCTTATAAATACATATCTTTTTACAATATGAATGCTTAGATTATCTGTGGACTTTGGTTCTTCTGGAGAAAACTCTTGGCACTCCATAGTACACCTATAGAATAGTTCCTTGAAAAACAAAGCGCACTAAATTTTATTCCCACTTATTACTAACAAATGAACCTGTGTTTATTTACTGTCCTTGCACTTTTAGAACATTCAAAATACTTCACAACTACTGAAATACTTTTGCAGTGTCATCACTGTTGCAATGTAAGAAAATGCAGAAGCACATTTTTTTTTCATAAACAACAATGGGATAATATTAGTTGAAGAATGAACTTTGAAATGATCGTTTTCAGACTTGGTCCTTTCTTTCCCTCACTTTCTCTCTGCAAGGTGGCACCTGACCATCACTGAACATTTCCCCATAGCAGCACAGTCAAGGTCGGAAACTTTAAGTGAGGATGATAACCTTCTGAGGATAAGATAAATGCAAGATTTCTTTGCTTCTAAATAAGCAATAATACCGCCTTCTAAAACTGGTCACATTAGTATATAGAAGAAAGCTAGAAATTGTTTGCTCTTTAAATTGTCTTGCTCTGGAGCACTGTACAGCAAATTTATTGAAACCCTCAACTTCATACACTGTAGCTCCTACTGAAGAATAGTGGCTACAGTAGACAGTGTTATGGGTTATTTCCATTCAGGGAATGTCTGACCGTTAAAATTACCCACTATTTGCTGAATCAGTATTGCAGATGCAGGCATCCAAGCATCATACTTTGAACAAGTTTCTCTAAATCTTTCTTTGTTCTCACCATGCAGCATGTTGTGAAACACTATTCTTAAACTGATAGTGACTGCATGCGGTCTATTATACCACCTAAACTGCATTTAGGGAAAAGATGGGTTTACAACTTGGCTGCTCGCCATTCCCAATGACAAAAAAAATCCCAATCATGGATAATACACCAGATGAATTGTCAAGATTGTTTAACATACTGACCTTCCGAAAAAGTTTTGGTCAGCAAAACACTGGATTCTTCAAAAAAATTTAGAACCAAAATAAAAGTTTATGGTCAATTAACCAATTAATAAAATATACAAAGCAATAAACTGGTTGAATGAATTTATGTAACAAAGTTTGTTCTAACAAAGAAACATTGCATAAAAGAACTGCATGCAGGATTTCCAGGTCAGGAATTCTTCAAAACTGCTTGATTACAAATATAAAACTTCTGCTGGGAACACCAAAGTTCACATGTAAAATCTGAACTGAAACTGAAACTAAATTAACCTAGAATACATGTACAGATGAAACATTTGGAAAGTAAAAGAAGCACACAAGCGCACGGTAAAAGAGAAGGGGCAAAGTAACAAGATTTGCCTCAAAATAAGTCAAAACACAAATTGAAATAGTTTGCCAAACTCAGCAGCGAGGTTGAACTAAGAAACAAGCATGTTGATGGAAGACAACTACTGGCGCAATTAACTCTTATTTTGCTTCAGTACGCCTTAAATCTGGGATGAACTCAATTTAAGAAACAATATAATTTTTAAGATCTGCTTCACTGCAAATTCTGTACACAGCATTGAGCATTTGAAAATACTTTACCACAGATTTCATGAATGCCCTGGGGACTTGCTAGTGTCAACAGCTGCAGTTTGTGTAATAAGCATTCCTAGAAGATTCTTATTTCATTAAACTAAAAATAGTACTTGTAGCTGTCATTGCCAACTAAAGGACACTTTCCAAAATGAAGATTTGTTTGCACAACTGTAAATTAAGCAAAAAGAGTATAACCACAGCATCTTAATAAGGAAGCATTTATATAGTTCAAACTTGAAGAGATTCTAATTTAGATAGCACAGTTCACAATCTCAGGATATTCCAAAACTGACATTCATTTTCTATCTCTCTAACATTTACATATAATCTTTGCGCACATTGAGGCAGCAGCTCAGCTGAGGCAGTGAACATTTCCATTTGCTAATGTCACTTGACAACTTGCCAGAGTTTCTCACATGATCTGGAAAAGCCCCTACTGAAGTAGCAAACGAGAGCATAAATATATATAGAGATAGTAGGAACTGCAGATGCTGGAGAATCTGAGATAACAAGGTGTAGAGCTGGATGAACACAGCAGGCCACGCAGCATCAGAGGAGCAGGACAGCTGATGTTTCGGGCCTCGACCCTTCTTCGGTCTCGACCCGAAACTTCAGCTTTCCTGCCCCTCTGATGCTGCTTAGCCTGCTGTGTTCATCCAGCTCTACACCTTGTCATCTCTTTATCATAAATATATATATCTTGGTTTCAGCACAAATGCAGGATAATTAGTTGGGAGTCCTCACTTTTGAGCTTCTCAGTAGTTTGCATTAAGCAGGAATAAAGTCTCCATACTCAAGTATTGTATTTGTTCCACAATGATTAGGTTACGAATAATCAAAATGAACAATCTGTGTATTAAAAACCAAATTCACCTATGATCCACAATTGTTTAAGACACTTCCATTAAATAAGAGTTGTTTGGTAGTGACCTATAATGCATAGAATTACTCGGAGCTTGCATGGCATAAAGTATTGACAACACGAAATCATTGCAATATTTCTCTTTTCATCCTTTATGTCCTTGCTTGAGGAAGGCCATGCAAGTCCCTGTACATCCATTATTTCCAATTTTCCACAGCATACACCACTCACTCTATCCCTCTGAAGGAACGGACTAAAAATAGACACCCAAGGGAAGTAACAGATTAAACCATAACAAAAACCCTTCACTGGGTGACTGATAAAATCATGACTGATTAAAACATGTAAATGGTAGCATTGGGCAGATGGTGTTTAGCCAATTTGACTAGATAAGCTGGAGATCTGGATCTCATGGTTCTGAATTTTATAAGTTCACGTTTGTACAGCATCATGTGTTGTCCAGACATTAGGTGCCATGCTTAATAGAGTATGCAAATGCCAGTTTGGGATGGAAGGACTTTCATCAGCAACATGTGAAGTCATCCTCCTATTGCATAGGTTGATAATGTATGTGGAAGCCTCTGGCAATTACAAGGGCCTCTGGTAATGGCCTCTTCATGACCATGTAGTGTACACTTTTTTCAAGTAATTTTAGATTCCTAGCCTAGAGGTAATTTGGGTTGCACACAATTAATTGATTAGGGTTTCCACAATGTCACTTAATATTAACTCCACTCTTCTGATAAGCAACAATGCAGGTCCAACGCCTAATACCAGTGGTATAGTGGAAAGGCAGAATGATAGTATTGCCATCTGAAGATGGTGGTACTCTTCAGTTAATTCTGTACAACGTCTGCACACTTGGCAGAAAGAACATAGGGTTAGGTTGCTTATGCGCCAACACTACCTGTAAAACCTTCAACAAGACCATATCAGGGCTTGGCTGCCTTTCAGCAAACTTCACCCTTGTTTGATTTCATACATTACTGCCACTAAGTCAGGGATTGGCTTTGGTTAAAAGTGCATATTTCTTACAACAGCACCAAGGAAACAATACTGGCAAGATGTACTTTGTGCACATAATGGCTTTTAATGCAACAAAAAAATGGAGGCTCCTGCAACCAAAAGTGGCTACAGTTTTAAAATGGCAGAATTCAAACAATACCTGTAAAATCAGACCTTCTGACTTGTCACCAACTTGTCTCTAATACAACAGTGCAAGATCACCTCAGCAAGGACAACTAACTCCACTTACTTTTGACACTGTAAGACTACATTTTAGTGTCATATCCTGTCTGGCTTAAAAATGATCAGGGATTCCTCGCAAACTTATCTGCACTTCTAAAAAAACCTTTCGAAAGTTTGTGTGCCACTGCCCGAGTTCCCAAAATATTTAGTTACACATTTGTATGTGTATTCTCTTATGATCTATTCTGTCACAGTAAACTGATTCAGTAATTAAGCATAAATGCAATCTTCAACAGTTACCTTGGTCCATCTCTCTCAAACGCTATTGTCATGCAAACATTATAAAATAATAACACGAGAAATAGAAGCAAGAGTAGGCATTTTAGCTCCTCAAACCTGTTCCACCATTTAATATGCTCATGGCAAATTTCATTTTGGCCAGTTTTCTGCCTGTTCTCCACAATCCTTTAACCTAGGACTAATTAAAAATCTGTCTATCTCCTGCTTAAATATGCTCAGTGTCTCAGCATCCACTACGCTCTGAGGTCATGAATTCCGCAGATTCATGAACCTTGGAGAGAAGCAATTCTCATCTGTTTTAAATTTGCCACCTCTAAGCCTAAAACTATGACCTCTTGTTCAAGATTGCCCCATGACTGGAAACATCCACTCTCTTTCTACTTTATCAACTCCCATTAGCATTTTATATGCCCCCATTAGGTTTCCATCCATCCTTCTAAACTCTAAAGATGAAGGCCTAAACTGCTCAATCTCTCCTCACGATAGGAGCTTTTCATCTCTGGAATTAATCTCAAACTTTTTCTGAACTACCTTCAAAGCAACTAGTTCCCTTCTCAGATAAGGGGATCAAAGCTGTATGCAGTAGAGTCACAGAGTCAGGTGTACAGTATGGAAACCAGCCTTTTGGCCCAACTTATCCATGTCACCCGATTTTCACAATTTAAACTAGTTCCATTTGCCTGCATTTGGTCCATATCCCTCCATACCTATCCTATCCATGTACCTGTCTAAATGTTTGTTAAATTATGAAATTGTACTCCCTTCCACCACTACCTCTGGCAGCCCATTCGAGACACTCACCATAATGTGTGAGAAAAAAATTGCTCCTCTGGACCCTTTTGTATCCGTCCCATCTCACATTCAATCAAAGACCTCTAGTTTTAGACTGCCCTACCATGGAGAAAAGCTGTCGGCTATCTACCTTATCTATGCCTCTCAAAATTTTATAGACCTCTATAAAGTCACCCCTCAGTCTCCTACGCTCCAGGGAAAAAAGTCCCAATCTCTTCTTATAACTCAAACCTTCCAGTTCAGGTAGCATCCTCATAAATCTTTTCTGCACTCTTTCTAGTTTAATAATATCCTTTCTATAGTAGGGCAACCAGACCTGCATGCAGTACTCCAAACGTGGCCTCACCAACATCTTGTACAGCTGCAACAAGACATCCCAACTTCTGTACTCAACGCTGAGCACTCCAGATGGGGTCTCACTAACATCTTCTACAGTTGCAACAACACTTACCTACTTTTATGTTCCATTGCTTTAGCAATGTCAAAATTTGCCCTCCTTATTATCTGATACCTGCACAGTAGCTTTCTTCAATTTATGCATGAGGACACTCAGATCCTTCTGCACCAAAGCATTTTGAAGTTTCCCTCCAATTAGATAATGAGTTGCCTTTTGATCTTTTTGACCAAAATGGATAACTTCGCACTTATCCAAGTTAAGCTCCATTTGCCAAATTTTGGCTTATTTAGTTAAACAACCCATATTCAATGTAAATTTCTTATTTCTTTATTGCAACTTAATTTCCCTCGTATTTTAACATCATCTGCAAATATGGCTGTAGTATATTCTATCCCTGCATCCAAGTCATTAATGTAGATTGCAAATGGTTGGGGCCCCAAGGACTGAAACTTGCGGCACCTCATTAGTTACAGCTTGCCAACCAGAAAAAGACTCATTTATCCCAACTTTCTGTTTTGTAGGTTAGCCAATCCTCTATCCAACCAATAAATTACCTATAACCCCATGTGATCTTATAGTAGACACATGTTTACATACTTTAGGCTCAAAATCTATTTATCAGGATTAAATTTATACATAAAGTACATATTTTATGAAATATTATGTTCAGGTATTAAGTCTGACATTATTTTTATGATGTAAAAGAAGTCAAAAACTACCACCCCCAACATTGGAAGAAAAATTAAAATGAACTCATATGTTTTGAACACATTCTGAACAGTTGAGAGGTTAGATTAATGGAAAAGTACTGAAATATAATTTCTTATAATGTTTTTGGATTGATATTCATCAGTTACTCTGGATCATCAAGACAGGAAACGTCTAAATAATACTCCCTTCTTCCCTGCTTTTACATGTGTGACTTAATAACTTTTGAAAGGAACCTGATATAGTGTTTCCAGGCAAGCACTTACCTTTTTGAGACCCACAGCATGGTGTAACATTCCTGCCTCTCAGGCAGAAGGTCCAGGTTGAAGCTCTGCATTCACATCATGAATGAACAGGTTGATTATAAATTTTTTTTATAAAAGAAATCTGTTGCACTAATCAGACAGTTGTAAAAAATGTTGATATAATTGAACCAAGTTGAAAGCATTCCATACTTCATTTAGAAAGAATTAAATAAACTCATTTGTGGAAAAATAATTTTACAGCAACCCTTGAAGATAATCAGTTGACTGAAACTCCCACCAACCAGATTCTCTTCCCTTATTCTCATCAAAGTTGTATTTGAGCCAGAAATTAATGTTGCAAAAAAACTTGGTTACTGACCCAAATAACACTACTTTCAAAAGCAATACAACCACACAATCTGACATAGCGGAATTTCAGTTACTGCATTCCAAACACTGTCTTCAAAATAAAAAAAGTTTTTCCATTAGTTGTAGAGAAGAGATAGAAGGAAATGCAGAGCTGGATTCTCTCACATGCTTCATGCAACTAATACTGGAGCCGTTTCTTAATTCTGATCATAAAAGTTCCAGTAGTGTACCTGCTAACTTAATTTTACAAGAGGTGGCAGATTAGTTAGACCATAAGAATTAGGAACAGCAATAGGCTATTCGGCCGCTCAAGCTTCTCCACCATTCAATATGCCTGGTCCAACATTTCTCACGTCCACTTTCCTGCCCCATTCCCATAACCCTCCAATCCCCCACCAAGCAAAGATCCATCTCAGCCTTAAAAATACATTTGGGCTCTGTCCCAACAACTCAATGTGACAAGGAAACCCACAGACTCACAACCCTCTAAAGAGAAGAAAGTCCTTGTTGTCTCAGTCTTAAGTTAACATTCCTCAATTCCGAATCAATGCCCTCTGGTCCTAGACTCTCCCATGAGGGACAACACTATTCTCAGCATTTTCCTCGTCAAGCTCCTGAGGATGAGATCTCTTTTCATTTTTCTAAATTCCAATAAGTAGAGTCCCAACCTGTTTAACCTTTGCTCATACGACAATCCACGCAAAGCAGGGATCATCCTAGTGACCTTCTCTGAACTGCATCCAATGAACAAACAGGAGATGGAGAGTGGTGGTGGAGGATTTTTTTGGTCTGAAGGCCCGTGGTCAGTGGTGTTCCACAGAGATTAGTGCTGGGTCCACTGTTCTTTGTCATTTTGATAAACAATTTGGATGAGAATTTGGGAAGCATAGTTAGTAAGTTTGTGGATGACCCCAAAATTGGTGGTATAATGGACAGTGAAGAAGGTTATCTAAGGTGACAAATGGATCTTGATCAATTGGGCCAATGGGTTGAGGAATGGCAGATGGAGTTTAATTTGGATAAATGTGAGGTGTTGGATTTGGTAAAACAAACAAGGGCAAAACTTACACAGTTAATAGTCAGACCCCACATAGTGTTGTCAAATAGAGAGACCTAGGGTCAGGTACATAGTGGTGGGGAAATCCATCGCAGAGATAAATATAATACCATGATTGCAAACCTTACGGTCACCTATGATGAACCTTCCTTGTCTGAGTCATCCATAATAGATTTTCCAGTAAGTTGCAGTTAAAACTGCAAGGTGTCCAGATAGCAATCTAGTTATTCACAATGGGTAACGTAACATGTCAAACACTACTGTCCACAAATGGCACATTAATCCTGTCCAGAACAAAAAGAAAACCAACTTATATGGACCTTCAACTAGCCAGCTGGACACATTCAGAATGATTCTTGTCTTGTGAATGATGCCATTTAAAAATGTAATTTTCCAAATGGACAAGCAAAAGACTGGAAACCAAGGAAAAGAATCCTCCCTACAATAGCCGCCTGTTTGCTACTAATCAAGTGCTGTTGGAGGGGTAAGCTTCTCCATCCCTCCAAGAAAGTTACATATTGTAACAGCACTACTTTCTCTCATCTTGTCCCCTGTGTGGAGGCATCACTTGGAATTGAATCCTTCAAAACACGGCTACATCCAAAAAACCTTCAGGTAGATCAACAGTTTACGAACGTACTGTATATACATTTTCAGGATATGAAATGCATGAAGATCATATATATAAAATTTTTTTTTTGAATAAAATTTCAAGCCATGTTTTAGTTCCTTCAATTAATTTTGTGACAACTGCTAATTCTGACTAGTTGGTCAGTAGGATCCCCATATGAAAATATTTTTGGCAGTGTTCGACTGGGTTCCAAAACACCAATCTAAATTTAGCACAAACTGAACCTCAGAGGCAAGGATGAATGATGTGTAAAGTAAAAATGTCACACCAGTGTAATTAAGGCCTTTTGAGGTCAGGAAGGAAGCTTTAACATCAGAGCAGAGGCAGCTCCAGTAAGCACCTGCTCATGTTATTCAGTAACTGGGTTGCAAAAGTGGAATAAATGCTCCACTCTTGACTGTTAAATATTTTCATCTTGATTTGTTCGTCAATCAGCATTTGATTTTTGTTTTCTCGTTTTGGTCATAATCCACCCTTCCCTCATCCATCAAGTTCTTTCTCAATACACAAAGTATATATAAACCATTTTTGGGCACATCAACAAACTTCAGTTGCACAGCTTATTCACAGTATTTCAAGTCAAGCAAGCAGCCAAGGTCTTTTAGCTTCGATGTCTCTATTCTAATGACAGTTATATATTTAGTGCTTCTGCAGTTCTGATAAAAATGAAAACCCCATGCTAAACCACGTTTTGTCTCAAATTCTTCCTTTAAGACAAGGGACTCTTTTTAACAACATAAATTCTAGTAGCCAATATACAAACATTGCCACTTCTATGCTTCAGTCCACAAGACCAAGATTAAAGTGGTCTCTAACCTTACTTACGAACGTTCATGATCATCTATACCGATTCTTAATAGAACTCTGATCTATCCTCCTGATTACGAACCCGGGTTTCCTTGCATTGCAAAGATTAACTTCTTTCCTCAACAAATGCTGACAATATGAGGGGCTAAATCCACCCACCACTTAACTACTATTTCTTAACTATGTGATGAAAACCTCTATTTGTATCATATTTTTACGTGTACTGAGCAAGTCAACCATCTAGGACTGGTAACACATATGAAACAGACAGTTCCAAAAGATGCTGAGTGACAACATTCAATTCTGTCCAAGGGGCTTATTGCAACAGGAGTTCAAAGGTTACAGACAGCTGGAGCAAGAGATAAACAAAGGTAACCTTCATGTTAGAAGTGTGGCAGTTAGCTGTATTGCTGGGAAGGTGGGTGAATTACACAGATTCTGTACAGGAGACTCAACATTTGGATGATTTTGTGTTATTAGAAGTTCTAGGAATATGTAGGCAGTTTTGTTTTGGAGCCAGGATTCAAATCAAGTCCTGGGGAGCTGAGAAAGTGAGAAGGTTGCTGGTTCTGTGTTGGGAAAGGTATAAGGAGCTTTTGCAGAACCTTCCAGTATTAATACTCAAGCTAGCTGAGACAGTGGGGGCCAAAAGGGTCACAAATAGCATTTGTTTGACGCAACTGTGAAGAATTGCAACCTCTTCTGAAGCTTAGTAACCCGGGTTTAGAGGAATTGCTGAGAATTCCATGGGATCTGTCTGATCACAGTTGCCATTTGAGTTGTGAGTGCTCAATGACAGTCAAGCAAAACTGATTCAGTTAATTCTGTTGTTAGAAATACGCTGTAGATGTACAGTAGATTCTATTACTGAACAACATTAGAACAGTAAAGTTAATTGCTGTTTGTCCAAAATTGCGAAATCCTGTGGCTTGATAAGTTCCCTGGATCTTACACTTAGTCTACTTTGAAAATAAACTTAATTGTCCCTAACCGGATCAGAAGTTGCCTGATTTGTGAGATCCCGCTCCTTTGCAACTTGTGTTTTTGAGAAGCTGCATATAAGCAATCACATACTTCTTCTCTTCCCTACACTGAAATCAATATGTCATAAAATTTCTGGTGCTAACTAATTTTTCTCTTAGGCTCCACCAGGCATTGTTCTTGCTCCAAGATTTTGAGACTGCAGAATTCTTTATCTCCCTCTTAAAATCTGCAGGATTTCAAAGCCAAGCCCTAGGTACCACCAGATCATGTAAAAAAAATGTAACCAAGGATGATTGGATCTTTCAAATTTTCACTCTGACATGTTACCTTGTGTTGCAGTGACCTGTACTGGTTTCTGCATTTTACCAATGTGACAGGAATTCTATTAATTCCCAATCTATCAACCATGTTAAAAATAAATGAACTGCCCTGCACATAGAAAGTATACTCTACCAAACTATTTAGGTTGAATTCATAGCGCAAAGCTCTACAGATAGTCATAATGCATGAACTAACAAGTCTCTTGCAACAAGGGCTCCCAAACAAAACTGACAATTTTCATACAGAAATATTACTCAAACGTTCTTTTGCTTCATTAGAATGGGCCAAAGATAGTATCTGAAATTAATTCTTCAGAAGGAATTTTATATACAATTTTATATACAATCCTTACCTTGCTGCTAAGTTAAATATGTAAAACCACCAGCATGATATTGAAGATATTGCCTAATTCAGCTCCTGCATTGTATTTTAGGAATGCAAATGACAGATATAGGTGTAACTAACTATTGTAGAAGGATGATTCATATTGGGACACCATGACTGCACATTAGGCCACATCAATCACACTTAGCAAAACTAATTAGATAGTCATTCAAAAATGAGATCTCTTGGAATACAGTAATGAGTAGGCTGTTGTATGGGGAAGGAAGTAAGGTCAGAAAACCACAAGGAACATTCCCATTTGTTTCATCCTTTTGCACGAGTAAGAAAAGGTTCAAATTTGATTACTGAAAATAAACAGGACCACTGATGAATAAAATAAAGTCAAAAGCAATTTTTAAGTAGCAATTTCTGCAGTTTTCCCTTCATTCCTTATTCCAAAGAAAATGCATTTTAAAGGCAGGCATATAGGCAGACAACACAAGTACAGCACTTGTCTGCTTCATCAGTTGTGTGCATTTGACATTTCTATAATTAAGTCCCCAGGTCATCAAAAACTTTCAAAATGGAACTGACATAACCATATGCATTGACTGATAAGTACTCCAAACATCTTACCCAACAAAAATGGAAAGTTCTTGTAAATGTGACTTCTACAGAAAAACAAAATTTAACTGTATCTGATGTTTGTAGTGCACGGTTATAACAAATCTTCCTGAGTGAGAGAACTGTGTTTAAAGCTGAAATATTTCTGAACACGGAGAGAAAAGAAGACTTGAATGATTTGATCATTCTGACAGCTATGACAAATTACATTTGCCCCAAAGGCATCCATGCACATTTTACTGAAATTATTAGCACATTGTTTGCAGCCAGGCAGAAGAATGCTTACAGTCATCTATGCAGCACAATTACATCTTGCACAAATCAGCTCTAATTTCCTTTTTTTTTTGGTTTTGGTGGACTTGACAGGCCTTCAAAAACAAATTTTACTGTGCACACTGCCCTTGCACCACACAATCTCCAAAATGCAATCAAGCATACAAAATTCTGATGTGAACTTTGGATGTCAAATGGATACAGAACAAAATCTTGTAACCAGAGTATTTACAGTTGCGTCATGAGGGCTCAACAGTTAGAAGTGCCAATCCACTGGAAATCACTAAAATTACTGAATGCTTAAAAGTGATTTACTCAATTAAAAATTAATTACAACACAATTCCAGATACATTCAGTTCTCCTTAAAAATCTATAAATAACTTTAAATTCATTATATCATTTAGCTGTCCTTTCAACCTCAATGCATTTCCATCTGCCATTGTTCGTATCAAATCTTCTGAACAGTGACCAACATAATGGAAACGTTTGAAGATCCTAATGAAATTTCAATAGAACGCAAAGACTGCACAAAGGAAGTCAATCCTGTCCATCACGTGTGGTAGCTCTTTGCAAGACCTTTCTACAAAGTCATCCTCTCCGACTCTTTCGCGCCAAACACTGCAAATATTGATTTACAAGCCTTTCTCTATTTCCCTTTTGAAAGTTACTTCTTCCATCATCTTTGCAGACAGTGTGTTCGAAATCATATGAACTCAGCACCACTCCGGTTCTTTTACAAACTATCTTATTCATAAACAATCAGTGGCAGATCCACATCCACACCGCAATTATTAATGTTTCTGTTTAGTAATCAGCAGAAAAACTTAAAAAAGAGACTTATGTAACTTGATATATTTTTTGTTTATAAAAACATTGTATCAGAAGTACAGTTACCAAAGAATAGATCAGCTGAAACTAAAACAACTTGTTTACACATGGATGTGTCAACTTTAAGGCATCCATGGGCCTAGCTAAATAGGGACACCATCAACACTGCACCTAGCCACACAGGAATATGCATTCACTTCAAAGTAATCCCATTGACAAAGTTCATAGCATTGACCTTAGCAGCTACTAGCATCAAAATGAAGTCTCTGTTCAAACAGACTTCAGTACTAGTAAAAAAAATCATCCATGAAATCAGTACCAATATTACTACTTTCAACACTCACCAATGCAATCCTAGCAGGATACTTTTGGCCACCTTTCTAGAGTCAATGACTAGCATGGTAGAGCTGCCTGCAAAAGTGTTGTGCTAGAGTGGGAGCAGAGTGGGGATGTACAAACTAAGCATGGTTGAAACTGCCCATCAGAAAAGATTCCTACAGCACATACATATATACATATATATATGTATGTATTAAAAAATAAGTATCGGGGTCATCAGTGGTATCAACAAAAATGCATGACTAGCAGACTTGTACTTGGCCCTTGACAAAAGAAACAGAATTCTGTACAGATTTATCTTTATCATGAGCTAGTGAATGAAGTCTCCAAACATGAAGAATCAGCCAGCAGAGTGATTAAATGAGGGCTTTAAAGATGAGGTTTTGTCCAGAATTCAAGAACTTATTTTGTTAAGAGGATCACATAGTTTGTTGCACTCTTTATTGAGGGGAGAATGCAGTATATAGTTGTAGTCAGGTTTATGGACACGTTTCCTCAAAATGCTTCTTTTGCAATTAGTTTTTAATGGGCTATTTTATGCAGAATGACTGTTGTTAAAAGGTTTTTTCGAGAAAGGGGGGGGTGATTTCTGTGACATCCAATTCAAAAAATTAGGTTGCTACATGTAAGCAATTCTGTTAAGCATATCATCAGGCCTCAATCAATGACAGGAAATGGGAGGATCATTTTTGCATTGATGTGCAACAAAAAAAGGAACATGCTTGGGAGAAAGAGGCAGCACAGTTGGAATTGACACTGGAGAATTTTATTGAGTTATGTGGCTTTGAGCTACTGGGGAATGGGAGGAGGAACGAAGAGGTGGAAGGAGATTGATACTTTCATCATATGGCTGATGGAGTCACAATTTGTTGCTTACATTTTTTGCAATGTTTTCCATTTTAAGGACACTATATAAACGCCAGTTGTTATTTCTGCTGGAATGGCTGCACAGTTCAATTGTGCTCACTGAGCACTTGTCATGCTGGAGGCTGAGCCACATAATACTACATAGGATTCTGTACTGCAGTTGTCTGGTTACAAACGTCAGGTCACAGCTGCACATGCTGGGCAGATAAGTACATGGTTCATATCCATTCTTGAGTTTACTGGGTTTATTGTGCCATGTGGAGAGGAGGGAAGCAAACAGTTAGAATTTAACAGTTAGAATTTAGGGGTGAGGTGACTAGAAATGGCAAGGAGACACTGATATAAATTTCTTGAACTGATGTAATATTATAATGTCCTACATAAGAACATGTGAATAAGAAGCAGGAGTGGGTCACTCTGCCCCTCAAACCAACTAATAAGATCATGGCTGATCTGATTACTCCATATTCCTGCCTAGCTCCAAAAATCTTTCACCCCCTTTGAAGAAGAGAAAGAACATGATAATCTGAGGAAAAAAATCCAAATTTATTATAAATTGGCAACCCCGTATTTCTGACAATGATCCTTAGATTAATAGGTCCACATTATGCCATTAGAACATTCTTTACTCATTCACCCTATCAAGATCCCTTACGATCTTATGTGGTTTAATGTTGCCTCTTATTCTTCTTGAACACAATGGATACAAGTTTAGATTGTCTAACCTTCCCTCATAAGACAACTTATCCATCCAGAAGTTAGCCTTGTGAACCTTTTCCAATGCATTTACATTCTTCCTTAAATAAAAGAGATCAACACTGTACACAGTACCGTATTTCATTCTTTGGTGTATCAGAAAAATACTGCTACAGTAGCAGCTGTGTCAAGTTACTTTTATTTAATGATTTGTGATCCAGAACAAAATTTAAACTTGAGAATGGATTGCTTGGATATCAATTTTTTTGTCTGATACATAGCAACACTGGCCTGTACTGTACTTAAAAATGCAACTGGCAAAATCCTTGGTAAAGAACACAGCTGTGTAGATGCAAGAGATACACCCTCAAGAAGGCTGCTGTGAAGATTACAGCTTTTGAAATGCAGCCCTGATTAAGGATCCTTAGAATCAGTTGGTCAGGATAAATCATTAATGAATTTTCCCAATGAAAAAAAAATCGGTGAATAGCATTTCATACGCATTTAGCTAAGCGAAAAAGTAATGGTCACTGGAAAAGGTGGGGCAAGAGTCTAGTGGTGACGGCAATGGAAGGTGAAACATTAGTGAAGAACAGCTCAGGTCGGAGGAACTCTGGACGAGTCAACAACATTAGAAACTGGACAGAGGCTGGAATGACTATAATGCACAAAATTACAGTGAACAGAGAGAAGCTTCCAGTTCCTTGTAGATTACATTAGTGCTATCCATCCATAATTAACCAAAGAGAAAAACTGAAATTGAAACACTTTAAAGAAGAAAAATCCAGTTGCCAAAAAGGTTGTAGAGCTGTAGTCAATCTATGTTCTTCAAAATGAGTTAATTTTAGCTCAGATGTAAGTGTTCTAATTGTCTTCAGCACCCCACAGCCCTCTGGTGTATTTGAAGAATACAATAATTAGATGCTTTTCCTTCATACACATTACATTTTAACAGGAAAAGGACTCTGTAATTCAATTTGCACCGTTCATAAAAAGAATAGGCTGCTGAGAAAGGGGCGTTGGGAAGTAAAAATGGGACAGGTTTAAAAAAGCAGCTGAAATTGTTCACCAACTAGGAGATAGAGTCAATTCTCTACACAAGACATGCTTCATGCTTCTTAGATTCAAAGTTCCACAATACAAAATTAGACTGGATTTGTGTGTTTTTGATGAAACTAGAGATGGGTGCAAGAAAGCAAAAGGGATGCTGGCAACAGACAGCAGAAAACAGCAGGTCAGTTACATACTGACAACATTTCACTGGTCAGGGCCAATATGCCAGCGAATGATTTCAAAAATTTCAGACCATGCTCATGCAAATCATTGTTAAGTCATTTAGTATATCTTAGATAGAAGCAATCAAATATAGCTTAAAATGGATAAGAAGGCCTCTTAAATTATGTTTTCCAAAATCAGTCTTTGAAGAGACAGTGAGCGACAAGGAATCAACCATTTTCCAGTATGTAGGTCACACTTTAAACAAAGTAGCTGCCTGCAGAATACCACAACAACCTAAGAATAAATCAACAAAACTAAACTTCCTACTGCATTATGGTATCTAAGTACAATGCATTCTTTATTTGGAAATCCTTTTGAGCAAAATGCTTCTCAACTGTATTAAATGGAATACCCCAAACAATAAAGCAATGCACCCCTCCAAAATAAGACTAACAAGGCACACAAGATACAAAATATTTACAGTACCTACCAAAAGGTGGATTTTATTCTTGTCTTCATATTTTACAAGGCTGGCTATTTTATGGCTTGCAAACAGCTCTCTCAACAGAATATATCCACCTCTGCTTTAAAAATGCTTTCAAGAAGTGGCACTTTGCCTGGGACATTTTTTCATCTTCCACAGGGTTTAATTTGTAAAGCAGTTTACAAACTGCAAATGAGAGTGAGAGGAATGCAAAAGTGAGCCAGTGAGGAAGTCAACCTCAGTTTACAGGAACACGGCTCCTAATATGGTTTAAATGATACTAAATTTCACCAACGCCACATCCGTACGTATCCAAGCAACTCTTCCAGTATCCACACCATTCAGTTCTCAGATTCCATACAATAACAATACAAATATTTGACATTTCTTGATTGATTTTTTTAAACCCTATCTAGTAAAAGTCTCCATCAAGTATTTAGTAAAAGTCTCCATCAAACACATGAAATAACTCATCAGAGGCTGCCATCCCATCGCCATTCACCTTTCATTTACAAATGCATAGCATTTGATCACAGCGCTGCCTTTCATTGAGTCGGGCATTCAGACCCCCTTCACCATTTTATATCAGCCAATTAATCTGGTACAATCAGGGAACTCATGTTCTATTAGGTTCAGCTGGAACCTCGTTACAATCACTACAAGCACCATCAATGATAGAGAGAAAAATGCAACCTACCATGTGAAAAGACTGTGCAATCCTCTCTAGTAAACAAACCCAAATCTATTTTAAAGGCACAATCTGGTATTATATCTCAAAAGCCTTCATTCTCAGATGAATGAAACATCTAATATGCTGAAACACAATAGTGCTTGAAACTCAGCCAAGCATTCACAGTGACCATAGTTCTCCAAACTATAGGATATAGTGAAATGAAAAGAACAGAACAAGCTTACAGTTCCAAAACAGAGCTCCTATTAATCAAAGGGCAGGGGACAGCCATTAGATTTTAAGTGTCAGAAGCATTTTTTAATAAAAAGTCAAGTAGAATTATCATTCCATATAAGTCACAGTACAAAAGATGATAATAAGGGCAAACAGAACATGTGGTAACATTTTTCACGGCATTTTGCTTCCTTCATTGGAAAAGTATGGTCATGCACCTGAACAATTACCCAATGCTGCTTAACACAAGTGTCAACTTGGCTTTGCTGTAATAATCCCCATGATATATCACTGAATTAAAAACGCATTCACACTGCAATACAGCATCAAATAGAGACATTTGATTGCAACACAATATGTACACTTAGCTTTCAAAAAGTTCTCAACTCTTCTGCAGGCTTTCAGGTTACTTCACAGACTGTCAATTGTAGTTGCTTGAATAAATTTTCAACTGTGTGCGCGTGAAATAGTGTCTCACTAACTTGATTGAGTCTTTTGAAGAAGCGATGAAGAAGATTGATGAAGGCAGAGTGGTAGGCATTGTCTGTATGGACTTCAGAATGGTATTTGACAAAGTTCCCCACGGTAGGCTGGTTAGCAAGGTTAGATCACGTGGAATACAGGGAAAGCTGGCAATTTGGATACAAAATTGGCTCAAAGGTAGGAGACAGAGCATGGTGGTGGAGGGTTGCTTTTCAGACTAGAAGCCGGTGACCAGTGGTGTGCCACAAGGATTGTTGCTGGGTCCACTGCTTTTTGTCCTTTATATAAATGATTTGGATGTAAATATAGGAAGTATGGTTAGTAAGTCTGAGATGACAACAAAATTGGTGGTGTAGCGGACAGTGAAGAAGGTTACTTCAGAGTATAACAGGACCTTGATCAGATGAGCAAATGGTCTGAGGAGTGGCAGATGCAGTTTAATTTAAATAAATATGAGATGCTATGTTTTGGTAAGGCAAAACAGGGCAGGACTTGCACACTTAATGGTAAGGTCCTGGGGAGTGCTACCAAACAAAGAGATCTTGGAGGTACAAATCCATAGTTCCTTGAAAGTGGAGTCACAGATAGACAGGGTAGTGAAGGTGGTGTTTGGTATGCTTGCCTTCATTGGTCAGTGCATCGAGTATTGCAGTTGAGATGTTATGTTGTGGGTGTATAGTTCATTGGTGAGGCCACTCTTGGAGTACTGTGTTCATTTTTGGTCTCTCTGCTACAGGTAAAATGTTATGATACTTGAAAGATTTCAGAAAAAATTTACGAGGATGTTGCCACGTTTGGACAGTTTGAGAAATAAGGAGAAGCTGAATAGGCTGGGGTTATTTTCCCTGGAGTGTCGGAGGCTGAGGGGTGACCTTATAGATGTTTATGAAATCATGAGGGGCATCAACAGGGTGAATAGCCAAGGGCTTTCTGCAGGGTACAAGATTCCAAAACTAGAGGGAGTAGATTTAAGGAGAGAGAGGAAAAATTTAGAAGGGACCTAAGGGGCAACTTTTTTACACAGAGGATGGTGCCCGTATGGAATGAGCCACCACAGGAGGTGGAGGCTGGTACTATTACAGCACTTAAAAGGCATCTGAATAGGTACATGAATAAGAAGGGTTTAAAGGGATATGGGCCCAATGCTGCTAATATGGGACTAGACTAGACTACAGATCTACTCCAAAACCTTAGGGACTAGACTAATTTAGGGTATCTGGTTGGCATGGATGAGTTAACAGAAGGGTTTGTTTCCATGCTGTACAACTCTGACTCTAAAAGTCTGCATCTCCAGATGAAGACAATGTGTGGAAAGAAACCTATTTTTTTTCTCCCATTTGAAATGGAGAATCCGACTTTAGCAGAGACAGGTATGTGTTCTGCACACGAGCCAATTCAATCCACAAAATAGCCAGAGGAAGGTGGAGTGGGGTTGACAATGAGTAAGAAAATTAGATTTCCTCCAAAGCATGGCCCTTTGTGCACCACCCAGGTAACCTCCCGAACCCAGATGAAAATTTCATTCTAAAATTCTAAAGTGAGTATAACTAAATGCAACAGTATAAAGCAAAGTACTGCAGGTGCTCAAAATCTTTAATAGAAATATGAAATGTTGGGAAATACCTATCAGCACATTCAGTGTTTGTGGAGAGAACAAACAAGCCTGAAAAATAGGTGCACACTTTTTCCTGAACAGGCAGAGCAAATTTCTATTCTCTCTAAAGATGCCAAATGATTTACTGGTTTGATGCTTTATGTAATATAGGTTGTGCAGCTATTGTCTTTTCAATAGTCATAAGCCATCAAATAAATAGCTGACACGCTACTATAGCACTGTATAACTAATTTACCTATAATAAATTAGATTGCATATATTTAAAGATATTTTTTAAAATTCTTATATAGTATCCACACAGGGTACCATTTTACCAAGATAAATTAGTCTATGTTGGTTTATATTCGCAAATGCATCACTTGTGAAAATGTACTTGTTAAAATGGAATGATAATGCTATCACATATATGCAGAGTACTTCCAAACTGCACTCACAATAGGCAAAAAGAGAGAAGCTCATTCATTATTCCTACTACTTTAAGGGCTTACAACTTCAAAGTCATTATTAGTATATTGCAAATCATTGGGAAATAATTTTGCTTTGCTTTGAGTGGTTGGAGAAAGAATGCTGATTTTTGCAATTGATATAATAACAACTGACTATTTGAACAGGAAATTCAAATTTACAACTATCAAGCAACAGTTAGATTAACAATCTAACAACTAGCATTTGCCTGTGTGAAACAGCAGTTTAATAACCATTTTCTTTTCTTCTGGTAACACCACTTTGAGTTCTAGGTCAATTGTAATATCAAATACTTCATGCCTCATCTGGTACTAATACGATGTCATGGGATGATACAGTATGTATATGCTAAACTATCTGTTGAATGTTTCAGCACAAGTTAAAAAGTCACCAATTTGGCCCATATATTTCTTAATTCTGTTTTATTTCACTCAGACCACATTTAACTTTTCTGAAAATTGGGGCACCAAGAACTATGCCTGGGTCTGAAAAGTGCTGTGAAAGAAGCCTCGACAAATTACTGGAGAGCAATTTTTAGATAATAGTGTACAAGTCTGCATTGTGGAAGGAAATCAAACGGGCTGCTTCATCCAGAATGGTGTCAAGCTTGAGCATTGTTGGAAATGCACTCAAAAACAACTTGCATTCATAAAATGGCTTCACTATAATAAAGCATCTCAAAGCGCTTCTTGACAGCACTGTAAAACAAGATATGACATGTTCAAAGAAGATAGTATTTCAGATGACCAAAAAGCTTGGTCAAAAGATGGATTTTTAATTTGTGTCTTAAAGCATGAAGACATAGCCACATTACAGAGTTTGAAATTCACAATGCAATACAGGGATTTGAAAATGAGGATGAACTTTTAAATTCCAAATGTTACGTGACCTGGAGCCAACAAAGGTCAAGTGATCACAGACGTGATGGGGCAATAGGACTTGTTACAACTCAAGATACAGGAATCAGAGTTCTGGATCACCTCAAGATCACCTAAAATGAAACAGCAGCAGGTAATGCATTGGCATAGTCTTCCAGACAAATGCGGCAAGAACCGCCAGCAAAATTGAAGTCAATTGGACAGAGGGGAAAATGCTCCAATGGTTGGGTCATGCCAAGCACAAAGGAAAATGATTGTGGTTTTGGAGGTGAATCATGTTAGTCAATAGGACAACTCTGCAAGAGTTCCTCAGGGTAGCGTCAAACCACCTTCAACTGCTTTAATAACTTTCCCCCTATCATAAGGTCAGAAACAGCAATGTTTGCTGATGGCAGGCACAAAGTTCAGCACCATTCGTGATTCCTTGGACACTGATGCAGTCTAAATACACTAAAGATCTAAATACACTAAAGATCTGGGCAACATCAAAGCTTGGATTGACACGGCGCAAGTAACATTCATGCCACACAAGGCCAGGCAATAACCAGTTAGAGTCAAAGTGTCACAGAGCTGTGCAGCATGGAAACAGATCCTTCAGTCCAACTTGTCCATGCCAACCAGGTATCCTAAATTAATCTAGTCCCATTTGCTAGCATTTGGCCCATATCCCTCTAAACTCTTCCTATTCATATACCCATCCAGATGTCTCTTAAATGTTGTAATTGTACCAGCCTCCACCACTTCCTCTGGCAGCTTATTCCATACGTGCACCATCTTCTGCACGGAAAAGTTGTCCTTTAGATTCCTTTTAAATCTTTCCCCTCTCACCTTAAACCCATGTCCTCTGGTTTTGGATTCTGCTACCCTGGGGAAAAGACCTTGGCTATTCTCCCTATCTATGCCCCTCATGATTTTAAAAACTTCTGTAAGATCACCCCTCAGCCTCCGACACTCTAGGGAAAATGGCTGCAGCGTATTCAGCCCTCTCCCTATAGCTCAAACACTCCAATCGTGGCAACATCCTTAAACAAGAGAAAATCAAATCACTGGCCCTCAACATTGAATGGCATTTCCAATACTGAATTCCCACAACAACATCCTTAAGGTCATCTCTGATAAGAAACTGAATGACCAGGACCACAAATACAGTGGGTAAGGAAGCAGGTCAGAGGCTAGGAATTCTTAAAAGAGTAACTCACTTTCTCCTTTCCTAAATGCACTGAGAGTGTACTGACAATTGGACTGCATCAGGACTCTTTTCAGCAGAATTAGTAATAGGTGATAAATGCTGGCTAAACAATGTTGTCCAGATCCAAACAAAAAGGAAGACTACTCCATCAATTCTGACTTTTGCCTCACAGATCATGGATAAGCTTTGAAGAGTAAGGGGAAGAATTACTTTCTGCAGAATATCCCATCTTTCACCAGTTCCTGTGGCCACAGTTTTTTTCTCTGAGAACATTTCAGTTGTTACTAGACAATAGGGACCATCCCATAAGATCATAATGCTATGAAGTGTAAGATCAGAAGCAGGCTATTCAGCCCGTCCTATCTCTTCCACCATTCAATTAGATCACAACTGATATGATAATCTTCAGTTCAACTTTCTTGCCTTTTCCCCCCATACACTTGATTCCATTACTGTCTAAAATCTATCTCAGCTTGAAAGTATTTGATAATGCAGCCTCAACAGTCCTTTGCAGTAAACAATGCCACAAATTCATTATTCTCAGAGAAGAAACTCTTCCTCATATATGTCTTAGAAGAGCAACCAGATCTTATTCTCATATTAAGCCCTCTGGTCCTAGGATATCTCACACAAAAAACATTTCCAAATCTACCCTGTCAAGTCTCCTAGGAATCTTGTACATTTCAACAAGGTCACCTCTCATTCTTCTATACTCAATAAGGTCAGGTCCAACCTCCTCAAAGTTTCCTCACATGGCATCCCCTCCAAACCTGAAAGCAATTTAGTGGACCTTATCTGGACTGCCTCCAATGCCAATATATATTTCCTTAAAGAGCCCAAAACTGTTCACAGTTTTCCAGCCGTAATTTGATTTGTGCCTTGTATAGTCTTAGCAAGACCTCCCTACTTTTATACTCTATTTCCTCTGAAATCAAGACCAACACTCTATTTGCCTTCCCCATGACCCACTGCACTTGTATGTTAGCTTCTTTTTCCTGATTTTTATGCATGAGGACTTCCAAATCCTTTTATGCTATAGGGGCTTCTGTAGTCTCATCCATTAAATAATATTCAGCTCTTCCATCTTTCCTGCCAAACCTCACATTTTCCCTAATTATATTTTTGCCCAATCGCTTAATCTGTTTATATCCCACTGCAGACTCTTTTGTCATCCTCACCACTTGCCATTCCACCTAATTTCATGTCATCCACAAACGTGGCTATAGTACATTCACTTTTCTCATCCAAATTATTTATAGATGTTGTAAGTAATTGTGATCTCAGCACTGATCGCTGCAGCACTCCACCAGTTAGAGGTTGCCATCCTGAAAATGACTCCCTTATCCCAACTCTCTATCTCGATGAGTCAATCCTCTATCTATGCTAATATACTGCCTCTAACACTATGGGCTCTTAAGTTGCCTAACATGTGATATCTTATCAAATGCCTTCTGAGAATCCAAATATATTACATCCACTACTTCCCCATTGTCTATTCTGCTTGTTAGCTCAAGCATCAACAAGCAGATCCATATCTGACCTTCTGATGGAAGAAAGGTCATTGCTGATGCAGCTGATTAATGGTTGGGCTGAGTATTGTCTAGATAAATTGCTGCATTGACGTCTGGCAGCTAACTTGATTGTTTTCCAACATGCAGTCCCTCTGATTTCTATTGGTGGAGAATTTCTCCATGATTCCCAATGATTTTAATTTTATTAGGATAATGCTACCTTAATGTCAAGGGCAGTTATTTTAATCTCACCTCTCAAATTCAGCTCTACTTTGCATGCTTGGATTAAGACTGTAACAAGTGGAAAGAGGCAGAACCCAAATCAAGTATCCATGATTTCTATAATTCACATATTTATGTGATTTCCAGTTAATTCTGAATAGATTATTGAAATTATGTCCATATATTTGAAAGCAACCAAATGGTTAGGATCACTTTTTTCTGGAATCTTAAATGAGTTATGAGAAACAAAACTGCTAAGTTTACATAATTACCACAGTAACACGATTGCCGATTCACATTTATAGGATGCAGCCAATGGCAGGTCCACAATATTTATATAATTGTCAATACTATAAAAGGAAGCCAATCCCAAAAATGCAGGTGTTCACACTGATGATTTGGCAGTTGCTGTAAATGGTCATGTACCATGGAACTTTGTGTCCAAATGTGAGTGATGATCATTGATTTTGTTTCTCAACATGTAGTTTTACATAATATTAATGTTTTCCGATGGATTGGTTTGCTTAAAGTTTAGTAATGCTCTAATTTACTAAATGACTAACATAGTCAATGTTTAAAAGCAGGTACTGATGACCTACTTGGTGACTATTTTCCACTATTTTCAGCACGTATTATAGATTCAGAGTCATATAGCATAGAAACAGGTCCGTTATTGAGCCAGAACAAAAGCTATTTGGCAGTGGGAAGGGAATACATATTTGCTTTACATAAAAACAGAAATTGTTAGAGAAACTGGGCATGTCTGGCAGCATCTGTGTTCAGAAATCAGAGACAACATTTTGGGACCAGTGACCTTTCTTCAGAACATGAATATTTCTTTAAAATCTGACAGAAGTAATTCAGTACAATATGCATTTGAAGAGAACTGAAATTATCATGACATTTTTCAGTTCTCAGATGCCAGTCACACTGAGAAGGCATCCCAAAAAGCACGGTACCAGTATTAAGACATAAAATATGGGAGAATGGTGCCAGGAGTTTGGAAATGTCTGAATGCACCTCTCTAGAGAGCTAAACGAAATAAGAGCGCTTTATGCTGTTTAAGTTGACAGGGTGTAACCTGGACACAAAAGAAGCATGCTGCATGTCTAATACAGTCTAAAAGAAAGATACCGCACTATATTAATAATGTGTAGTATTTTTATTGCTTAGTTTACGCCTCTGGTTACGAGCAGATGGTCAATGATTTGCTCTTCAGAAATGCTGATTCCTGTGGTGCAGCACCTGTCTTCTCCCTGCAACTACCACTGTTCAACTATGTACCAATTTCTTAGCACACAAAGAAACTTATTTTTATTATACTGTCTGAAAACAAGGTCATTAAATACACGAGGCTTGTAGGGACAACTAACTTCAGAACACTGTTCTCATCAGTCTCATCTGAAATTACATCCAATTTCTCTTTACCAATGTAGAAGTTTGATAGAATGCCGTCATTAAGCAGAGTACATTGTGCAGAGTACTCAAAGAGAAAGTTAAGAGGAAATTTTATCCAAATCATGTGAGGTCTCATAGTGTATTGGAGAAATTCTTCCACTGATAGAAAAACACAGAATCAAAGGTTGACAATAAGGTGGATGGCAAGAGGCACCGTTGGTCTAACCAGAGTAAGCTACACACAGTCAGGAAGAAGACATCACAACAGGAGTGAGACACAGCCTGAATGAGTATATAGTCCAGGGAATTTGGAGGCAGTGTGGGAATTCAGCGCAGAGGGGAAGAGGTGCTTTGGACTTGCTGTTTTGGCTTATAGATTTTAAGGGCTTTTTTTACAGCATAAATTGAAGCCCAGGATTGAGGGTCCAGCAGAAAGACATAAAACACAGGAAAACTAAGTTCATCGTTGGTAAATAGCTACTAACTCGACTACTTATTATAGACTACTTTCAGATTGAAGATAAAGAGGGGAAATACTTACAGGTTACAAACTAAAAGACCAATAGGAAATAGACGGGAGATAAATTATTCTCTACTCGAGCTTTGACCCACATTAGCTAAGCTTCTTCAATATCCAGATGGACAGCCAGTCTCATCCTCTTCCTTGCTCCAATATTTTCACTTTGTGCTTCATAACTTCACACCAGAGTTTTCCGCTTGCTGTATCATTTTCATTTTATCTCTAAGTGACAACACTTTTAACTTTCTCACATGTTTAGCCTTACCTGCAGGATTTCACAGACAGATCTTGATACTGACTGATGACTTGCCAGCAATTTTGCACTGAAATGTTCCTATGTCCATTCTGATTGGTTTGTGTGGTCGAATGGTAAGCATGCATAAATTCAGCTAATCCAGAGTTAAAGTAGCCCAGAACTTCAATTTATCACAGCCTTCTTTAGAATGGATTTCCTATTCTACCAGCAGGAATGATACAAGTGCAGATTTAGGTTATCCCAAAATGGGATAACCTAAATTTCACTATTGTTATACAGCGATTTACTTTGATTTTCTTCAACCACTTCAGTGATTTCAACAAAAAAAAAGCTCGATTTTACCTAGTGTGACGATACATGTCTCTAAGAGAGATTTGTCTGTCCTGGTTCTCTTGAAAAGAGGCATTGCAAATCTGTCGAGGGATCTGCTCTGTGAAAAACAGAGTAAATAGCTTTGTTTTTTTTTTGAATTAGGCAATAGAAGCACGAGTGGTGGAGTCAGGCTCACACGGACCCAGAGGTTTTGTATTTGCTTTCAGTTGTTTAAGTTGGGGTTTCTAGAGTTCAAGCTGCTGAAGGCAGCTCTCTCTCTGCTGCTGCAAAAACCTTGAGTTCCGCCTCTGCTGCTAGATTCAATCTTTTGGTTTTTCTTCTTCTTGGATTGGAGATAGCACATGAAGAATCTGTTTTGCTGAATGTGCCATCGTCAAGGCCACGTTTATGAGATGCTACTATGTTGGGACAATTGGTGAGTAGTAGTTTAATATATTTTGTTAAGTATTTTGATGAAGTTATGCCAATTCTTCTTTATCTGCTTGCATTTCAACTGTGGTCTAAGAATAAAGTGTGTTTAGCTTAAAGTCTTGTAGTTTGACAGATTGAATCACATCTGGAATGCAGCATGTTACATGCCTTTAAGTAAGATAAAAGTTAGGGTCTAGGCTATCTCCTTGATATGTTCTGAAGGCATTTGGTCTGGTCCATAACATTAGTTGCATATGTACTGATGTTTGCTGGGTTGAGTCATCATTGCTACACACCAAATCAGACCTGACGTTGGCATTCACCAATGGTTAAAAGACAGACAGTAAATACTTGTTTATGTAAGTAGAAACAACTTTATCTATTAGAAGCGAGTACTGATATACAGCACATTTATGCCAAAACGCCACTCTTTGATTGCATTTCTAAAAAGATAGTATCTAAAAACTTCAATGCAATTTACATGAAGACCTCTATACTTAAATTCTATGGAAGACTGTACAGTAGTATAAAGATTACATAGTTACAGTTATAACGGATGCAGTGCAGCACAAGTTAAAACAATATTAAATAACAGGCTGAAGAGTTTCAGAACTAGTTGCAGATAAGAAACATTTTGAAACTGAAGGCCACCTAATACCTGCCATAATAGTGGCCTGTGTCACAGACCTGGAGTTAAAGTTAAATTGTTAAACTCAGCTTTTATAAATACAGGAAGATAAACACTTGAGGCAAATCCTATCCATTAACTTTTCAGAAATGGTCTACAGTGGAGCAATGATTATTCATGGGTATTACTTTGAATAGAAGAAACAGTTTAAGTCATCAAAACTGATTTGAGAAAACATAGGCAAATATTACTCCAAAAGTGAACAATCTTTTGTTTCTAAACTGCTGAATACATTTTGAACGGTTTTTAAGCAACGCTATGCAAGCTATGAAAATGTGAGGCAGTCAGTTCACTGTCTGACACTGCCCAGGTTGATTGGAGATATTTAAGAAAAATTACTTTAAAATGAATGTCCGAAGTACTATAAATGTAAAATTGTTCCAATCCTCATTGAAGTGTCAATCACAATTACACTTCAGCACAGAACAGGTTTCAGGTTTTATGTACAACAGCACACTCTTTCTCGTATTGATGGTGACTTTACATTTTAAGCATATTTCGCAAATCACATGCTAAAACCAATCCACTATGCTCCTATTTTGCAAGGTCTGCGAATCTGAAAGTCCTAAGTGATTAAACTGCACAATACACCAGCAGACAGCTTTTTAACATCGGGAGAAAGGATTTACACACAGCTTGGACTACCAATAAGATTGCCTAAGCAGTCCTAGAGGAAAACCTAATACAATCCCTAGACAGCAAGAGTCTCCAGACATCCATAATTCAATACCAAATATAAATTCCAACCCACGAAGAGGTAGTGTAATTAATCTTTAGGGTCACACCATTCAATTATAATTGTTATACAGTCACAGAGATAATCGGTCCAACTCGTCCATGCTGACCAGGTATCTTAAATTAATCTAGTTCCACTTACCAGCTTTTGGCCCATATCCCGCTAAACCCTTCCTATTCATATCCAGATGCCTTTTAAATGTTGTAATCATACCACTTCCCCTGACAGCACATTTCACACATTCCCTTTTAAATCATTCCCCTCTCACCGTAAAGCTATGCCCTCTAGTTTTGGACTCTCCCACCCCATGGAAAAGACCTTAGTATTCACCCTGTCCATGCCCCTCATGATTTTATAAACCTCTGTAAGGTCAACCCTCAGCCTCCGATGCTCCAGCGAAAATATTCCCAGCATATTCAGCCTATCCCTATAGCTCAAACCCTCCAACCTTGACAACATTCTCATAATTCTTTTCTGAACCCTCTCAAGTTTCACAAAATCCTTTCTATAGCAGGGAGACCAGAAGTGCATGCAGTATTCCAAAAGTGGCCTAACCAATGTCCTGTACAACTGCAACATGACCTCCCAACTCCTATTCTCAATGCACTGATCAATAAAGCTGAGCATACCAAATGCCTCCTTCACTATCCTATCTACCTGCAACTCCATTTTCAAGGAATTACGAACTTGAACTCCAAGGTCACTTTGTTCAGCAGCACTCCCCAGGACCTTACCATGAACTGTGCAAGTCCTGTCCTGATTTGCCTTTCCAAAATGCAGCACCTCACATTTATCTAAATTAAATTCCATCTGCCACTCCTCGGCCCATTGGCCCAACTGATCAAGATCCTGTTGTACTGTGAGGAAACCTTCATCGCTGTGCACTACACCTCCAATTTTGGGGTCATCTGCAAACTTACTAACCATTCCTCCTATGTTCACATCCAAATCATTTACATAAATGATGAAAACTTGGGGACTGAGCACCAATTCTTGTGGCACACCGTGGCTCACAGTCTTCTATACCGGAAAGCAACCCTCCACCCCCACCATCTATCTTCTACCTTCGAGCCAGTTCTGTATCCAAATAGCTAGTTCTCCTTCTATTCCATGTGATCTAACCTTGCTAACCAGTCTACCACGAAGGATCTTGTCGAATGCCTTACTGAAGTCCATATAGATCACATCCACCGCTGTGCCCTCGTCAATCCTCTTCATTACTTCTTCAAAAAATTCAATCAAGTTAGTGACACACGATTTTCCAAACACAAAGCCATCTTGACTATCCCTAATCAGTCCTTGCCTTTCCAAATACATATAAATTTTGTCCCTCTGGACTCCCTCCATGACTTGCCCACCACCGATGTCAGATCACCGGTCGAAGGGGAGGCAATGGCCTAGTGGTATTATCACTAGACTGTTAATCCAGAGAGTCAGGGTAATGTTCTGGGGACTAGGGTTCAAATCCTGCCATGGTAGCTGGTAGAATTTAAATTCAATAAATATCTTGAATTAAGAGTCTAATGATGACCGTGCATCTATTGTCGGTTGTCGGAAAAACCCATCTGGTTCACTCATGTCCTTTAGGGAAGGAAACTGCCATCCTTACCTGGTCTGGCCTACATGTGACTCCAGACCCACAGCATTGTGTGGCTGACTCATAACTGCCTTCTAGGCAATTAGGGATGGGCAATAAATGCTGGCCTAGCCAGCAATGCCCTCATCTTGTGAAGGAATAAAAAAAAGTTCCCTGGCTTTTCCTTACCACCTTTCTTAAATAGTTGCACCTCGTTAGCCAACCTCCAGTATTCCGGCCCCTCACCTGTGGCTATTGACAATACAAGAACCTCAGCAAGGGGCCCAACAACCACTTCCCTGGCTTCCCACAGAATTCTAGGGCACACCTGATCAAGTTCCAGGGATTTATCCACCTTTATGCGTTTTAACAAGTCCAGCACCTCCTCCTCTGTAATATGGACCTTTTTCAAGATGTTGCTATTTATTTCCCCACATTCTCTATCTTCCATATTCTTCTCCACAGTAAACAATGATGTAAAATACTTGTATACTATCTCCTCAGTCTCCTGCGGTTCCACACATAGGTGGCCTTGTTGATCTTTAAGGGGGCCTATTCTCTCCCCAGTTACCTTTTTGTCCTTAATGTGTTTGTAGAATCCCTTTGGATTCTCCTTAACCCTATTTGCCAAAGCTATCTCATGCCCCCTTTTTCCCCTCCTGATTTCCCTCTTAAGTATACTCTGACTACTGCCTTTATACTCTTCTGGAGATTCACTCGACATATGCTTCCTTCTTATTCTTAACCAAAACCTCGATTTCTCTAGTCATCCAGCTTTCCCTACACCTACCAGCCTTGCCCTTCACCCTAACAGGAACATAGTCTCTGGACTCTCACTTTCTCATTTTGGAAGGCTTCCCATTTTGCAGCCATCCCTTTACCTGCAAACATCCGCCTCCAATCAACTTTTGAAAGTTCTTGCCTAATATCATCTAAATTGGCCTTCATCTAATTTCGAACTTTAACTTTTAGATCTTCCATCGCTATTTTAAAACTAATAGAATTATGGTCATTAGCCCCAAAGTGCTCCCCTATTGACACCTCAGTCACATAACCTGCCTTATTTCCCATGAACAGGTTAAGTTTTGCAGCTTCTTTAGCAGGTACACCCACATACTGCATAAGAAAATTTTTCTGAACGCACTTAACAAATCCCTCTCCATCCAAGCCCTTAACACTATGGCAGTCCCAGTCTATGTGTGGGAAGTTAAAATCCCCTACCATAACCACCCTATTATTCTTACAGATAACCGAGATCCGCCTACAAATTTGTTTCTCAATTTTCCACTGACTATTGAGGGATTTACAGTACAATGCCAATAAGGTGATCATCCCTTTCTTATTTCTCAGTTCCACCCAAATAACTTCCCTGGATGTATTCCAAGGAATATCCTCCCTACACACAGCCATAATGACATCCCTAATCAAAAATATCACTCTCCCCCCACCTTCTCTCTTGCACTCCCCCGCCCTTTCTATCCTTCCTATAGCATTCATACCCTGGAACATTAAGCTGCCAATCCTGTCCTTCCCTGAGGCACATCTCTGTAATTGCTATAATATCCTAGTCCCATGTTCCTAATCATGCCTTGAGTTCATGTGCCTTACCTGTTAGGGCTCTTGCAATGAAATAAATGCAGTATAATTTATCAGTCCTACCTCATTCTCTGCTTTGTTCCTGCCTGCCTGACTGTTTGACTTACTCTTTTTCCCAATTGTACCAGTCTCCGACTTCTCTTTCCTCACTATCTCCCTGGATCTCCCCCCGCAAAATGGCCCCACCAATTTATCAGAGATAGTAAGAACTGCAGATGCTGGAAAATCCGAGACAACAAGGTGCAGAGCTGGATGAACACAGCAGGCCAAGCAGCATCATAGGAGCAGGAGGGCTGACGTTTCGGGCCTAGATGATGCTGCTTGGCCTGCTGTGTTCATCCAGCTCTGCACCTTGTTGCCACCAATTTATCAGTCCCCTTTCAATTCAGGTGTAGTACATCCTTCTTATACAGGTCACTTCTACCTGAGAAGTTCCAATGATCCAAATCCTTCTCCGTTGCACCAGCTTCTCAGCCACACATTCATTTGCTCTATCCTCTTATTCCTACCCTCACTAGATCATGGCACCAGGAGTATTCCAGACATTACTACCCTCAAGGGCTTATTTTTTCAATTCCTGCTTAACTTCCTATATTGTCTCCTCAGAATCTCGTCATTTTCTCTTTCTATGTCGTTAGTTCCAATGAGTACAATGACCTCCTGCTGATCCCTCTCCCCTATGAGAATATTCTGCAACCTCTCAGAGATATCATTGATCCTGGCTATAGCGAGGCAACACACCATTCTGATGTCTTGCTATTGGCTGCAGAAACATCTATCTGTGCCTCTGACTAGACAGTCCCCTATTACAATTGATCACTTGGAACCTGGAGTACCCCTCGTTACATTAGAGCCAGTCTTAGTACCAGAAACCTAGCTCTTAGCGCTACACTCCCCTGAGAGTACATCACCCGTTAAATTTTCCAAAATAGCATACTTGTTTGAGAGGGGGATAACTGCAGAAGACTCCTGTACTACCTGCCTCCCTCTCCTACCTTTCCTGGAGGTCACACATCTACCTGACTGTATCTGCGGTTTATCTCCCTCCCTGCAACTGCCATCCATTGCACCCCCTAGCTCCTGTAAAATCCTCACTCCCTCTATCTGCCCGTCCAACTGATCCATGTGATCTGATAGATATCAGCAACATGGAAACTTTCCCTAATCTCCCACATCCAACAAGAACAGCACATCACTCTTTGCACCTTAACAATCTACAGACCCAGAAGATAGCACCGTTTTACTGTTCTGAAAACACTGCTCCAGGCTAGCTTAGTACCTATGCTAAGGTTTTGGAGTAGATCTGTAGCTCGGGTTGTGGGTATTGAGGTTGGTTGGCTCGCCGAGCTGGTTTGTTATTCCGCAGATATTTCGTTACCGTGCTTGGTAACATCCTCAGTGCAGCCTCTGATGAAGCGTCGGTGTGTTTTCCCGCCT
>NC_063335.1:44618993-44673502 GCF_021869965.1 Rhincodon typus
AGGCGGGAAAACACACCGACGCTTCATCAGAGGCTGCACTGAGGATGCTACCAAGCACGGTAACGAAACATCTGCGGAATAACAAACCAGCTTAGTACCTATGCTTTTATATTTTTAAAGCTTAATCAAGAGACGGATCTCAACAAAAACATATAATCAAAAATGAACCCACTCTACTCACTATTGTAGATTTGCAAAAAAAAAAGTAAGTTTAACTTCTAAAACTAACCACTTAACTGCTCCCCTGCTGTGAGCTCCCCCATACAGACTTCTCCAAGATCAGCTGAATTTCGCTGTTTCTTTATTTTTCTCAGAATCAACTCCAACGTCAAGAGATACTTGAAACCAAAACAGCAAAAGCAGAGCTGTGCAGATTCACTGCTGGATCAAACAGCGGTATAAGTTTCCTTCTCCATTTGAGTCACTTCCCATGTGGTTACTGCCTTGTCTCCCTTCCTCCTTTTTAAAGTATCATTGTTTGATCTCTTTTCTCCCCGAAGTTCCAAAACAATGCAACAGCTTATAAAACAGTAATTACTGCTCCTAGAATTCAAGGAAATCAGCTCCAACACTGAAAATACCTCAAAAAAAGGGAGCAGCTCTTACAGCCACAATTTTTCCCGTCCCCTTGTTTGCATTACCCAGAATTCTTTTTCTTGAGCTCATGGTCAAACCTCAACTCAGTGGTATCACTCTCAACTCAGCAAGAAATCTATGGGTTTCAAACCCGTGCCAGAGGCCTGAGTACATGGTCTAGGAGTATTACACTGTTGGAGGCACCAATTCTCAGATGTTAAACCAAGGCACTGTTTGTTCTTATTGCTGGTTATAAACATTGCCACTGCATTATTCTGAAGTGCACACGAGTGTCTCTTGGGGTCTCAACCAACAAGTAAAACAGATATAATGATCCTTCATTTCATCACTATTTGTGGGATCCTGCTGTGCACACATCAGCTTCCATGTTTTCTATATTAGATCAGTGATGACATTTCAGAAGTATTTCATTGACTATTAAGCATTTTTGGATGTCCAAGGAGCAGAGAAATACAAGTCTTTCTTTTCAGGTTGTGATTTTCCTATATTTATTGAAAAATTGATGCATTCAACTGAAATGGCATGGGTTAAATCTTGCATTTATTGGGAGGTGGAGGGGACTGCATATTCTTCTGAGCGTCATAATTACATAATCCAGTTTTACAACACAAACACTGGAACTGTCCTGAAGCTCCAAGCTAATTGAGTATACTAGTAGAGCCGTTCAGAAGGTCTCAAAATCCATTGTCTAGGATTATTCATCAATTTCTCGTCTCTGACATAATTCAACCAGTATTAACATCTTTGATTACCCTCGAGCAGCAATACTTTTTCAGGTCACACATGGGATTAATTCAGTGCTTCAACTGATCTTACTCATGTTGCACTCACACAAAAAGATTGGTTTAGCCAGAGTTTCACAAAGTGGGGGGTCAGGACACCAGTGGATCACTGGCAGCAATTTTGGGGTGGCAAGCTCTGAGGCAATGGCCGACCTTCATCCACCTGCTGTCGAAGTTTTCTCCACCTTCCTCCACCACTCATCGAAGGGTCACATCAAGTTTTAAGCCTCAAAATGGGAAAATGATTTAGATGTATGCACAAGATTAATTTAGGATATGTGGTTGGCATTGACAAGTTGGACCGAAGGATCTGTTTTCATGCTGTACAGCTCTATGACTCTAAATGCTCTTTAGAAGCTTTATGTTCAGGACAAGGAAGTGCAATGCAACTTCTCCACAGAAAAAAAAAATCTAGACAAATAAGTATAACATAATTTCAGAAACTAGGGATTATCAAAAACAATTAAACAGTGAGACTTTTCATCTACTCAGCTGTAGAACCTAGTCAGTCACATGTACTGGTCTTCCACAGAGAGAAAATTTACACTAGATTTATCCTAAAATTTGAAATAATATTTAGCAATGGCCCATTTTGCAACTTATTTACATCACAGTTCTTTGTAATAATGTATTTAAAATGGTGCTGAAGTCAATGGGCAATGGAAACTGAAAATACACTTCTTTAAACCAGTGTTCACTTATTTTAGTGAAGAACAAGTTACCCTGTAATACGTCTTATTTATGATGCCTCAACCTGATCAGTGTCTTAAAAAAGCAAAATACGACAGATGCTGGAAATCTGGAATGAAACTGGCATGGAGAAAGTCAGCAGGTCTGGTAAAACTGTGGAGAGGATTTAACATTTTGAGTGCAATATGACTTCTTCAGGACTCCACTTTGACGACTTCCATTTCTATAATGCATATATAAGGCTGCTTGCTCTCTATATGGAGAACAGAAGGTCAGAGGATGGGAATTATTTGTAAATAACTCTCTTCGTGACTTCCCAAAGCCTGTCCATTGTCTACAGGGCACAAATAAAGTGCGTAATGGAATACTTCAACATTCAGGACACTACCTTCCAATTTGCAATTTGTAACACCTAATAGGACATGAACAAAAGATGCGTGGGAACATCACCAAATGCAAGGTCCTGTCCAAGCAGTGTCCTGATTTGGAGCTATTTTGCTGTTCCTTTACTATCAGAATCCTGGAACTCTTCCCTGACAGCACTGTGGTTGTACTAATATCAGATGAAATAAAGTGGTTCAAGAAGGTAGCTCATCACCATCTTCCAAATGCCAATTGGGGATGAGCAACAAATACTGGCCTATGCCACAACACTCGATTTAAAGAAAAAGCTTTTAAGAAACTTTGTCTAGACACCTCATTCTTCATGTTTTTAGCCATCTCTTCCATTGTTGTGCTTGGATTTTGTGACAGTTAAGGTGTTTTATAAAAGCAGGTTGTCATGACGAATGATTGTGTTTTTGGATTTATGTCCAGATTATGTAACTGGAGCAAGATTTCATACTAAAATTATTTTCCAATGACATTAAATTCATCATAACCTGAAGAAACTAATTAAACTTGGGTCCGAAAATGAATGGATATTATTCTCCATACTGCCCAATATTTTTAGTGTATATGATAAAATTAATTAGGAGCTGATTAATAGTTATATCCAGCTAAATTTTTGTTCATCCACAGTGACAAGGTATTTGAACAAGCCCTTCTGATTATTAAATCAATCCTGATGTAATACAGATCATGAATTAAATGTGAGCACGGGAAACATTATAGCTCAAATGTAATTTATGTATTGAATTCTTGCTAAAGAAGATGCCACAATTTTTTCTTGCAAGTGTTATTTATGCAGTGAAAATAAGTGAAAACTGCTTTAAAAAAGTATATTTTCAATTTCCATTGCTTCCATTGAAATGACTTCAGCACCATTTTTAACTCATTATCACAAAGAACAGAAGAATCTGAAAACACTGGCATGGCCAATTCAAGTCAAATTTTATCTGTAAAGCACGGTCACATTTCACTAGAAATAAGCACAAATGCCTTAACTATTAACTCATGGAGTAACAGCATAGTAGGCAGGAATGACTGATGAGGGTGCTTTCTGAACTCATTCAAATCCTACTTTAAATTACAAAGCATGATAATTCATCAGAAGTAACTGGATAAATTTTACAAAAGTTGTACTTATGTCCTCCCATTCAACTATCATTGTATACAAGAACAACATTCCCTGTTTCTTGCATAAATGTTATTTTATGTAACATCTGAACTATTCAAGTCAAGGAACTCCCAGGTTCAAACTGCTGCATTTATTAAGTTAATCAATCAACAGCTGTTGGTCTGCTACAAATTGGCCTCAATGTCACAGGGTGAGGGAAGAAGCAAAGTATATAGAAATGACATCAGACAGCAGTTGGTCTATTGCTACTGGCATGGCATCCGCGTTCATTTTCAACTAGAATTAAGGTAGGGCAGCAAGGGTAAATAAAGAAAATAAATTGAGCTAGCTCAAGTTTTCTCTCCCAGCAAGCTATCTGTGTCAAAAACAGAAATTAGTGGAAAATCTCAGCAGGACTGGCAGGATCTGTGGAGAGAAATCAGAGGTAATGTTTCAGGTCCACTGACCCTTCTTCAGCTAGGAAAAAGTTGTTTTTAACGCCTTGGGAAGGAGGTAGGAGCAAGCTGTGCAGGATTGGTAAACTATGAGCTTCGAGGTTGTGTGGGGGGAGATGACCAGATGAAATGAGGTTAGTAACTGTTGTGAACATGACACAGTGATGTTCCATCGTGGGATCACAGTCTGGGGGTGACGGGAGGAGGTATCTGAGAGCTAGCGCCCAGCCTCTGCAATATAGAGGTCAGTCCTCCAGACAACAACAGCACCACTCTTGTCAGCAGGCTTAATTACAAAGTCAGGGTTGGATCTGAGAGCAAGGTGTGCAGTCAGTTCACAGGGAGATAGGTGTGAATGAGTGGGAGGGTGGTGGGTCAGAGAAATTGAGGTGACCAAGGTCACGTTGACAGTTCTTGGCGAACAGGTAAAAGGCCAGAGGGAGGGATCGGGGGAAGGTAGAGTTGTTGAGGTAGGTGAAGAGGTTTGTGGGACAGAGAAAGGATGCTTTCCAAAGAAATTGCACGGAAGCGAAGGTAATGGAAGAAGGATTCAATATCATGTCGTGCCCGAAATTCATTGCCATCTGTGGTCCTGGTTACCAAAAATAATTGCAATCAACCTCAAAAACCTTTGGAGCATGGGGAGGGAAGAAGGGAGATAGAGAAAGAGACAGAGCCAGAGAGAGAGAGAGAGAGACAGACAGACAGAGACAGTGAGAGAGAGAGACAGAGACAAAGAGAGAGAGACAGAGACAAAGAGAGAGAGACAGAGACAGAGAGAGAGAGAGAGAGTGAGAAACAGAGAGACAGAGAGAGAGAGAGACAGAGAGAGCGAGTGACACAGACAGAGAGCGAGAGAGAGAGAGCAAGGCAGCAAGGGAGGGAGGGAGGGGAAAGTGTGCAGGTAACTGAAGTCTTCTTCAGAAGAGAGACATTTCTCATGGAAATGTATGACTTCATTCAGGGCATGAAAGGTAAAACTATATGTACAACCAACATTTTACACTTTCCTCACCTTAAGCACCACAGTACTTGCAGCACTCATCCTTCCAGAAACCTATTCCTGTATTTCTATTTTCATGAACATATCTCCTCACTATTCACTTACAGTTACAAGCTTCTAATCATGCTACACGATGGATGTCACAATGGGAAAAGTACCATGAAGAACAGCAGAAAGATATTGGATGAAACATGAGAGAGCGCAGAAAGTAAAATCCATAACTGGAAAATAAACATTTTTACATGCATAGAAGTCAAATAATGTTACTTTTATGGAATTGCTATTTACAGCTAAAGCATGTCTTCTTACAAGTCCACAACTAAATGAACAGCTTTAATTCTGCGCATGCTGGTGTGATATAAATTAATGTTGTAAATTAAGCAGCTCTCCATCTGTTTCCAGGTTTGCTGTAATCATCATGATTTAATGTCAACTACTGCAAGCCCAACCTCAACATGCTTAGCCTGCATCCAATAGGGTTAATGCTGAGATGACAAGGTGTGGAACTGGATGAACACAGCAGGCCAGGCAGCATCAGAGGAGCAGGAAAGCTGACGTTTTTGTTCTGGATCCTTCAACTCCTCCCCTCTCACAGGGTTAATGCTACTGTCAGCAGTTCTCAACCACATGGGATACTCTGCAAATCTGCTCAAGAAAAAAATCACTGATTTTCAAATCTTGCTGACAACATGGATAGAGAGCAATTTATAAATAAAGTACATGGTGACATGGCTTCCCCAAAATACATGTTTTTTAAAAATGTACAAGGAGGAAAAAAAAACTCCTGAAAGATACATTTAGATTGGCGCTCATTTAGTTTAGAATGCAAGACAGCCATCCATGTTCCATTTCCCTGTATTCCAATGCCAAAAGCTGATCCCTTATCCTGTGTATAAAATCATGAATGGATCTTGAGATTAAGTTGCCGTGCATAGTAGTATTGAAGGAAGATGGACCAATAAATACGAGATGCCACCAAATAAAATGAAAGCAGGGTAAACAGGGGCCCCTAAGTCCTAGTGAAAATATTTGGTCTATGCTGAGTAACTTCGCAAGAGTGCTATGAATTGATCCCTGAGCAAAGTGAGAAAAAGTTTTGGGTGGGCTGGCGGGTTTTGTAGAAGGAAACACGATGACAAAACAACAGTGGCTGCAATTCAAAATTCACTTGTGTGCATGCTTATATGTGTGTACACGCGCAAATTTCTGATGATGACACTAGATTAGTAACCGAGAAGCCCAGGCTGATGTTCGGAGGACATGGATTAAAATCCTAACACTACAGCTGGTAGAATTGAATTCAATTGATTAATCTGGAATGGAAAGCTTTACCCAGAAATGGAAACCACAAAACTATAATTGGTAGTTGTAAAAGTCAGTGTGGTTCACTAATATCCTTCAGAGAAGGAAAGCTGTCACCTTATCAGTCTGGCCTACTTGTGACTCCAGATCCACATCAACGCAGGTGTCTTTTAATTGCCCTCTGAAATGGACAAGCAGTTCACTCAGTTCATAGTAAGTAGTGATGAGCAACAAATACTGACTTTGCTGGCAATGCCTACATCCCAAGAATTAATGAAGACAACAAGCAGATTCAGGAACAGCTTCTTCCCAACTGTTATTAGACTTATGAATGGACTCTCTAGCCTCAAATAATGCTGATCTTGCTAATGTTGAACTCGCCTAGCGCAGCCCCTGTGCAATGTAACTGTATGCCTCTGTCTAAGTCTTTTTGATCTGTACATCCTTGCTATGATCTGCCTTCACTGTGCGTAAACAAAGCTTTTCACTGTACTTCAGTACTGAGACAACAGTACTGAGGATATGATAATGCACCATAAAAATGTAAGTTCTTCTCTTATCTCAAAAATACAAGTAGAAGGAAAGGTTTTAATCAATAGAGCAGATACCAAACATTGAAAATAAAGCTGGAACATTCACAGGAGAAAAGCACTCAATTATTCATAAGCAGTGTTCATTGCAATATGCATGGGACTTTAATTTTTTTTAAATTCCTGTAACAATCTACTGATGGATTAGCACTGAACACCATCAAGGGATACTACAGATAGTAACTTAGGAGTATGAATCAGCCCTTCAAGCCTACTCCACCATTCATTCATATATGGTTGTGGTCTAAACTCCAATTTTCCATCTGCCCTCTGAAAATATTGCCTTTCTTTCTCTACCAAAAATATAATTCAGTCTTGCACAAATCAACTTCCAGTGTTTTCTGAGAAAGAAAATTTCATAGACTTGATATTAAATACACTGGTTTGCATTTTACTGTCTGTTATTTCTCAACTTCACTTCCCAGGGTTGAACTTAATCTGATTGTTCCACATTATGGGCAAAGTACTGCAGTGGTTTGCCATTGCATTCTGCAGGAAAGCTAACAAGGAGACACCCGCTCTTATTGTTTACTAGCAGGCATTTTGGTTGAACAGTGCTCAAATAGAGTTTCTACCCAATGCTGTTTAACAGTAAAAATATTTTAACTGGTTTGGTACAAAACGTCAGAAAAGTCTGGGATAAGATTGCCAGTCTACCATGTAACCAGGAATTATTCCACATCCAATATCGCAGTAAGGTACAGACGAGAGAAAAAAACTGTTCATATTTCTTCTATGGGAAGTTGAAAAGTTTCTTTTATTAAAATTTCAAAACAGTAAGTTTAACTTTATAGTTGTGTAGATTTCAACAACTCAAAGTGAAGAAGCAATAACATAGCAATTTGATTTCAACAGTTTCCAGACTAGCCAAACTGGATCATCTACCACAAAAGTAATCAATGAAACAAAGTACCTGTAGCTCTACTAAGCCCTGAACACCAACTAAAAATACAACAATGGCCTCCCAACTCATCTCCATGGGTCATTGTATTGCTGGAACCTCATTTTTGACAAAAACATATTTAACAATACTTCCCTTTTAACAAATATCAATATAGAAACAGGGTTTCATTGAGTTGCAGGCATTGATATAAATAAAAATGTCACTTATTCACCATTTGCATTGCTTCAAATGAAAGTAAATTGCATTTAGGATATGTAGGTTAGGTGGGTTATAGGGGGATGGGTCTGGGTGGGATGCTCCAGGGGTCAGTGTGGACTTGTTGGGCTTAAGGGCCTGTTTTCACACTGTAGTGATTCTATGTGTTCTATTCTATGTGTTTTGGATTTTACTCCTTGAACCACAGGTTAATTCCATATATTGAAAGCGATTTTGGCAGCAATTATAAATTTCTTTTATGAGTTTATGCATGTGCCCCATCTCACTGTTAATGCACAATAATTTTCCGGAATGACCTCTATTCCGAACAAACACTATCTACAAGTTTGCTGATGACACCACCGTAGTGGGACTGATATCTAACAATGATGAGTCAAAATACAGAAGGGAGATAGAGGGCTTGGTGAGGACATGGTGCAATGAAAACAATCTCTCTCTCAATGTCAGCAAAACTAAAGAACTAATCACTGACTTCAGAAAGAAGGGAGGAGAACACGTCCCCATCAACATCAATGGAACAGAGGTTGAGAAGGTGGACAGCGCTGAGTTCCTCAGAGTGATAATAACCAACAACCTGTCCTGGACTTTCCATGTAGATGCGACAGTCAAGAAGGCACAACAATGCCTCTTTTCCCTCAGCCGGGTCAGAAATTTGGCATGTCCATAAGGACTCTCACCAACTTCTATGGATACACCATTGAAAGCATACTGTCTGGGTACATAATGGCCTGGTATGGTGACTGCTCTGCCCAGGACCGTAAGAAACTACAGAAGCTGGTGCGCACAGCCCAGACCATTACGGAAGTCAACCTTCCATCCATGGACTCCATGTATATGGCTCGCTGCCACGGAAAGGCTGCCAAAATCATCAAAGACCCATCGCACCCCAGTAATGATCTCCTACAATCTCTTCCATCTGGCAGAAGATACAGAAGCCCGAACACATGCACGAGCAGATTCAGGATTAGCTTCTTCCCGGCCATTATTAGACTTATGAATGGAGTCTCTAGCCTGAAATAACGCTGATCTTGCTAACGTTGATCTCGCCTAGCGCACACCCTGTGCAATATAACTATATGCCTCTGTCTAAGTCTTTTTGATCTGAACATCCTTGCTCACTATGATCTGCCTGTACTGCTTGTAAACAAGGCTTTTCACTGTATTTCAGTACACGTGACAATAAATCAACCAATTGACATGATCCCATATACTCTACTCTTCTAATTGTATAGGTCAACACACTGTCACAGTTTGTTGATTACAGTTTTGCATTAGTTGGACATGTTGAGCCTCTAATATTCCAAGGGTCACAGATCAATTTAAAAATTCATCTCCTCTCTTTGATCATTAAACAGGGGTGTTTGAATTCACTTATTAATGTAAAGTGCTCAGAAAAGCTTATACAAACCATTTCAGCACAAACCATGACTTACCACTGATTCACAATTCAGTGCTACTACTGAACATACACAACAATCTTACTCATCTACTTCTTTCCGCCCTTCCCCAAAAAATGCAATTGAAACTGCAAAAGCCCTCTTCTATTTGTAATAGAGTCATTCAAACCAGAAAAAAGTTTAAAAGTTTAAAACCAGTCTGTGCTGTGCTTCATGATTTCACTATAGGCTGATGGCAAGGCGTCTATAGAGGAGGGGAAAATAAATTCCAGTTCCCGCTCAAAATTATATGTAATGATCATTCTTATAAAGTGTACATGTATTAACTGTAGCTCAGGATAGCAAATCAGGCTGATGAACCTCTGTTTAGGTTCCGATACACGAAGAACCACCATTTGGGTAAAATACGAAGGCTGCTGACATCCATGAATAATACCTCAGCACAAGTAAACCAACAGCAACACTGGTCAATTTCTTTTTCATCTTTGCAAATTTACTAAACTCTATAGGCAACAGTTTCACAATCCATGCAGTAGTTCTTATAATTAAAATAAACTCTTCCATGTTTAAAATTGGGACCACATGTTAAAAAATTTGGAAAGCAATGAAGTGAAATGTGGACAAGACAAAGGTTGCCATCTGCATGGAACAGCAATTTTTATAAATCCAAATTTTACATAAATAAAGTTGACCAAGTTGAAGATTTACAGATGCAAACACCACAAGTTTATACCTCAATGAGAAAAATCAACATGAAATGGGAAACCAAGGACAAATATTAAAGAAGTATTTGTTGAAGGAAAGTCTACATTAGTTAACTGTTAATGCTTGTCCTCAGGCACCTCTTTCAGGCTGTCTAAACATACCAACCAACTTCAAATCTTTCACAAATAGAGACAGATATCGTCTTTCTCTAAGGCATCTCACACAAGTTTGAAAAACTCAGCTGGGAAGTTCAAGCTGGTATCTTTTTGGATCTTCCAAGCTATAGAAAATTGGTGTGTACTTAATATGCTCCAAATTTAAATACTTTATTATTAACATATCCGAAGACTGCAATGTGGTATGGAAGCAATTTTGACACATATCTCAATGCTGATGTTTTATATTAATAAATACAGCTACAGCATGTAACATGTAATGCACTCCCTTGAACCTAGTCCAAAGTCTATGTGAATAGCCTTGGATATTTCTACTGTTGTGCACGGTGTTATCAGTAGTGTGTATTCCTGGGTACACAGCTGATTAGGAATGGGACAGAAGGTTAAAGATAGTAATATTCAAATTAGATGTTGAATAATTCAAGTGAGATGTTGTTAATTTCTTGAGTTTGTGAGGGGAAAAGCAAGAAAAAAAACTGAAGAACCCATTAAAGAGAGATAACACAGTGTGGAGCTGGAGGAACACAGCAGGCCAGGCAGCATTGGAGGAGCAGGAAAGCTGACATTTTGGGTCGAGACCCTTCTTCAGAAATCAAAGAAAGGGTGTGATTTGACTGAAGAATTTCTAAATTATTTTCCCCATTCTTAGAGTCATTTTTTTGAAAAAAAATTGTTCATGGGATGTGGAACTCACTATGAACCAGCACTAATTGCCCATTCCTAACTGCCCAGGGTTAAGAGTCAACCAGATTGCTGAGGATCTTGGAGTCACATTTAGGCCAGACCATGTCAGGATGACCGATTTCCTTCATTGAAAGGCATTAATGAATGAATGAAGAATATTTTTAAGAAAATCAACAGTGGTTGCATTTTTGCCATTAGGCTTGCTTTTTATTACAGGGTCATAGAGTCTTACAGCATGGAAACAGACCCTGTGTCTAACTAGTCCACGCCGGCCATGTTCCCAAACTAAACCAGTCCCACTTGGGTGCGTTTGACCCATACTCCTCCAAACCTTTCCTATTCATCTACTTATCCAAATGTCTTTTAAATGCTGTAAGTGTACCTGTATCCACCATTCCTCTAACAGTTGATTCCATACATGAACCACTCTCAGTGTAAAAAAAGTTGTCTCTCATGTCCTTTTTAAAATTTTCTCCTGTCACCTTCAAAACGTCACCATCTGCCAAGAAGGGGGTTCAAACATATTAGTCTGAAATTCTAGATTACTAATCCAGTAACATGACCACAGCACCACTGATTCCCTAAGGATCATCCTTTTTTCCAAAGATGTGAGAATAGTATTATTTTTATACCAATAAAGACACATACAAAGAGAAACATATTATCTCAAAGCTGGGACATGAAAAGTGCAAATTCTTATGTCAATGCATTAATGTTTGAACATGAACAATGTGCAGGGACAAATGCAAATTTTATCAACTGTTATAAAAGCTCTATCTGCTGTAACTACACTTCTCAGCATCAAGAAAGCAATCTTACAACAACATAACCACCTGAAACATGACATCTCAGTTTCCTTCACTTGGTTTCTAACACCCTTCTTTCAAAGTACAGCATAATCTCCATGGAGCATCGAGTTCCAATTCAGAAAACAGTTACGCAACATATCGAAAAGAAAAAAAGAGCTCTGCTGGGAAAAATCTAACAAAATAGCCAAATCCTTCAGGATACTAGACAATGTCAATAAAATAGAACTAGAAATGATAAATACGCGGCCAAGGGGAAGATGGCAATCCTTCTGAAAAACAGCATCAATAGTTTAACCGAGTTGATTTTATACTTTTATAAACCATTTCATCCATTGGTAGAAACACAAGCTTTCTTGTAGTTACTATACTGTACTAAAATTCTTACATTTGCATGCCTGAATCAAATTATATCCGCCGGCTCATCCTAATGCACCTCAATAAAATCATTTTCGACTCCATGGGAACATAACTAGCTTGAGTTATTTTCGAGTGACAAAAATATCCACACTAGTTACGGACACAGCACAACAAATCATCTTGTGACAGGTCTGTAAGAACATTACTTTCTGACAAGTATCTCAGAAATGGTTCAATTCATTAAGAACTTCATAAAACTTAAAATTCATAAAATTATTGCTGAAAGTATGATCCAAATAACACTTGGAGATAGTTAAATAGCTAATTTGTAGCACACAGTTATTCAAAGTGAAATCTAATGCCTTAACTTAGAAAACTTTGAAGATCACATATTCTGGAGAGAATTTCTTAATTTACAACCAAGAGTTTTTATATTCTGTACCTAATATTAATTTCTGTCCATGTACAGAACTAATCAAGAGAAAGGGGCATATTACCTGGACAACTGTTTCAGACGGCAGTCGTACTCCTCAGACTAGTTAATTCAGAACTGATCTGTGATTAGGGACAGGAGGGCGTGACTGCAGGTGAGGCAGTTATGAGGAGCTAAGAGGTTGTGATTGAGGAGCTTTAGCCCCTGCCACCATCCAACAGTTATGAGGTTCTTGCAGCTGTGCAGACATGAGTGGGGACTGCAGAAAGAATCGACGAACTGACCATGACACCTTGAAACAGTGTGCCATTTAAGTGGCAGAAATAGAGGAGGCGAGGGTACAGAAGAGACAGAAATATTGTTGCTATTATTGTGGTAGTAGTAGCAATAGGAAAAAAGTATAATTAGAGGGATAGATACTGTTCTCTGCAGCCATAAGCGGGAATCCCAAAGGCTATGTTGCTTATCTAGTGCTAGGGTTAAAGGGTACCTGCTCAGGGCTGGAAAAGAACTTAGAATGGGAGGCGGGGGATCAAGTTGTCATCCACAATCTGTATTGCTGCTGAAAGATTTTGAACAGTTAGGAGCTAAATTAAGAGCAGAATGGGGAGCTGTTCTTAAACCATGCTGGTAAACAGTATTCTGGCGAAGCAAGTAACTAGTTCTGTAAAAAGGGCTCCAAACTAATTAGAAAGAAAGAGGATTTGGGAGAAGAAACACAGACTTAAAAAGCAACAGGATCTAGCAGCATTACAGGGTAGCTATTTGGATAACGTTACCCAAAATGGGTCATGAAGGGACAGAGTGTACAAATAGTGTCAAAGACAGAAAAAAATGGTGTAAGTGCAAAATTAATGGCCCTTTACTGGAACACATACAGTATTTGGAACAAGATAAATGAATTAATGGCACAAATACAGGTTACTGGGTATGATCTATAGCCATTACAGAGATATGCTGACAAGGAGATCAAAGCTGGGAAGCAGGGGTATGAGACTTTTCAAAAGGACAGGCAAGAAGGAAAACGTGGCGGAGCTGCATTTTTAGCACAGAATGGAATAAGTACAATAGCGAGATACGACCTTGGATCAGGAAATGTAGAATCCCTATGGATGGAGATAAGAAATAAAAAGGGGAAAACGACACAGAGTCCATAGAGTTGGAGCTAATACAAGGATCACTGGATTTATGAAAGTCCAACTTACAAGCACTCTACAGACTCCCTTGGCAAGATCAAGAATATGTCAGAAGATAATGAAGGCATGTAACAAAGGCAGAATATTAATGACTGGTGACTTTAATCTTCGTGTATGTTGGAATAACCAGACTGGCAGAAGCAGCCATGAACTTATCAAATGTGTTACGGTGATTTTCCCAGAACAATATGTTGTGGACCAATCAGATTATTTTGGATCTATTGATACGTAATGAAGCATGTTTAATAAATGATCAAAGCAAAAGAACCCCTTGGAAATAGTGACCACAACATAGTAGAATTTAGCATTCATTTTGAGAGGGAGGAACTGGGTCAGAAAAAACTGTGCTAACTTTTTTTTAATATATTTAGATATGGGATGTGGGCATCACTGGCTAGGCCAGCATTTATTAGCCAAAGGGAAGTTAAGAGTTAACCGCATTGCTGTGGGTCTAGAGTCACATGTTGACCTGACTAGGTAAAGACAGATTTCCTTCTCTCAAGAAAGCTAGTAAACCAGATGGTTTCCACAACAAATTGATGAGGTTTACCTCGTTGCCACAGACTAGCTTTTTATTCCAGATTTTTTATTGAATTCACCACCTGCCATAGCAGGATTTGACTCTAAGTCCCCAGAATATTAACCAGGGTGCTGGATACCAGTCCCAGTGACACTACTGTCACCATCTTTCCCCAAAATAAGGGTAATTACAAAGGAATGAGGGCAGAGCCAGCTGAAGTGGACTGGGAAAAGAGTTTAGCAGCAAAGATAGTTGAGGAAAATGGCAGATGTTTAAGAAAATAGAACACGGCTCACAGCAAAGATATATCCCAGTGGGCAAGAAGGATTCTAGGAAGGAGATAAAATGGTTAAAGTTAGCATCAAATTGAAAGAAAATCATACAATTTGGCAAAGATTAGTGGGAAGCCAGAGTTTTTCGAAAGTTTTAAAAATGAACAGAACATAACCAAAAACAAATAAAGATGACGACAAGGGTCACAGTGTGGAGCTGGAGGAACACAGCAGGTCAGGCAGTATCAGAGGAGTAGGAAAGTCAACATTTCAGGTCGGGACAAATAAAAAAATAAAGAAAAACAAACAAAGACGACAATAAGCTTTGAGGATGGAATCACAGAAATCACAACAGTGCAGAAAGAGGCCATTCGGCTCATCGAGTCTGCACTGAACCTCTGAAGAGCATCTCACCCAGAGCCTTAAAAAAAAGTCCAGAGAGTTGGAGTTAATACAGGTGATCCCTAGATTTATGAATGTCCGACTTACAAGTACTCGTACATACGAAATCGATCCCATAAAAGAGCATAATTTTAAATATAAGACATATAACCTTTCCCGTACTTATGGAGAGCTATTTTACACTGTCCTACATTGTGTTCTGACTTGTGTACTAATCGACATGTGAATGAACTTAGGAACAGAACCCATTCACAACCCAGGCACTGCTTGTATATTAGCAAAGGGCTGGCTAACTAGAGTTATGATCATGGGGTGTGTTCAGAATGGCAACTTGTGACTAGAAGAGTGCCACAAGGATCAGCGCTATGGCCACAATTATTTGCAATATACATTAATGATATGGATGAGGAATGTGAATGAACTTTGGCAAGTTTGCAGATGATGTAAAAATATGTAGAAAGGCAAATGATGAGAATGACAAACAGTCTACAGAGGAATTTAGGATACAGGTTAAAATGGCAGGTGGAATATAATGCGGGAAAACATGAAGTTATGCCTTTTGACAAGACAAATAGAGGAACTGAATATTATTTGGATGGAGAAAGACCGCAGAAACCTACAGCACAGAAGGATTTGGGGGTCCTCATGCATAGATCACAAAAAGCTTGCAACGAGTTCAGCAGGTCACAGGTAAGGCAAATGGAATGTCAGCAATTATTTCAAAGGGAATGAGTTTAAAAACAAGGAGGTCTTGCTAAAACTATACAAAGTATACGTCAAACCACAGCTGGAATACAGTTTTGGGCCCCTTATCTAAGAAAAGATATACCAGCACTGGAGACTGTCCAGAGAAGGATCACTTGGCTGCTCCTAATTATAGAAGGCCTCTCTTATGAGGAGCGGTCAAATAGGTTGGGTCGTTATTCATTGGAATTTAGAATAATGAGGCAACCTTATTGTAACAAGCTGAGTGTATGACATGATGGGATTGGTTAATTATACTTATTTGATCGCATGTGTTTTGTGGTCCTTTGCTAGCCTATAGCAATTGTCCATGAATATATGCAAATAGTGAAACATCTAATAGACAGACGTAATTACTAAGATCGCTCTTCTGCAAAGTCAAAAATGACCTGAACTATGCTGTAATTTGGTTGTAGTTTTAGCTACATGGCTGCAGCTAACAGCAATCACATATCTAAGACCATAAGACATCAGAGCAGAAAGAGGCCATTTAGTCCATCAAGTCTGCTCTGCCATTTGGTTGATCTGATAATCCACAACTCCTGCCTTTTCCCCATACCACTGGAGTCCCTGTTTAATTAGAAATTTGACTATCTCAGCCTTTAACATATTAAACGAATTAGCCTTGACAGCCCTTTGCAATTTAGAATCCTACAGACTGACTACCCTCATAGAAAATACTTCCTCCTTATCTCTTTTTTAAATGGGCAACCCCTTACTCAGATTGTGCCTTCTGCTCCTGTACTTTCCCACAAGGGGAACATCCTCTCCACATCTACCTCGTCAAGCCTCCAAAGAATCTTGTATGTTTAAATGAGATCTCTTCGTACTCTTCTAAATTCCAATGAGTACAAGCTCTATGTATTCAACCTCTCCTCCTAAGTTAACTCCTCCATACCAGGATTCACACTAGTGAACACTCTATGGACTGTCTCTCATGTTAGAATGTCCATCCTTAGACAAGAGGACCAAAACTGGTCACAATATTCCGGGTACAGTCTGACCACTGCCTTGAACAGTTTTAACAAGACCTCCCTATTTTTATATTCTATTCTTTTGAAATAAAGGTCATCAGTCTATTTTCCTTTCCTATAACACACCATATCATTTAAAGAGTTTAGACTGAGTTAACACAGATGTCACCATTGTTTTTTTCATATCCACATGCTCTCAAACATCTGTTAACCCTTCTGATAATTGGTTTGGAAGTGAATTTGAAAGTGCATTAGAATGTTGAAAATACCAAGCTTGCAAAACGAAAACTTCAAGTTAACATTACGCTATCTACAAAACTAAAGTGGAGATGTAAAACATTTAAGTTGTCATAACTGAGCTTTTTCTCTTCTAGCAAAATTGTTCTTATTAACAATCACTCATTGAAGAAAAACAGATTTCTTTTGTCCACTTCTTTAAACTCTTCTCCAGGTTCAGACCTATGACAATGAACTAATATCTCCAATGTCAATTCAAACAGGGCAAGACCTATGCAACAATGAACTTTGTTTTGGCTACTGACAAATTCAGATAATGTTCTTCTTAATCTAAAATATGACATCTGATAAAAGCTTTCCAAGCCAAATATCAGAAATAGCCACTTCAGTATGCTTTCACTTAAATCAGAAACAAAGAATCTCATAAATTAGTTAATTGTAATAGTGTATATTTTAAAAAATGACGCTTTCGGTCAGTAAAAGTTCAATGTAATAGGTAGGTGGGGTGACATACTTTTACACGTCTAACAAATTATTAAGAGATAACAAGCTGTAGAGCTGGATGAACACAGCAGGCCAAGCAGCATCAGAGGAGCAGGAAAGCTGACGTTTCGAGTCAAATAATTACAAATTATTAAATCTACTGTGGATGTGGACAGGATGTATCAATTTTCCGTACAATCATTTTAAACATTTGAATGATGATTCTAACCCACTCATGACCCACATAAGAGACACAAAGTTTAGCTACACTACCCCAGCAAGTTTGAACATTAACTATATATTAGATATATGAACACAATGTAGACAGTCATTTTTCTTTACTTGCAATTGGTTTGGGTGCAATTTCTTCAAACTGACAATTTATTTGATCAATGTAGAACTTTGGAATCGCAACTAAATGCACAGAGTTCATGTCAGGATGACCAAAAGTGTTGAAGTCCAACAAGATTTAGATTGTTTGAGTTAGATTGACTCTATTGGCTGTCAAGAATCTAAGATAATGGAGGGCAGACAGGAAAATAAAGTTGAAGTCTCTTTCAGACCATGATCTTCACGCATGGTGAAACAGACTCAAAGAGCTGAATGGCCTACTTCTACACTTAAGTTCCATGTTTCCTAACGTTTCTGTAGAGATCTGTTCACAATCAGATTATGGAAGAAAATACCACTGTAGTAAACATTTCGATATTTACACCTGTAAACTTTCTCGTTCATATTCGGAAGACTTCACACTTAAACACACAGATTGGCATTTATTCATGTGCATTCCACTGGAGAGGAAGGGATTAATCAAGAGCAGTCAGCATGGTTTTTTATTGGCAGTTATGTTTGACCAAATCAATTGAAATTTTCAAAGAGGTGACCAGATGTGTAGATGAGGACAATGCACTCAATGTAGTCAACTTGGAATTCAGCAAGACTTTTGATAAGGGCCCAAATGGCAGTATAATAGTGAAGGTAAGAACCCATGAGATCCAAGGAAATTTGGCTAATTGGGTCCAGAATTCGCTGAGTGGCAGGAAGCAGAGAGTGATGGCTAAGAGATGTTTGTGTCTGGAAGCAGTGTCCAGTAGGGTTTTGCAGGGATCAGAGCTGGGCCCTGTGCTCTTTATGGTATACATAAAAATAATTCAGACTTGAACGTAGGAGGGTTGATCAGCAAGTTCATGGATGATCCGAAAATTGGTGGGGTGGCAATTGGCGAAAAGATTGCCTTAGTTCACAGGAGGTTAGAGAGAGGCTGGTCATTGGCAAATGGAATTCAATCTGGAATAAATGTGAGGTGATGGACTTGGTTAGGTCAAACAAAGCAAGGGAATAGATGACGAACAACAGGACCTGGGAATCAGTGAGGATCAGAGAGACCTTGGTGTTCATGTAGTAGTAATGGGACAGGTAGATAAAATGGCTAAGGCGGCAAATGGAATCCTTACCTTTATTAGCTGAGACACAGAGCGTAAGAGCAGGGAGGTTATGACGGAACTGTACAAAAGGCTGGTTAGACCACTGCTAGAATATTGCATGCAATTCTGTAATCGACATTACAGGAATGATGTGATTACACTGGAGAGGATGGAGAGGAGGTTTAACAGGATTTTGTAGCAGCTGGTGAGTTTTATTTATGAAGAGAGAATGGGTAGACTGGAGTAGTTGTCCTTGGAGCAGAGAAGACAAATGGCTGAGGTTTCTTAAACTGAAGGGCATAGACAGGGTGGATAGGAAGGAACTTTCCCCCTTACAGGAGGAATCCATAAGCAGGAGGCACAGATTTAACTTGAGGGCAGAACACTTAGAGGCTCTGAAAGGAAAATACTTATCATTCAGTGTGTAGTGGGAACCTGGAACACTGCCTGCGAGGGTGGTAGAGATAAAAACCCACATAATATTTAAATAATATTTAGCTGTACATTTGCATTACTGGGGCACACATGGTTATGGGCCAAGTGCTGGACAATGGGGTTAGATTGGTTAGGTGATTATTTTTGACCAGTGCAGATTTGATGTGTTGACGGGTCTTTTATCTATGCTGTCGATCTTTATGACTCCATTAGAGCCAATACTAACAAGTACTTTGTACATAGATGAGCATGTCTTACAAGTTCAATAAAATTGCAATTTGTCTCCTTTAAAGTTCACAATGACAAAGTTCTCAAAGTAAATATGACAATATCCTGACAAGTTAAAACACCAAAAACAAATATTAGATAAGTGGAGGTCTCTCACAAAGCATCCCAAGGCCCTTGCTCAAAAACAACAGCACACAAGTAGTTTTGAAACAGTGTCAACATAAAAACATTGGCATAAAATGCTCCTTTCTATTCTGATTGAGAATGGCGGGCAAATTCCTTCCTAAAAAATTATTTGTCCCAAACTATTTGAAATTATGAATGGCTTCAGAGGAGAGGATGGGAACATAAAGCATCCAATATGAATTTGGTACAGCTTTACATCTATTTAAAAAAATACAGCTGTTTAATGTTTTAACGAAGATCTGTAGCTCGGGTTGCGGTCCTACGACCTCTTGGAATAAGGATACCACACAAACTAACAGCCACACTTCACCAGTTACTCTCAAAGACAAAAGACTCCTCACCCACAATGAGTAGGACAGATGTGATACATCAAATACCATGCAGCGTCTGCGAGAAACACTACATAGGACAGACAGGCAGGAAACTCGCTACCAGGATACATGAACAACAACTTGCAGCAAAACGGCACGACCAATTCTCCCTCGTTTCAATAAGCTCCGACATAGAAGGACATCAATTTGACTGGGACAAAGTTACAGTACTAGAACAAGCAAGACAAAGACAAGCACAGGAATTCCTGCAGGCCTGGTTTTCAACTAACAATGCAATTAACGAACATGCTGAAATAGACCCCATTCACATATCAATACAGTACAAAACCGGAAACAAGATGGCCCACCATAACAGACCAGACCATATAAATTCAGAGTGGGACAGAATGACAGCGCTTCAATGGAGGCTACGCAGCACGGACGATGTCACCTAGAAGGGAGACGAAACGTTTACACGAAACCCAGTCAGCTCGACGAACCAACCAACAACTCCAAATACAGTTATGGACCAATGAATTGGTACAACTTACAGCTTCAGAAAGGGTGCTTTCAAAGACTTATCGTTTTGACAGGGATTCCAACATTTCAAACAACCCAGTCACTACAAAAATGTAAACGCCCACAAAGTGAACATGTCTCACACTCAAATGGAGCAGTGGGAGCAGAGCAGAGTGAATCTGGGTGTAAACGGCAGCAGCAGGAGCGAACCTGATAGTCTGAAGAATGGGATCTGGATCAATGTCAAAAGGAGCAGCAAACGCAGCAGAAGCAGAGCAAATTTTTGTGCAAACGACAGCAGTCGGAGCAGAGTGGCGCTGAAAACAGAGGCACAGCTCTGGATGTCACCACTTGAAACATAACATAGGATTGACTGCTTAGGCATCAAATCTAGAGACTGAGTGAGTTGCGTCTGGAAGGATATAGAGTGTAAAGTACTTGTTTTTGTAGTCTGTTAGGAACAGGCAGTGAGAATGAGCAGCTGGATTTCAGTGAGTAATGGGTAAAGTTCAGTAATTGTTTATTGTTTATAATTGGTAAGGTTGATAATGGCAGGAGAACTCAGCCCTGTGGAATGTTTCTGCTGCAATATATGGGAATTCAGGGACACTTCCAGCATCCATGGTAACTACATATGCAGGAAGTGTGTTCAGCTGCAGGTCTGATTTGCCGCATGGAGTGTCTGGAACTGCAGGTGGACTCGCTAGGGCAACATTCATGAAGCTGAGAATATCACGGATGGCATGTCTAGCGAGAAGGTCACACCAGAAGGGCTACACAGACAGAAAAGCGTTGGATGACCACCAGGAGAACTAGTAAGCATGGGCAAGTAATCCAGAAGTCCCTTGTGGCCACTCACATCTCAAACCATTTTGGACACTGTTGGGTGAGATAGTCTCTCAGGGGAAAGCAACAGCAGCTGGAGATCAGTGGTACCGTGATTAGCTCTGTTGTACAGCAAGCAGGGTCAAAGTGTACGTGAGTAGCAGTGATAGGGAACTCAATGGTTAAGGGCACAGAAAGGTGTTTCTGTGGCTTCAAGCAAGAATGCTGAGTTGCCTCCCTGATGCCACAGTAAAGGATGTCTCTGAGCCAACACGGGATATTCTAAAAGGGGAGGGTGAGCAGCCAGTTGTCGTGATCCATATTGGTACTAATGACCCAGGCAGGAAGAGAGATGAAGTTCTGCAAAGGGAAATGAGGGAGTTAGGTAGAAACTTGAAAAAGACCTCTAGGTTTGTAATCTTGGGATTACTCCCTTTGCCATGTGTTAGGGAGGCCAGATATGGCAAGATAATACTGATAATGCATGGCTAAAGAGCTGGTGTAAGAGAGAGGGCTTCAGCTATTTGGATCATTGGGAGGTCTTCCAGGGCAGGTGAGAACTATACTAGAGGGTGGATTGCAAGAAACTGCAGGGGCACGAATATCCTCACAAAGAGGTTTGCTAGTCCCACTCAGGAGGGTTTAAGCTAATGAGGTATGGGGTGGGAAATGCAGCACTGGTCAGCACATGCAATAATTGAGGAGAAGGTCGATGTTAGGTCAAGTAAGTCTAACAGGAAGAACATTAATGAACACCGAGGGACTGGCGGTCTGAAGTGTATTTACTTTAATGCAAGGAGTATAACAGATAAAGAAGATGAGCTTAGAGCCTGGCTTAATACATGGGACTATAATGTGGCAGCCATTATAGAAACTTGGTTGAGAGAAGGGCAGGACTGGTAACTCAGCACTCCAGGGTTTAGATGTTTCAGGCGAGATAGAGAGGGATATAAAAAGAGTGGAAGACTTGCATTATTGATTAAGGGGAATGTACTGAGAGAGGACATTTGCAGTGTTCATCCAATGAGGTCAGATAGGTAGAATTTAGGAATATGAAAGGTGCAATCACTATGACGGGATTATACTTTCAGCCTTCCAATAGTCAGTGGGAGGTAGGGGAACTGACATGTAAGCAGATCAGGGAAAGATGTAAAAACAACAGGTTTGCGGTATTGGGTGTTTTTAATTTCCCCAACATTGACTGGGACTCCCTAAGTGCCAGGGACTTAGATGGGGCAGATTTTGTTAGGTACATCCAAGGGGGTTTCTTGAAACAATATGTAGATAGTCCAACCAGGAAAAGAGCCGTACTAGATATTGTATTGGGGAATGAGCCTAGCCAGGTATCAATGTTTCAATGGGATAACATTAAGGAAAGAGTGATCATAATTCAGTATGTTTTAAGATAGTTACGGGTAAGGATAAGACTTGTCTTCAGATGGAAATGCTAAATTGGGGAAGGCTAGTTACAACACTATGAGGCAGGAATTGGAGAAATTATTGGGCAGTTGTTTGAGACATCTGACATTTGGGAATTTTTTTTTAAAGGCAAGTTGATCAAAGTTCAGGACCAGCATGTTCCATGTGAGGATACAAGATAAGGATGGCAAGATTCAGGAATGTTGGAAGATAAAGGATATTGAAAGTTTAGTCAACTAGAAAAGGGAAGCAAATGCATGGTTTAAGAAACAGAAATCAAACAAGGCCCTTGAGGAACACAAAGCAGAAAATAAAAAACAAGAAATTAAGAGGGCTAGAAGTGGCCACAAATGACCTTGGCAAGTAAGATTAAGGAGAATCCCAAGGCATTTTATTGATATATCAGCAACAAGAGGGTGACTAGGGAAAGAGTCGGTTCACTCAAGAACAAAGGAAGAAATTTATGCTTGGAACCAGAGGAAAGGGGTGAGGTCCTTAATGAGTACTTCACATCAGTATTCACTAGGAGGGCTGCTTTTCAAATTGGAGGCCTGTCACCAATGATGATCCACAGGGATCAGTTCTGGATCCTCTTTTGTTTGTCATTTTATTAATTAAAGATGTGGATGAGAATATGGAAGGCATGGTTACTAAATTTACGGATGACACCAAAATTGGTGGCATAGTAGACAGTGAAGAAGGTTTTCTAAGATTTCAAAGGGATCTTGATCAAATGGGTCAATGAGCTGAAAAATGGCAGATGGGGTTCAATCTGGATAAATGCAAGGTATTGCACTTTGGTACAACAAACAAGGGTAGGGCTTATAGAATTAATGGTCCGGCTTTGGGTACTGTTGTAGAATAGAAGGACCTAGGGTGCAGGTACATAATTCTTTGAAGTTTGCATCACATATAGATGGGGTGGTTAAAAAGGCATTTGGCATGCTTGCCTTCATTGCTCAGTCCTTTGAGTATAAGAGTTGAGAAGTCATGTTGAGGTTGTACAGGACTACCGGTGAGGCCTTTTCTGGATTACTATGTCCAGTTTGGTCGCCTGGTTATAGGAAGGATATTATTAAGCCTGATTAGGTTCAGAAGAGAGTTACTAGGATGTTGCCACATATGGAAGAATTGAGTTATAAAGAAAGGCTGAATAGGCTGGGAATTTTTTTCACTGGCGGTTGAGAGACGACCTTGTGGACATTTGTAAGATAATCAGGGGTACAGATAGAGTTAATGGCAGTTGTCTTTTCCCTAGGATGGGGCATTTCAAGACTATGAGGCACATCTTTAACGTGAGAGGACAGAAATTTAAAAAAAAATGTGAGAGGAGAGAGATTTTAAAAAAAGACATGAGGGGCAAATTTTTGTACACAGAGGGTAGTTCACATGTGGAATGAACTTCCTAATGAAGTGGTGGATGTGAGTACAATTACAACGTCTAAAAGACATTCGAATAGATACGGCAATAGGAAAGGTTGGAGGGATATGGGCCACGAGCAGTCAGTTGGGTCTAAGTTTAGTTTGGCATTATGATCAGCATGGACTGGTTGGACCAAAGGGTCTATTTCCGTGCTGTATGACTTTATGACTCTAAGAAGGACATGGATGATGGTAAAATTAAGGAGGGGTATGTTGACATTCTGGGGCATGTCAATATTAAGACGGTAGTGGTGTTGGGTGTCTTGAAAAACAATAAGGTAAGTAAGTCCCGATGATCTAATGGGATCTATCCTAAGATACTGAAGAAGGCAAGGAAGGAGAACACTGAGGCCTTGACACAGATCTTTATATCCTCTTTAGCCACAGGCAAGGTCCCAGAAGAAAGGCAACAAGGATAGTCCGGGAAATTATAGGCCGGTGAGCCTTACATCAACGGTGAGAAAATTATTGGAGAAGATACTTAGGAACAGGATTTACTCGCATATGGAAAAGAATGGATTTATTAGGAATAATCAGTAAGGCTTTGTGCTGTGGAGATCTTATCTCACAAACATGATTGAATATTTTGAGGACTTGACAAAGATGATAGATGAGGGTAGGGTAGTAGATGTTGTCTACATGGATTTTACTAAAGCATTTAGACCGGTCCAGAAGTCACATGGGATCCACGGTTAAGTTGGCAAATTGGATACATAATTGGCTCGGTTATAGGACAACAGAGGAAAGTTTTTCTGACAGGTGGTCTGTGACCAATTATCAGTGCTGGAAACTGTGCAGGTTGTCTGATCAGTAAGTTTGCAGGTGACATGAAAATTGGGGGAGTTGTGGATAGTGACAGTTCTCAAAAGGAGACAGCAGGATATGAAGTTTGATATCAAACATAAAATGAAGAAGTTCAAAAGAAAGGCAGAAGGATGCGGCCACCCTGAATGGTAACAGATCAGTTGGAAACTTGGATGGAGAAACAGCAGATGGAGTTTAATCCAGACAAGTATGAGGTGATGCATTCTACAATGTCAAATGCAAGACAAAATTATACAGTTAATGGCAGGACCTTTAGGATCATTGATATACAGAAGGCTCTTGGGGTCCAAGTCCGTAGCTTCCTAAAAGTGGTAACACAAGTGAATAAGGTGGTAAAGAAAGCATACAGCATGCATGCTATCATCAGTCAGAGCACTGGGTATAAAAGTTGGCAAGTCATGTTGCAGCTGTGTAAGACTTCAGTTTGGACAATTTTGTAGTATTGTGTGCTATTCTGGTCCCTACACTATAATAAGGATGTGGAAGCTTTAGAAAGGGTGCAAAAGAGGTTTATCAGAATGTTGCCTGGATTGAAGATTATTAACTGTAAGGAGAGGCTGGACAAACTTGGGATGGTTTTCATTGTGTGTCAGACACTGAGGAGTGACCTAACAGAAGCATATAAAATTATTAAATGCTTGGATAGGCCAGAATCTGTTTCCCAGGGTGGAAACGTCAAATACTAGGGTGGAGAGGTTTATGTAGTGAAGGGAAAAGATTAAGGGAGATGTGAAGGAATTTTTATTTGAACAGAGGGCGTTAGGTGCCTAGAACATGTTGCCAGGGGAGGTGGTAAAAGAAAATATATGAGCAAAATTGAAGAGGCATTTAGACAGATACATGAACAGGCAGGAAACAGAGGGACACGACCATGTGCAGGTCGATGGGATTAGTTTAGAATAGCATCATGCTCGGCACAGACATCGTGGGCTGAAGGGCCTGTTCCTGTGCTGTACTGTTTTATGTCCTGTTGCACAAGCAGATTGTCTTGTTCTGAGAGGCAAGACAAACTTCAAATGGTGAAACACATTCCCCAACCATCCCAGCTTACAGATGTTTATTTTAAACTAAATAAAAGCCAACATTTGACATACAAGTTACATTTCAAAGTGATAAGTAAGGAAACAAACATGCAATTTGTTTTCACATGTCCAGTGTTTACTGGAACTCACAGGTGCATGTTTTGAAATGTTTATTTCGCATTGGTTTGTTTTGCTTCTCTTGAAAGCATTTGAAATCATTAATGTTAGCCATTGTCCAATATCTTGCTCAAGTGCCTATCATTTTGCATAAACCTGAACTACCTGCTGCCAGAAGTAAAGAGTTCTCACTTGATATCCACACACTGTTCTTTTGGAAGAATGATCACTAAATCAGCAAAAATTAGGCAAGGGCAGCAACAAGGGATCAAGTTTAGATTCATGTGGTAGGCTAGTCAAATTTGCAAAGTCATACCGGGGAAAAAAACTTACAAATTCACGATAAACATTTAGAATTCAACACAGTGATTCCTATCACATTATTATAAAATACTTCATAGCTGCAGGTGTTAGCTTGCATTTTGCTATCCCAAATTCAATCTATGTCAAGATTCCAAAGACATTTCTTCAAACCCACAGCAGGTGGTACTCATCAGTTTGGAAGGAAAGTGGTCTTCTCCTCATTTACTCTACTCTCTATTTAAGGGAGAAGTTTGTTGTATTTTCTTTTGTATGCAGCCAGCTGGCTTTCCTTATTTCAAATTGCAATTGATAGCTGAACATGTAACAGAGATATGATTTTTTTTGTAGCTCATCTAGCACTCACCCTTCCGATGAAGATAGGTTTGAAACCAGTGAACCTAGCTCAGCACAAAATCAAGAAATTAATTGCTATTTATATTATTAAATATCAAAACACACAATGTGTCAGTATTTCGTGCAAGATACTTCCCTATTTACAGCATCTCAGCTGTATTGCAAACTGGAGCAGAAGATGGATAACATTTTCTATGTTTCTATGACAAGACTTTGAAAAAGAAAAATGAACTCCATGTATTTCACAGAATCACAAATTGCTACAGAGTGGAAACAGGCCATTTGGCCCAACAAGTACACACCGACCATCCGAAGAGCATCCCCACCCAGACCCCTCTCCCTACCCTTTCCCTTAATCCTACATTTCCCATGCCTAACGCACCTAACCCATATATCCGTGGACACCATGGACAATTTAGTACGGGCAATCCACCTAACCTGCATGTCTTTGGTCTGTGGGAGGAAACTGGAGCACCCAGTGAAAACCCACGCAGACATGGGGAGAATATGCAAACTCCACATAGACAGTTGCCCGAGGGTGGAATTCAACCTGGGTCCCTGGTGCTGTGAGGCAGCAGTGCTAACCAGTGAGTTACTGTACCGCCCCAATTATTCTTTCCAAAACCAACATTATATTTCAGAGCATGACAATCCTACTTCAAAGTCCAAATATAATGTTGTCTCTTTCGTTATCTATCTGGTTGGAATGCCAGGCTTCCAGGAATTCCCTGCAATTCCTGGAGGCCTGGCATTCCAACCAGAACTCCATTAACAAACACTAGACCTGATATACAAACCACTGAGAACCAGAACCGGACGTAATGCCAACTACCCCAGCAAACACAGGCATATAAATAATAAGCAGGACAGAACACCGATGCTTTACCGGAGGCGCACTGACAATGTTACCTAGCAGGGTGACGAAAGAACTGCAACTAAACACACCGGCTCAGCGAGCAAGTCTACAACCTCAGCCATGGTAACTATTGAAGCAGCGAGCTACCCACACAGTGAGCTTTCTCTTCTAGCAATCAATGCAATCTGTCATGGGATACGGGTCTGGGTACGGTGGTAGGGGTCAGTTTAGTTTGGTTGGTTGATTGCTGGATTGCAATACAGATTGATGCCAACAGTGTGGGTTCAATTCCCACACCAGGTTATTATGAAAGATTTTCCTTCTCAAGCTCTCCCTTCGCCTGAGGCATTGAGACTCTCATGTTAAAGCACCACCAGCCCTCCCTCTCTCTAGAGGGAGAGGGGGAGGGGTCTGGTATGATTATGATGACTTTAGGAAAAACAGCAAATGGCATCCTGGCTGATGAGCTAGTATTTCAATGACAATTTCCTGAAGTGATCCTTGTTTGGCAGGCATACGCCAAAAAAAAAATCTACATCACAGCCAGGTAAATCTTTAATCGGATTCAAATGAGCATAGTCATAGAGCTGTACAGTATAGAAACAGTCCTTTCAGTCCATCTCGTCCATGCCAACCAGATGTCCTAAATTAATCTAGACCCCTTTGCCTGCATTTGGCCCATATCCATCTAAAACCATCCTTTTCGTATACCGACTCAGCTGCCTTTTAAATAGGCTATTTGGCTCATCTAGTCTGCTCCATTATTCGATCATGGCTGATATGTTTCTCAACCCCAATTCTTCTGCCTTCTCCCTGTAACCCTTGATCCCCTTACCTATCATGAAAGTATCAATCTCTATTTTAAATATACTCAATGATCTGGGCACTACATCCCTCTGTGGCAATGAGTTCCACGGATTAACAACTCTCTGGCTGAAGAAATTCCTCATCTCAGTTCTAAAGGGTTGTCTCTTCACTCTGAGGCTGTGCCTTCAGGTCTTAGTGTCTCCTACTAGTGGGAACATCTTCTCCACGTCCACTCTATCCTGGCCTCTCAGTATTCATGGGCCAACAGGTTAAACAATCGAGTTCAAATAACAATTTCTTTCACAGAATTCAGAAATAGGTTATCACCGTAGGTTTAGATGTCTTCTGCAGAAAGATAAACCTAGTATATCGGTACACCTAAAATACAAAGTATGTTTTTCCCCAACATCAGCTTAATAACTGCTCTCCTTCCGTATGCTGTATTCCTAAGAATCTAGGAAACAAATTAGGAGAAGAATTAAGGATAAAGCAGCCCACTTGATTGGCTCCATATTCACAAACATCTACTCCCTCCACCACCAACGATCATTAGTAGCAATGTGTACTATCTACAAGATGCACTGCAGAAATTTATGAAAGATCCTTAGACTGCACCTTCCGAACCCACAACCACTTCCGTTAGAAGGACAAGAACAGCAGATACATGGGAACACCGTCACCTGCAAGTTCCCCTCCAAGCCACTCACCATCCTGATTTGACAATATATTGCCATTCCTTCATAGTTACTGAATCAAAATCCTAATGGTATTGTGGGTCTACCTATGCGCATGTCACAGGACAGAATTTAAAAAATCTCAGATTAACTGCTACCTGTTTAAGCATAAATGCAATAGAAGTGTGCCCACCTACTTATTTCCAAGTTACGTTCATATGCTCTGATTTCAGTTAGATGCAGCCTTTATTTCAGGCAAAAAAATTCAGTTTATTTCATTTTTGGAGATATATTTTCTTGTTTTATTTAAGGAAGCTGCAAAACTGAAACACATTTACTGATGTCCACCAACACCAAAATTAACTCCTCCAAAGAAACTTCTTTAAATCAAAATGTAAACTCACTCTTTCTCTCTCTCTACAGATACTGTGCAACCTATTAAGGGTGTCCAGCATTTTATGGTCTCCTTTCAGATATTCAGCTTCTGTGTCATTTTACTTTCCTAATAGCAATATTAAGTTTCGATGCTGCAAAAGACAAGCATCAGTAGTAAATTATAATGATGCTCATTCTGTGATAGGAATTTTAAAATAATTTACATCACTTCTGCATTGGTCCCATTTAATCTGGCATGAGATGAGCACCGTAAATCAACTTCCAGTATGTTTGCTGTCCCATTCATCTCACTGCAAACTAAGGGAAAATTTTCTGAGAATTTTAAGAATCTACTGCTTAGTTCAGAGTCAGATTTAGAAGTGTAACCACCATGAGTTGGCCAATGGTGACCTAGAATCTGGCTAAAGCAGTGGCAGTGCAATTCAGTTTTCTTACCTTCAATAAACTAATTTATAAAAACACACTGGTTTCATAGATATGTATTAAGATTCTTTTACAAGATGCAGGATCAACTGCTGAAATGCATGTGTTTAACATGACAAGTGATCTTTAATCGAGACTTAACAATGCAAGAAAGGCAGGCTTTATTCAACATTTGTGTTTTGGCTGGCTTGGAACAAGCAGGTTTTCAGCTGTGGGCCAAAATCCAATACAAGGATTTGCACAGGAGCACTCCAGAGCACACACCTGTCTAGGTATTGTGTACAAATTAAAGACTATGAGCAAATGACACAATTGCTTTTAACAAAACTAGTTTGAGGCCACACACTTTTATTCCAGCAGAGTAATGTTCCCTCTAGCTTTTCCTCCAGCCCAAATACAAGAACACACAAGTTATCTAAATTTGAGCATTCCAAATTAAAACCCACTTTCAGCTTATAATTGTGAATTTGAAGCACAGATTAACCTAATTTACAGGCACAAAAATACCAAAGATGGCCAAATGCAGATGTTCAATAAATACTAAGCAATTTACAGCAACTGAAAGCATTACAAATTAAAAGGCTAATTCTGCATTATACCTGTTGGGCAATTTTGTGGATATTAATTAAATACATCATTAACAAAAGAGAACCAAAATTGGAAAAAGCAAAACATAAGTCATCATCAGAATTTGACACGTGACCATGTTCCTATGGTAACCAAGGTCCTTGAATCCCCATGTACTGAACATTCGCAGCACAGTGTCTGGGAGGCCATTAGCTCAAACAAACTACAGTCGAATACAGAAGATTTTGCAGCTTATGCAGTTATTTCAGATGCCATTCTCTTAGTATTTACTGTATTCATACAATGCATTAGGCTGATAGATGCTTCTCACATTCAACTTGGCTCAAAATCACAACTCAGTCCGATTGTGTGCCTTCCAACGTGTTTCCTTATATTTAGCAGGTTTACCGTCTCCCACTGAAAAGCATGCCTGGTTTTATACCTATTGATGTTGCTTCCTTGATTTGACAATCAGCACACTGACAAAGGCAGACAGCTTTGTGTACAGCTACACAAACAGGATTTGTCACCTTCTCATATTCTCCAGGTGGCTCTCAACAAATTAGACTTTGGTAAGAAATATTTTGCTCAACAAGATAGGATGAACTCAAAAATCTATTCAATGTAAGCTTTTCCTCCCCAGGACTCATCAAGTTCTACAAATACTACAATTAGAAAATAATAGGTTATAGTAACTAAGTAAATAAAAATTTCCAATTTCATCTTTGAAATCCCTTAACATTTCTCATTTTATCAAACATTTTAGCTAACTATCCTATTCTAACCGATCCTACATTACAAAAAAATGTCTGAAAACCAACTTTTTGATGATGCAGCTTCCACATTTTGCTCACTCACCCTTTGCAGCACTGCACTTCTGCAAGGGAAGTAGAAAATAAAACCCATCCTGACCAATTCCACACCTGTTTCAACCATAACATAAGCAGTATTTGAGAGGAATTTACGAAATACAGCAACTTTTGACAGGAAATATCACTTAAAAATAAATACAGAAACATCAAAAAGAAAAAAGGAACTGCACAAAAGTCAACTGAAAACGCACATTCAGCTGGTAAACAATTCAGTCCGAAATAAAGACAGCACTCTGTTCAACAGCAGCTCAAGAAAACTTCAACAGGAAAAAGTACAGAACCCAATTATTAAATTGTTTTGCTTTCATTTTGGAGTGAGTGGATGTTGTGTTAATTCCTATTTTATGTTATATTTTATAAGCAGCCAAAAAAACTGTCTAGTATCACAAAAATACAGGCAACCAAGCAGAACATTATCCAAAGTGCAACAGGTTAATATGAATAAAATAAAATAAATGTAAATAAAAACGGCATCATCATAAGGCAAAGTTATGCAAAAACACATGACTACTGGGAGATGGTTGTCCCATGAAGCCTCATATGAATTCTCGTCCTGTACATAGTTAGTATTACCCTATGGAATAAAGGGTAATGTTTGTCTACAAATAGGCGTCCTGCAATTTTTATCAGGCCCACTTCCAAACAGTTTCAAATTACAACAGTAACACACACAACTCAAAAGTCAATTAATTTCCTAACCACAAAAGCCATATAAATGGATTTTTATTCTAATTCTTAGGATGTAAATAATACTGCCAAGTTTAATTTTAGATGGTCCGTGACATTCTCCATGAATCAATACAATACTTAGGATAACAATATCCTCAAAGGACTTAACTGAAGCAAAAGGAAACATGGTTAGTAAGCTTGTGGATGACACCAAAATTGGTGGTATAGTGGACACTGAAGAAGGTTATCTAAGATTACAAAGGGATCTTGATCAATTGGACCAATGCGCCATGGAATGGCAAATGGAGCTTAATTTGGATAAGGTGAGGTGTTGCATTTTGGTAACACGAACAAGGACAAGCATTATACAGTTAATGGTAGTAAGGCCCTGGGGAGTGTTGTCAAACAGAGAGACCTAGGGGGTAACATGCATAGTTCTTTGAAAGTTGTGTCACAGGTAAACAAGGCGTTTGGCATGCTTGCCTTCATTGCTTAGACCCCTGAATATAGGAGTTAGGACGTGATGTTCCGGTTGTACAGGACATTGGTGACGCCACTTTTGCAGTACCGTGTTCATTTCTGGTTGCTCTGTTAAAGGAAGGATATTATTAAATTGGAGATGGTGGAAAAGCTTTACAGGGATGTTACTGGAACTGGAGGGTTTGAGTTAGAAAGACAGGCTGGATAAGCTGTAACTCTTTTTTTTACACTGGAGCATAGGAGGTTGAGGGGTGACCTTATTGAAGTTTACAAAATTATCAGGAGCATGGATAAGGTGAACAGCAAAGGGCTTTTGCCTAGGGTAGGGGAGTTCAAAACTACAGGGCATATTTTTAATGTGAGAGGAGAGAGATTTAAAAAGGGACCTGAAGAGGCAACTTTTTCACAGAGAGGGCAGTTCATATGTGGAATAAGCTGCCAGAGGAAGTGGTAGATGTAGGTACAGTTATAACATTTAAAAAACATTTGGATAAGTACATGAATAGTAAGGTTTATAGGGATATAGGCCACAAGCAGGCAAATGGGACCAGTTTAGCTTGGGAAACTTGATCAGTATGGATGAGTTGGACTGAAGGGTCTGTTTCCATGCTGTATGACTCTATGATTCTATCTGAATGCCTGGCCACTTTATAAGGTTAAGCTACAAAACTGTACAATTCAGGACAGTGTCCAACTCGGAGGTGATTAGGCTTCCACAATATTGTTGCTCTTATCTGCCTTGGTAGTAAAGAGCTCGTGCTGGGTGATACTGCGAGATAAACTTAATGAATTACTGCAGTACATTGGGTAATTTTGACAGCTCCTCTGGTCATAGTGTAACAGTGGCAGAGAGGCTTAATAATCTCCACTGGTAGGGTCACTCATCATACAGAATTCTCTGCCCTGGATAACAGTGAGCATCAGACAGTTGTACCATCAAGATGAGTCACAAATACTCCATCAAACTCCTGACGTAAGCTGATAGATAGTAGAAAAGCTTTAAATGGTTAAAAGATAAGCAACGCATCACAGAGCAGCTCACCTCTGTAGCTACATTGTTGAATTGGCTGATCTCATTAAGCTTCTGGTCAATGAAAACTGCATAATGTTCAAATCTTACTAAATAGTAGAATAGACTGGTCGGGACTTAATTATTGGAAAAGGCACTTGTTTGCATTTACACCACTGCCACTCATCAGCGCAAACCCGAACGCAATCCAGTCAATGATGTGGTCTGGCATGTGTGATTTCATCATTGAGAGATTTTTGCCTGGAGTTTAACACTCTGGAATTATCAACAAACAGACAGATTGCTTAAGCAGCTTAAAATAATTGGCCTGAGTGCACTTCCCTGAGGAGCTCTGGCAGTAATCCCTGAGTGCTGTAGCGATTGGCATTAATGGCAATGATAGTCATCTTCCTTTGTGTTATGGGAGCCACTGAAGTTTTATTTCCTAACATGCCCCAAACCCACTGCTACCTTAGTTTAATTTTGCTGGGCCTCTACAGTCAAATGCAACAATGCTGACAGCAACTACTCACACCTACACTCTGCATTCTGGTCTAATGTATATATCTTGATCAAGACTATGATAAGATCTGAAGAACACCACTTCTGGTGAAATACATATTCAGCATTAGCAAACAAGTTATTGGTGAGTAGATGTGACTTAATGCTACTGTTTGAGTTATTTTTACCATCTCCCATTGAGTTGGCAATGGTAATGGGACTGCTTATTTTTAAGCTTAAACAATAGCTTGCCAGTAACAAAAACAGAAGTTGCTAGAAAAGCTCAGCAGGTCTGGCAGCATCTGTGAAGAGAAATCAGAGTTAACATTTCTCAGTTCTGAGGAAGGGTCACTGGACCCGAAACATTTTGTCTTCACAGATGTTGAGCTTCTCCAGCATCTTCTGTTTTTGTTTCTGATTTACAACATCTGCAGTTCTTTTGCTTTTTAAATAATATGCCAGTTCCAGTCCTATTGAGCCGATATCCCAGATTAATAAGCATGGTGCCCTATTCTTAAGTATATTTGTAACTAACATTTATACTTCCTCAAGAAAAAAAGCAAACTAATACTATAAATTAAAATGCAGGTTTACAAGTTTGGAGCTGAATTAATGGCCTTCAACAATCAAGTAATGGTCCAAAATTGTGCCAAGGCTTTATGCACATCAAATTTTTAACAATCTTCTCTCCTCTCCAGAGAATTTATTAAACATCTTCCTTTAAAGTTAATGTATTCCACATAATGTATTTACTGTTTAACACAACAGGTAAAGGAAGATTATTTAAAGAAATGACACTCCTCAAAAATCAAGGGAGGAGTTTTAGCAAAGAAAAAGCATTTCCTTTAGTCAGCAGTTTGAACATATTTCATACTAATGTCTGGATACCTAAACTGGCCAAAACAAGTTAACAAGTTCAAACTAAATTGCTAAGTACGTGAATAGCAGCTTGTGTCTCTTTAAATTGTAGGAGTACTTGTAAAAGCAGCCATACAGGTCCAAAACCGGTCGTAGATATTTTGCTACTAGAAAGCCTAGTTAAATGTTTCTTTTCATGCTGGAAGTAGCAATTCTCTCAGCAAATAAACACTACAGTCTGGCTTGTTGAAAAGGCGTAGGTCCAACGTACAAGAAAGCTGATGCTGAAGTTGTACATTGAGTTACTCTCTGAACATAGTTTTACAAATGTCCAGCAATTGTGTTTAGTAACGAACATGCAGTGCCAAAAGCAGGAAGAAAATTCAAAACTAAAAAAAAAGGACACGTGTGGGCTTTAATAACAAAAAACTCTTTGCAGCACAGATGCATCTACGTCCAGACATCTTGTATCATCAATACATCGTGGCAGGTAGCTAGTGGTGAACATAACTTCGACACAAACACGCATGGTTTTGTGTGTGTGTGTGTGTGTGTGTATGTGTGTGTGTGTGTGTAAGATCAAATTCACTTCAATGCCTTGAACAACAACATCGGCACAAAATGAATTTAAGAGCGATAATTAAGTACCTTTACCAGTTACAAATCCCGGATTTTAAAACTTCTCTGTAATTCTGACAGTCATAGGAGGTTAATGTGGGGTCAATTTCTTTTAGGCCAATCCAAGTCAATGTTTGTTTTGCTTTGGAAGTACAAACTGCACAGATTGAAATGAGGAAATTCTTGCTTACTTTGCACTATTTCAGGTACAAGGCCAGCCAGAAGCAACATATCAATATCGTATCTATATTATGCAATAACCTGACCAGTCAATAATTCATTGAAATTGGCAGGATAGATTGAGAGTATGGTGAGTAAAGCATATGGCAGTCTGGGCTTTATTAGTAGATTCAGGCATAGAGTATAGAAGCAAGGACCTTGTGTTAAATGTCCATAAAAGCACTTGGTTTGGTCTCATCTGGAATATTAAAATCTTACTTTGATTTCATGTATTAAACCATCAAAGTCAAGAATTGAACTATCCTACTAAGGCCATAACTGCACTTCTATCATCAAAAGAACACTTTCACCATTGGTAACATGTAGTCAGGCTCATATTTTCCTTTTTCATGTTAAAAAAGAAATTCAGATCTTAATCAAAGAAAGTACCCGCTGAGAAGCCTACTCAATTTTACCCAAACTCTTCTCATGCAATCACTACTGTGACATTACACTGTAACAGAGCACCAACGCCAGCATATGCTACTGTTCATACTTGAACAATCCCCACTGAGGCGAAGTAAAGAGGTACTACTGGCACCCATGAAATTGGACCCCTGTGAACTGAAGCTGGAACAAACAAAATCATCTCTATGCATGGCTAACATATCTATCAAATGATTATCACAGAATGGTCACGGCAAAGAAAGAGGCAATTCGGTCCATATGTCTATGTTGACCTTCTGGAAAGACGCCTTCTGGTGGAAGTTTTCATTCATATTGCCATTGGTTTATTTGTCAATTACTTTAAATCTGTGCTTTCTGATTCTCAATCTTATCACCAATGGGAACTGTGTCTACTTTGCCAATAGTCCTTATTATTTTGAGTACCTCTCTAAAATCGCCCCTTTCAGGATTGGAGAACAATCCTAAATTCTCCAACCTTTCTACATAACTCCACAACCCTGAAACCATTCCCATGACTCTTTTTTGGCACTCTCTCCAGTTACTTTGCATCCTTCCTTATGTTTAGTACCCAGAATAAAGTGTAATATTCCAGATGAGACCAAACTAAGTGTTTTATGGACATTTAACACAAGGTCCTTGCTTCTATACTCAATGCCTGAATCTACTATAAAGCCCAGAATGTCATATGCTTTACTCACCATACTCTCAATCTATCCTGCCAATTTCAATGATTTACGTACATATGCACCCAAATCCTTCTGTACCTGCCCTCATTATAGATGGACAAGCTACAATCAAGAGCTAAAAATAAGTGCCCATTCAATGATAATAAATTCGCTCTCAGAGTTAAGTGAAGCTGATAAAGACAATTCATTATTCTTCTCAAACTTGTTCAAGGTGCTAATGGGCTCCCTTCTTGTATTGTTGTAGTCATTATAATGATGGAGCTTGATAAGATATTCCAGAAATATGATCCAGAACCAGCAAATGAACAGCAATACATGTCCACACTAGGTTTGTGCACACTTGATTGAGAAACTGCAGCTGACGGTGTTCTTATGACATTATTTCTAGACCCGAGTGGTAAAGGTCACTAGAAATGAGCTGTTAAATTAAGCTTGGTGAATTATAGCAGTGTATTCTGGGAAGCCAAAGAAGCAAACTGTTTTATCATGGATGATGAAAAACCTGCTGCAGATGCAGTATGGAGTATTTTATTACAGCACAAATAGAGCTCTTCTAGATGATGGAGAAGTTTTGAGCATTCATGAGATAAGGTTTCATATGTGAATAGCAGTTTAAAAAAATGAAATTATATGGTCTTTACCTGAACGAAATTTATCCAATAGGGCAGATAAATTAGTGGTAAAGATAAATGGTTTCAAACTAATTACCATTTCAGAGACTTGGTTACATGGTGACTAACATTGAAAAATAGATGTTACAGGGAACACATATCGAAAAAGATGGGCTCAATGTAAATTGACCTGGGGAACCATGTTGGTAAACAATAACAAAAAGTCATCAGTGAGGAAAGATCCTAACCCAAAAGGTCATGAAATAGAATCAGTATAGGTAGACATTAGGAACACCAAAGTTCAGAAAACACTGGTGGCAGTCATTATTGGACCCCCTTAAGTGGTCATACTGTTGAACACAGCCTTATGGAGTGCACAAAAAAGGTGGTAATGTAATAATGAATGGGGTACTTTAATTTTCATGTAAACAATCAAACCAGAAAAGGTGGTCTTGAAGTTGAGTGTAAAATACTTCTGTGACAGTTTCATGAAGCGATACCTTATGGACTCAAATAGGGATAAAGCTATTTTATATCTAGCCTTGTGTAATGAGGCAAACTTAATGAGCAATCTCACTGTAAAGGTCCATTGGGAACTAGTCATCATAATGCAGTTGAATTCATGTTGAGATTGAAAGCAACGCATTTCAATCATAAACAAGTATCTTAAACAAATCCAATTACACAGGTTCAAGGGGAGAACTAGCTACGTTTGATTGTGTAAACAAACTAAAGATATGACTATGAATTAACAGTGGGGAAAATAATTAAATAATTCAAAATATTCACCAAAAATGCATTCCATTGGGACACAAAATCTCATCTTAAAGATCCATCTGTGGCTTACTCTGGAAGTTAAGCACAGCGTTATCTTAAAAAAAAGGCTTATAAGGTTTCTAAGAATAGCAGCAAATCTGAGGATTAGCAATGAAACCTGCTGAAGAGCCACTAAAAACCTATTTAAAAAAAAGGAAAGAACAGAATATAAGAACAAACTAATATGGAATACAAATTCAGTTTGCAAGAACTTTTTACAAGTACACAAAAAGGAATGGAGTAACTAAAGCAAATATTGGTCCCTTAGAAACAAAGGCAGGAGATGTTATTGAGGTATGAGGAAATGGCACAGACTTTGAACAAATACTTTGAGTTTGTCTTCACAGGCACAAGTCAGATACCAGAAACAGAGGTTAAGCCAGGTGGTAAAATATGAGGACATCAAGAAAATTATCAACACAGAAAACACTACTAGAGAAACTTAAGGGACTAAAATCTGATAAATCCTCAATCCAATAGCCTACACTTGAATAAAGAAAGCTGTAGAGGATCTTCTGATTAGGATTTTTTAGAATTCTCTAGATTCTGGAATGGTCCGAAACAGACTGGAAGTTAGCAAAGATCACATGACTAATCAAGAAAAGAAGCTGATGGAAATAGGTCAGTTAGCCTGGCATCAGTCAATGGGAAAATGCTGAAATATATTACTAAGGAAGACTTAGTAATGCACTTAGAAAATAACAGTATAATCGAAATCAACAGGGCATTATGCAAGGCATTGATAAGGTAAATAGGAGATGACATGTACCTGGACATTCCAAAGGCATTAGAGATGGTCAATTGGCAAGATAAGGGCTCATAGAATCAAAAGTAATATGCTAACATGGAGGAGGATTGGTTAATCAACAGCAAGCAAACAGTGCGCATAAAAGGGATATTCTCAAGTTGATAGGCTGTGACTATTGGGAGTGTTGCAGGGGCAGTGCTGGAGCTTCAGCTATTTCAAACCTTATTAACGGCTTAGACAGAGAGAAGGCCATGTACCTAAGCTGGAGTCGAAAGTGTCAGTAGAAGTGTTAGTTGTGAGGAGGACAGAAGCAACAAAGAGATGTGGACAGTTTAGGTGAGTCGGCAGAAAGATGGCAGATGGTGTATAACATGGGGAAATGTGAGGTTCTTTGGTTGACAAAGTAAAATAAGCAGATTTTTTTTGAAAAAGAATGGCATTTCTAAATGCTCATGTTCAACGAGACAAGTGTGCTTGCACAAGAAACACAAAGGTAGCACGCTATAGAATTGAATATCTTTTCACTAATTATTTACTGACTTCAGTCAAAAAAGTTGAACTTGTGTTTAATTACGGTCGGTCATAAAACTATTATTTCTCTGTGACAAAGGCCACAGAGTGTTACAGTAATGGATATATCCATCTTTTAAATTTTTTTAAAATGATAGTTGAGAATGTAAATTCAATGATTGTCTAAAACCACTGCATGCATTACAGAGCTGAGAGAGAAAGTCTGAAAGGTTACACCTGAAGAATGTCATTGGAACTTCAGACAGCAACACTCCAAAGAGGGAGATGCCAAAAAAACTGATCTGTGATCATCTGCGGATTGTGTCCCAGGCTACAGGTTGAAAGAAAGGCAGTTCTGGGTGAAAAACATGTTTCTATTTTATCCTTCCAAAAATACACAAGAAACAGGGTTAAAAACTAACTGAAACCGCAGCCTGTGCGTGCTGGTATGCTAGTGTGCTAACATATCATTTGAATTGCATTGTGTTGAAGTGTGCTGTGAACACACACAGCTGAGAACTTCCACTAGACATCTCTACAGATGCAGTTAAAATAAAAAAAATTCTCACTGATTGCTGAACAGAAGTCATTAGCAAAGCTACTGTTGAAGGAAAGTGGATGATCTCTTTTCAGTTAATTGAAGAACCAAAATGTTTCAAATAACCATGCAACTGCCAAAGTCAGCGCTATTGGAATCATTCACTTTAATGGCCTCAATGTTTCAAAATCTATTCATAACAGACAAGCCAAAGACTGTTTCTTTTTTACCTTTACTTTCTGTACTCACCTTTCATATGTATGTGTCTCACGTTTTATTATCTTTTCACACTTTAATAGCAAAAAATACATTCTTTCTTTAACTGAAGAGAGCCTGGTTACATTGACACTTTTTAAAATATAAATATATACGAGTTTGGAAACCATATCCATAAGGAAGGGAATATCTTTAAATTAATCTTGCTGTGATCGATTGAGAGAATGGCTGAGTAAAGAAGCAGAACAAGCTCATTCCTCCTCAGCAAGCAGTGTAAAACAAATGGGGAACAGTATCATTTCCTCTCTGAGAGAATTCCAAAGGTTCATAACCCTTTATCTCAGAGGATTGCAGCTCCATTGTTGATTATATTTAAAGCTGGGATATAGACAGATTTTAGCCTCTCAGGAATTCAAACGATGTAAGAAGCGGGCAGGAAAATAAAGTCAAAGTCTAAGATCAGAACAGTAACACTGAATGGTTGAGTAGACTTGATGGATTGTATAGTCCACTCCTCCTATCTAATCTTCGTATACCTGGTGAGCTACTCTTTTTAGATTATCCAGCCTGTTCTCTGCTGTTGTAGTCACATTGTTGACATAGCTGGCTGAGTTAAGCTTCTGAGCAGTAGTCATTTCCAAAATGCTGATGGGGAACACTTGGCATCAGTTATTGAAGGTTGTGTCTTATTGTAACGGCCAGTCTCTTGTGATGGAAATGCTAAATGGTTCAAACATTGATATCATATTGTCTTGCAAGGTAACATGGGCTGCTTTATTATGGAGGAGTTCTGGATGGAGCTGAACACTCAAATTATCAGCAAATGGCTCCACTCTGGAGCACTAATAAAGCAGATGCAAGAAAGTGAACTGAAATAGTTCTGAGAAACCTCTGTCATGCTATTCTGGGCCTTTAACAAATAGTGTCATAACTAATCACTCTTCTTGGTGTCACATATGTTGCTGGCAATGAAGTCTTTTCTCTGACACCCAATGATCTAAGTTTTGCTAAGGTGCCACAGTATTTTAATGAGTTGAATGTGGCTTTGATATTAAGTGCAGCTCCCCTTATCAGGCATTCAGGGCTTGCATCCATGTCTGGATCAAGTCTGTGCTAAGATTTGGAGTCAACAGACACTAGCAGAATTAAAACGGAGTGCCAATGAGCAGATATTGATGTCTAGTCAGTGCTTGATATCATGATGACAACTCCAACACGTTACTGATTAAAATTAGAGCTGATGGCTTGATAATTTAGCTGGCTAACATTAATCTTGTCTTTTGAGGATGGAACATAACTATTCTCCACACTTAGATAAATGCCAATATGATAACTCTACTGGACACTTGTCTGGAGAGTGACGAGCAGATACAATGGTCTTTAAAACTACAACTAGGACACTAACAGGGCCAACAGTTGCTGTGGGTCAGTTCAGTCACTTCTTAGACGTTGTGTGAAATCAACACAATTCATTGGACATTTAATGCTGTTACAGATGGCACTTTGAGAAAAGCTCAAGCAAGATCATTCAGTGATTTGTCTCATGGGTAAACGGGCATATTTCAACATAAACTCCTTCTGTCTTCCATGTAGATCCACATGATTTCAACGTTATTTTTGCTACAAAATTAATATTTCCACATTTTTAAAGAAAGTAACAGCTACCGTGTTGAATTTTCGTTTGGTTCTGTGGTTGAAGTCAACATAGAAATTTAAATGTCCTATAGTCCCAGGCAAAATGAAAATGGTCCATGGTCCCAGAGAAAGTGTACAAAACTGTTTGTACAAACAAGTACTATCATCAACCCTGAAAGAAGAAGTCCCTTCCAATAACTGTTAGCATTAATCACATTCGTTTTCTATACCTTCATAAAAGGATTATGCCAAGACTATTGCAATGCCAATATCATTGACTGCAGGTACTTAGACAACGAGCTCTTCAGTTCAGAAGAGAACAGGAAAGAATATAAAATAAATTTGGTTAAATATCTATTATTACATGCAAAATAAAAAGTTTTATCTTTGAGAATAAACTGATTTTGGAGGACATTTTACATCACAGCTATCTGAACTCAAACTGAGGTCAACTTTTTCAGACCATGAGCTCTGTTCCACACCTATTTTGATTCTGTTTTACTGCTACATGCTGGTCTGAACCTTGCTTTTCACATTTTTGCTTCCAGTCAAAACTTCTTCATTATTCTGCCTTTCATTCTCAATCTAGTCAAATCTTTGTTCCTTTATTACAATCATTACCACCCCCTTTGCTTTATGTTATGTTTGATATTTAACCTCTCCCATTCTCTATCCCCAGACACTTCCTTCATTCTTCATTGCCTATACTCTCATCCAGTAACAGAAAATCTACCACATTTTTGCCTCCCTTCAGTTCTAAAGAGCCTTATTCTTCTTTAAACATTCGCTTAGTTCCTATATCCTCAGATGCTGCCAGACCCACTGAATATTTCTAGCACTTTTGATTTTATTTTAATAGTATACTTGTTTTTTTCAATGATATTCTGTTAAGCACACCACAGTTATTCTATAAATGAGAAAATAAACCAGACCATGGTTGCAGTAATCAAGTAAAGCAGAAAATCAATGCTTATGAAAAGGTGAAGATCAAATTTTTATATTAGTTGCCCCTTTAAGTTTATATTTAAAGGTTGATATTTGGCAGTACCTAACAACTAAATTCATGCATTAAACATGGAAAGTATTATACTAATGGAACCTAGCTGGAAAGCAAGGCATCCAGTTAAAATATGTCACAACCTACTAAACAGAGGACTGCCTACCACGTGTATTCGTAGCCATGTCTGCCACTTTCTGAAATGCATCCAAAAAGGCCGCAGCAGCCATCACCGTTGTCCTAGAACAGAAATAAAAACCATGAACACTGATTTATTAATTCTATTCTGTTTATTTTTAAATGGTAGCTCTACGTCATTGTAGACACTACAGGTTAGATCGTCTTCTTGACTGCTGGGACACAGCTCGATAAAAACCATCAAGAAAAATAATGGAAGAATCATAAAAGCAATGTGCCCAATTTTGTGGTCACAGCATCTACCTCATCAAATAAAAATCAAAAGAACTGCGGATCCTGTAAATCAGGAACAAAAACAAAAGTTGCTGAAAGAGCTCAGCAGGTCTGGCAGCATCGGTGAACAAAAAATCAGAGTCAACGTTTCGGGTTCGCTGAGCTTTTCCAGCAACTTCTGTTTTTCTACCCCATCAGGTTCTTCAAATTAGTTCTGAAGAGTAATCCATCTAATCTTGCTTTAAAAGACAGTTGCCAGTATGAGAAATACTGGAAGCTCATTGCTGCTACATGTAATATCCACTCCTCGGTTTGCAGTTGAAGGAATACTTACATAAATAGAAATACTTAATGCCTTCAATGGGAAAGCAACCTGGGAGATATATCTTTGAAGAATTTCCACAGTATTTCCCAGTAACGCATACCACTCAGCTATATGTGAATGATCACCCTAAAGTGAGAGTTCAAATTAAAACTTTTCAGTAAAACATAAAAATTGGTTCAAATAACTGCCTAATAAATTGTAAATAATAATTAAGTTATTGTTCCAAGTAGACATCCCACAGGGGAAAGAAGTGACGTGCTGTCAAAAGTAAGATCAAGAACTTAGGTGAAAAAAAACCTATTTCACACACCTTTGAAACAGGTGGGACTTGAATCTATGTAAGATTTTGCTTACAGAAGACTCATCAGATTGCTACAACAAGAATCAAATGCACTCAAACTTACCCTTGCTGCACTTCTCACTAGAAAAGATCAAGAGATGTATACTACTATCCAACTCACTAAGCTCTACTTATTGACAATGGTTACCAAGAATTGTGTTAAGAACATTATACAAGTTTAATTTATATTTTGGTTTCTTTTTGTGGCTTTAGACTTCTTGGGAGTTTGGTGCTAAAGAGTCTGGAAGCCTAAGCACTTACCAGCATTTGCATTTACTTGAGATCTTACAACTTTGAAGTGAAAAGCTGGGGGTGAATAATTCACTCCATTAAAAAGCTAGAGAAAAAAATCTGTATTGTTGCCTAGTCACAGGGATCCAGTGACCCAGTGACAGAGCACTCCAGAAAGTCAGTGCGTGCATAGGTGTGGAGACTGCTCAACTCTCTAACAAGAAATCTGGCAAATAAAAAGCTAGAAATTGAGTTTAAAGAACTTGTGTTTGCTCTGAAGTTAATGAAATAGTGAGTTTAGTTTACAGTTTGTTTTAGGTATCTCAGGACACCTGGGTTTTGTAAAAATATTGCTGAGCAAAAAGGAACTGGAACTTTGAATCATTTTCTAATATTTGTAAGGAAGCTTTTCAATTTTTGTTTGGCTACTGCAATATAGTTCAGCTTGTTCCCTTGTTGGCAGACTGACCTCCACAGTTAATATCTAACGAGTCACGTTTCATTATGGGATCTGACTTGTCCGGTATTAATTTCAGCTGGGACTGTAACAATTACATGAATTATATATTTTCCCCAGATAATAGTGGATTTGTTAAATAGGCTGCCTATTCATAAGACAAAAGGAAAATCATTTAATTGTTTCCAGCAAGAGCCAAGATGCATTTCTGATTAGGGCAAAGATCACCTCTTACAGCAACAATTGCACAACAATTAGTCAGAACTAAAGTCATGTGCCAGGACTAACTTCAATCATTTAAAGGATCAGAGGGAAACTTTCCAAATTTCTTTTCTGAGATGATCTGAATTTCTAATCCATCTTCCCCACTTCTCCTAAGAGACAGCATCACTTTTGAATGAAGTGGCTAATGTAACCATTAGATCAATTTTTGCTCAGATATTCAACAAGTCAATATTATTTTTTGCAGGAGACTTTCAAATTGGCAGATTAAGCTTCAAATTGGTAATTTCCTGCAACAAAAGCATTTCAGATATAATTAACTACCTAAACTTTGGTTTTCACTAATCTGTCTGCATGCCAAAATCAGTTGTGTGTTGAATACTAACAGAAAGGTGTGTAAACAAATAGACTGCTTTTAAGTGTTAACTATAAAGAAAACAGAATTAAACTGTTCTGAAAATCATTTACACAGAACATCCAAACACTAGGTGATTCTTTTTATAGTTTCAACATGTTCTTCCAAATTGACACCAAAGTGGTCTCCAACTGCATCCTCCTTTTGGCAGGGATTAAAAGTTCCTGATTCAGTTATTTCTATTCAAGTGAAATAGTTAGCCAGAACTGAAGAATAAGACTTGCAAACTCTTTAGAATATATAAAGTATTGCATACTAAGGGGAAAAAATTGTGCTCTTGATATGTGCTTTCAGTTAAGCATTTGAAGCCTTTTGCAACTTGAAAACCTGCGCAAGTATTTAACTGTTGTGAATTTAAAATGCAGGCACACCAATATGACCATGTTAACTGCTTCACAAACCAAGGTACTACTGCTGACCAAGTGGTGCAGACATCTCCTCCCTAAATAATATAGGATGCTTGAAATAGCAGCAATTGTGTCAGATATAGGCACACTAGGTAGAAGCAGCTTAAACACTCATTTTTGGACAGAAATCTAAGTGTCTAAACTTCCTTCAGAACCAATTCAAGACAGTAGCAGACACTGGAGCAAGGAAATGAAGAGAGAAAATCTGCTTATTGATGGGCAACGATTTTATTCATTTTGAGTACAATTCATCACGTGTTGAAACTGAGTGTCCATGCTTTGGGTCCATTCTCACTTTGTCAATCCATCTGTTCAGTAAAGAGGCAAGAGAAAAGGCATAATTTTAAGATGTTCTGACTATTAAGGAAGTGCAAAGAAGTTTTACCAGACTAATTCCTGGGATTGCAGGATAGAGTGAGATTGGATTGGTTACAGTTATGGTCATAGAGGCAGGGCTATATTCACTAGAGTTTAGAAGAACAAGGGAAGATCTCACAGAAACATTCTAATTGGATTAGACAGCGTAGATGCGAGAAGGATGTTCTTGATGACCAGTGAATAATGAATTACATGGAATTATTTATTTTTCCAGATAATAGTGGATTTGTTAAATAGGCTGCCTATTTGTAAGACAAAAGGAAAATCATTTAATTGCTTCAAGCAAGAGCAATGACCCATTTCTGATTCTTTTTTGGGAGGGGGTGGGGAGTGGTTCACAGTCTGAGGAGAGGGGTAGGTATTTACTGACAGCGAGGAGGAGAAATTTCTTCCCCCAGACAGTTTGGAGCAATGCAGCATTGAGTGTTTGATGCTGACACTCGATAACAAAAAGTAGGAAATGTTAACTGTGCTTCTTCATTGGTTCAACTCCATATGAATATAAAATTGCTGTTACACTATGCAAAGGAAACACCAAGGATAAAATGTGTAAGTGTGTTGAGATAGCATCAGGATTGTCACATCCCCGAAATATAATAATTCCTGATTTTGTTTTTTGTTTCCAGTCTTTTATACCCCTCCTTTACAAGCAACATTATACAGGTGTATCTGACACAGTCCTTTAATAAGAGTGTATCTAAAGCACAGAGCTTTTTGATTTTAGATTTATTCTGGATGTTTTCCTTACTATTTTGCAGATACCATGGCTAAAATTGCCACAGTTTCCTGCAAAAGTAAAAAGTATTTAAGCTTACCTATTTTACCAATATTTCAGGCGACCAGTAGGTCATTTCAAAAGCTTTATGTTGCACCAGTTGGGATTAAAAGTCTGCCAGGCAAGATTGATAAACTGATCCTTGCAACAGTTAGTGCTGCTCCTTTTCAAATAGTTAAGGTTGGCTATTGTATGTGGGGATGAAGGGAGTATATTTCCAGTCAAGGAAACTTTATTCTCAGAGAGAGAGAGACAGAGAGAGAGGGAGAGAAGGAGCGGGCAGGAGAGGGGGAGGCAGAGGGAGGGAGGGAGAGAGAGAGGGGGAGAGAGGGAGGGGACAGGGGAAGCAGAGGGAGGGAGGGAGCAGGTGAGGGAGAGCGCCAGAGAGAGAGAGAGCGAGAGCGCGAGAGCCAGAGAGAGCAAGAGAGCGCGAGAGACAGAGAGAGCGCGAGAGAGTGTGCAAGAGCTGGTGTTGGTTAAACCTGAGGGTCACCACACCTCAGATGATGGGAGAAATTGAGAAAGAGTGTCCTTCATGGTAACCTAAGCCAGTGCGGGAAGTAAACCCATGTTTGTTAGCATAACTGTACACCACAAACCAGCCAACAGAGGTAGCCAACCCCTACTTTATTCAAATTTAAAACAATAGTAAAAGTAAATTACAAAGTTCCTATATTTCAATTACTTCTGAATAATTTAAAGAATTAAAAATTAGAGTAGTTCTTCCCTCATTAAACTAATACAATATATTCAAAAGGGCACTTCTTAACGCAAGTGCTTATTGCAATTAGCATTCTAATCAATTTTCTGTAGCTCACTACAATTTCAAGGAAATGAAGATAAAAAGCAGTTTTGATCATCATCTATACTGCAGGTTTGAGCCAGACAATTCCCAGATCCTAACACAATCCTTGACTGGTAACTTGACAGCTTGTCATTCTGACAACATCAGAATTCCAAACAGTTTGTTCAAAAACAATTTATTGTACAAATTTCCTTTTATCTTTCAAGTGTCTTTTAATTTAAAGGACAGCCATCACCATCAAGTTACCAGTTTCTAACATTTAGTGCAAAAGATGATATTTTAATGTTAACTTACCTGAGTTGGGACTGCAGCTTACCCGCTTTGTTAATAAAATCTTCCCAGATTGGGTAGCTCCCCTGTGGAAACAAAGAAAATACTGTAAAACACAGCATTTTATAACACCTGCTAATCTTTGTATCACTTATAAAACAATAAAGTTAAACTTCTACAATACACTTGCATCAAAACTCTATGGATGTGGAGTAGACCATTTAGGACTGACATGAGGGTAATGCACCAGTGGAATTCTCTATCACAGAAGACCGTGGAGGATGATTCATTGAATGAGAGAGACATATCTTTTTCGATTTTAAAAGTATCAAGGAGTATTCTGAGAAAGCAGGAATACGACATTGAGTCACAGAGGTCTGCACCAGTCAAAAAACAACCACTTAACTATTCTAATCCCTCTTTCCAGCACTTGGCATGTTGCTCTATATGCCGTGGCATCACAAATGTACATCTAAATATTTCTTAAATGTTATGAGGGTTTCTGGCTCCACACTCTTACAGGCAGTGAGTTTCAGATTCCCACCACCCTCCAAGTGAAAAAAAATTCTTCACCTTCTAACTGCTTACCTTAAATCTATGCCCCTGGTCATGGTCCACCATCCTTGCCACGAAGGGAACAAGTTCCACCCTCTTCATCCTGTCTCTGACCCTCAGCTTTAGACATCTCAATCATTTCACCCTCTTAGTCTCCTCTGCTCCAAAGAAGTCAACACTAGTCTATCCATTGTCTTTTCATTACTAAAACTCTTCATAGAGTCATACAGCACGGAATTAGTCCAACTAGTCCATACTGACCATGATCCCAAACCAAACTAGCTCTACTTACATGCGTTTGGCCCATATCCTTCCAAATCTTTCCTATTCATGTACCTATCCCAATGTCTTTTAAATGCTTTAATTGTACCTGCATCCACCACTTCTTCTGGTAGTTCATTCCACAAACGAACCACTCTGTGTAAAAACGCTGCGCCTCATGCCTTTTTTAAGTCTTTCTCCTCTCACTTTAAATATACGCCCTCTAGATTTGGACTCCCCACCCTCGGGAAAAGACCCTTACCATTCACCTTATCCATGCTTTCAAGATTTTATAAACCTCAATAAGGTCACACTCCACCTCCTATGCTCCAGTGAAAAAAGTCCCAGCCTACTTTTATAACTCAAACACTCCATTCCCGACAACATCCTGATAAATCTTTTCTGAACTGTTTCCAATTTAATAATATCCTTCCTATAATGCAGATTCCAGAACTGCACACAATATTCTCACTGTGGCCTAACCAAATTTTTATATGGTTCCAGAATTTACCTCCTTGCCCTTAAACTCTATGTCTCAGCTAAGAAAGGCAAGTATGCCAAATGCCAACAAGGATTGGTTAGCTCAGTTGGCTGGGTGGCTGGTTTGCAATGCAGAATGCCACCAAAAGCATGGTTTTAATTCTGCTAAGGTTACCGTGAAGGACTCTCCTTCTCAACTTCTCTCCTCACCTGAGGTGTGGTGACGCTCAGGTTGAACCATCACCCATCATTAGTCTCTAATGACAGAGTAGCTCTATGGTCAGATAAGACTGTGGTGACTTTACCTTTTATCTCATATGCCTATTTAGCCACTTAACTATCTGTCCTACAATGTAAAGGCACCAGTGATCATGCACACTAAGGTTCCTCTGATTCTCAGTGCTTCCCAGGTTCCTACTATTCATCACGTATTCCCTTGCCTCGTTTGTGCTACCAAGTACATCATCTCACACTTATCCAGATTGAACTCCATTTGCCACTATCAGCCCAGACTACTGTGACTATATCCTCCTGTAATCAAAGGCAATCCTCCTCACTACTTAACCAATTTCCATATCAGCTGCAAACTTACTGATCTAAATTATTTAAATATACCACAAATAGCAAAAGACCCAACAATGACTCCTGCAGAACCCCAGTGAACACACGTTCTTAGTCACCCCTTGAGCATCACGTTATCGTTCCTGCCACTCAGCCAATACTGGATCCATTTAGGCAAATCTTCTTGGATCCCATGGGGTCTTACCTTGACTATCAGTCTCTCGTGCAGGATCTTATCTAAAGCCTTGCTGAAGTCCAAACAGACTGCACAGATGCATTGCCCTCATCTACACACCTGGTCACCTTTTTGAAAAATTCAATCAAGTTGGTCAGCCCTTAACAAAGCCACACTGTTGCTCCCGATTAATCCCTGCCTCTCCAAGTGCAGACTAAATCTGTCCCTCAGAATTGTTTCCAACAGTTTCCTCACCACTGAGGTTAGACTGACTGGCCTGTAGTTTCCTGGTTTATCCCTTGCTCCCTTTTTCAATAAAAGGACCACATTGGCTGTCCTCCAGTCCTCTGGCATCTCTCCTGTGGCCACAGAGGAATTAAAACTTATTGCCAGCGCTCATGCTATTTCCTCCCTTGCTTCACTCAAAGCCTGGGACACAATGCATCTGGCCCTGGAGACTGATCCACTTTTAAAAATGACATTCAAAACCTCTTCTCTGTCTATGCCAATTTATTTTCAGTATTTCATTGGCATTCTCCCTAATTTCTACACCCACATCATCCCTTTCACCAGTGAACACTGACACTGACACAAAGTATTCATACAGAACCTCACCTATGTCCTCTGGCTCCACAAACAGATTACATGGCAGTTCTTAATGGGCCCTACGCTTTCCCAAGTTAACGTTTTACTCTTGATTTATTTCTAAACTTATTTAGGATTTTCCTTTATTTTGTTCTTTCTTATCTCTTTTTTGTACTCCTAATTTCATTTTTAAGTTTCCCCTCTAGGGCTTCTACTGTTTTGAGCCCTCAGTAGCTGCCATAAGTCTACCTTTCTGTCCTGATATCCAGGGTTCATGGGATTCACTGGTCTCATCCTTGGACTTTACTGGAGCATGACAACATAAGACTGACCGTCATCCCTTCTTGAACTTGACCCACTGCTCTCACATAGTTTGTGTAAATTTATCTAATTAAAATTGGCCTTTCCCCATTATAGAACCTGATTTCAGGCCCATCCTTGACCTTTTCCATAACAATCTTGAATCTAACAGAGTTATGATCACTGTCTGCAAAATGCTGGTCCCACTTACCCAGCTTAAAATAATAGAATCCCTACAGTGCAGAGAGGCCATTCAGCCCATCGGGTCTGCACCAACGTTCTGAAGAACATTCCACCCAGACCCACCTCTTCATATAGTTTCATTACCTATGGTTAAGTTCAGGACCAGCCCTGCTCTTATACTTTCTTCTTCATACTGGCTTAAAAATCCATCCTGGATGAGTTTTAAAACTTCCGCTCCCTCTGAACCTTTCACACTATGATGACCAGTTAATGTGGGGCAAGTTGAAATCCACTACTACCCTATTTCTTTTTTCACATTTCTGAAACTTGCATATACACCTACTCTATTTCTCTCAGACTATTACGATGCCTATAGTACACTCCAGGAATGTGATTGCTCCTTTTTGGCTTCTTAAGTTCTACCCACATGGCTTCATTTAAGGAGCCTTCAAAGATGTCATCCCTCCTTACTGCTGGAATTGATTCCCTGATCAATATTGTGACACACCCTCCTCTTTTACCTCCTTCCCTGTTGCATCCAATGACTCTGTGCCTTGGAATATTGAGCTGCCAGTCTGTCCTCTCTTAACCATGTCTTAATGACAGCAATGACATCATATTTTCATGTTTTAATTTGTGCCCTCAACTCATCTGGTTTGTTCATCAGACTCTTTACATTAAAACAAACACCATCCAACCTTGCCAAACCCCCTAAGCCTTCAATAGCCTGTATGTTATATGCCTTCTTGAGATAGAGAATCAGCCATGATCATGTTGAATGGTCGATGTGGCTCGAAGGCTGTTTGGCTTACTCCCACTCCTAGTTTCTACGATGTTTTTTCGTATTTTCTGCCCAAATGTGTTTTTTGTTTTGTCAGATTACTCTGATCAGGGATTACAGAAAATGTAGAGAAGAACATTAGCCAATTAGACAGGAACAAGAACAAAAGTTGCTGGGAAGCTCGGCAGGACTGGCAGCACCTGTGAAGAAAAAAATCAGAGTTAACGTTTCGGGTCCATTGACCCTTGCTCAGAGCTGGGGAGTTTAGTGGGCTTTCTTTGGAACCGAATCAGTCCAAGAACTTAAATCTAACAGTGGAAGATAGGAATTAACAAACATTTGAGAGATCTGATAATCTGATACTTTGGTAGGTAAAGATAGCTAACTTAACTCATTTAATGCAACCCGAGAGAGTAAACCTGTCTTTGAGGATTAGGTTACTTCCACTAGGTGATCCTGCAAATTACTGTCCACTGTAACCAGCTATACAACTGATTGAAAATTTGTTCATGCTCTATGTTAGTAAATGTAGGTGAGACTACCTTGCACACATTGCACTTTTGAGCCAGGATACTATTAGCCGTTAAAATTATCTTTCTGTATCAGACACTGGTGTGTGGTGATTATATGGACCTTAAAAGTCTCTGATCTTCCACAGATCCTAGGTTCTTATCATCAATGAATGGACTTTTTAAATAAAAATTGTATGACCTGTGTGTTCGCACAAAATCTGTGACGCAAAATGCTGTCTGGCAGATTAATGTAACTGATCAATCTGTTGATGCATTTGTTGCCAGACCCAGTGCTAATTCAGGATCATAGTTATATTACATAACTGACATAATTTAACAGAGCAGGCATTTTCTTCAGCTTATTCCTGAGAATTGAAATGTGCTTCCCATCCATCAGAAAATTAACTTATCCAAAAAACTGAGCCAAATAAAAATATTGTGCCAGAAATGACAATCATCAGGTCATTTGAATTAAGCAACTTTTAATTCAAAAGGATAGGCTGTATTCACTAGTCAGTCATTAAATGAGCCAAAGAGCACACAGTCATTTAAATTGCCAGTCAGTGAATGGCAGATATGATAGGCACTCACAAGTAGCATAAATCACCATAAAACATGCCTGTTCCTGTTACATATAGATCAAGTGGCAGCTGTGCAGTATTTATCATTGATGCTTTTCAGCATGTGTGCTACACCGAGCTTAATAATGTTTGTTGTCATGTTCATCGTGAATGCCTCCTTTAATCTTGTGCATCAGCAAAGCCGTTGAATAGCTGACAGAACATGCAAGGTGTCTTTATGGAATGTTACATTGGTTGGAGATTTGTGAGCATGCAATTATAATTCATTCTGAATACCCAACTTACATGGAACACAAATGCTCATAGAGTCATATGCCCATTCAGCACAGAAACAGAACTTTTGGTCCAACTTATCCATGCCAACCAGGTATCCCAAACAAAACTCGTCCCATTTGCCTGCGCTTGGCCCATATCCTTCTAAACCTTTCCTACTTATATACATGTCCAAATGTTTTTTGAATGTTCTTACATCTCCCACTTCCTCTGGCAGTTCATCCCATATACATACCACCCTCTATGTGAAGAAGTTGTCCTGGGTCCCTTTTAAATCTTTCCCCTCTCACCTTAAATTTACGCCCTCTCATTTTGAATATGCTACCTTTTGCTATTCACCCTACACCCCTCATGATTTTATTAACTTGTATAAGTCAACCCTCAAACTCCAATGCTCCAACTAATACTAAATTCAAGAATAAACATTTAAAAATACAGCCCTGCAAATTTAAAACGTTATCAAAAGTGACAGGTAAAAAACAGTCAGCCCAGATCTTCATACAATTTTCTCCCCCCACATTGCAAGACTAAGGCAGCATTAAACTCTGAGACAAGAAGAGACATTGGACCACTTGAAAATGAGGCTGGAGAGGTAGTAATAGGGAATAAAGAATGACAGAGGAACTTAATAGGTATATCAGTTTTCACAATGGAGACACCAGTAACATACCACAACTTCAAGGGAGTCAGGGGCAGAGGTGAGCATAGTGGCCATCATTAAGAAACTGGTGGTGGGGAAGCTGAAAGGTCTGAAGGTGGATAAATCACCTAGATCAGGTGGACAACACCCCAGAATTCTGAAGGAGGTAGTTGAGGAGATTGTAGAGGCATTGCTGGTGATCTTTCAGGTATCACTGGAGTCAGGGAGGGTCCAGGCGGACTGAAAAATGCCTAATGTAACACCCCTGTTTAAGAAGGGAGGGAAGCAGAAGACAGGAAACTGTAGGCCAGTTAGCCTGACTTCAAGTAAGATTTTAAGAGTCCCAAATGTGAGGTGCTGCATTTTGGAAATGCAAATCAGGGCAGGACTTATACACTTAATGATAAAGTCCTGGGGAGGGTTGCTGAACAAAGAGAACTTGGAGTGCAGGTTCATAGTCCCTTGAGGGTGAAGTCGCAGGTAGACAGGATAGTGAAGGCGGCATTTGGTACACTTGCCGTAATTGGACAGTGTATCTTTAAGGAGATAGTAGGAACTGCAGATGCTGGAGAATCCGAGACAACAAGGTGCAGAGCTGGATGAACACAGCAGGCCAAGCAGCATCATAGGAGCAGGAAGGCTGACGTTTTGGGCCT
>NC_063335.1:44673902-44736977 GCF_021869965.1 Rhincodon typus
AAACGTCAGCCTTCCTGCTCCTATGATGCTGCTTGGCCTGCTGTGTTCATCCAGCTCTGCACCTTGTCATCTTGTATAAGACTTGGGAAGTCATGTTGTGGCTGTACAGGACATTGGTTAGGCCACTTTTGGAATACCGTGTTCAATTCTGGTCTCCCTGCTATAGAAAGGATGTTGTGAAACTTGAAAGGGTTCAGAAAAGATTTACAAGGATGTTGCCAGGGTTGCACGGTTTGAGCTATAGGGAGAGGCTGAATAGGCTGGGGCTATTTTCGTTGGAGCAGAGGCTGAGGGTTGACTTTAAAGAGGTTTATAAAAATCATGAGGGGCATGGATAGGGTGAATTGCTAAGGTGGTTTCCCCAGGGTGGGGGAGTCCAAAACTAGACGGCATAGGTTTAAGGTGAGAGGGAAAAGATTTAAAAGGACCTGGGGGCAACCTTTTCACGCAGATGATGGTGTATGTGTGCAATGAGCTGCCAGAGGAAGTGGTGAAGATTGGTACAATTACAAGATTTAAAAGGCACTTGGATGGGTATATGACTAGAAAGAGTTTAGAAGGATTTGGCCAAATGCTGGCAACTGGTACCGTTTAATTTAAAATATCTGGTCAGCATGGTCAAGTTGGACCAAAGGGTCTGCTTCCATGCTGTACAGCTCTACGACTCTATTGTTAAGGATGAGATTACAGAGTACTTGAAACTGCCTGGTAAAATAGGGCTAGGTCAAGCCTGATAAATCTGATAGAGTTTTTAAAGGAGGTAATGTGCAGCTTAGACAAAGGAGAACCAGTGGACATATCTATTTTGATTTCCAGAAGGCCTCTGACAATGTGCTGCACAAACGGCTGCTAAAGAACATAAGACTCCATGATGTTAGGTTAAGATACTGGCATGGATACAGAACTGACTCTAACTGACAGAAAGCAGAAAGTAGGGAAAAAAGGGGCTCTTTTTCAGAATAGCAAGCAGTGACTGGTTGAGTTCTGCAGGAGTTCACGTTGGGACCACAATTATTCACATTATATATTAACAATCTGGATGAAGGAACTAAGGTTATTGCTGAGTTTGAAGATAACACAAAGATAGATGGAAGGACCGGTAGGTGGGAGGCTGCAGAAGGACATGGGCAGGCAGGGAGAATAGACAAAGAAATGGCAGATGGAACAGAATGAGGGAAACTGCAAGGTTATGCACTCTAGTCGGAAGAACAGAGACACTGACTATTTTCTAAATGGGGATAGGCTGCGGAAATCTGAAGCACAAAGGGACTTGGGAGTCCTCATTCGGGACTTTAAGGTTAACATGCAGGTTCAGTTGACTGTTAGAAAGGTGAATACAATGTTAACATTCATTTCAAGAGGGCTAAATACAAGAACACAGATGTATTGCTGAGATTGTGTTAGTATTCCAAATGTGGTCTGACCGGAACCTGTCAGTAGTTTTAGACCCCATATCCAAAGAAGAATGTGCTGGCCTTGGAGGGCATCCAGAGATGAAGAGCAGTTGAGGACTCTGGATCTGTAATTGATGGAGTGTAGAAGAATGAGGGGCATAGAACACAGAACATTACAGTGCAGTACATGCCCTTCGGCATCTCACTGAAACTTACAGAATACTGAGAGGCTTGGATAGTGCGGATATGGTGAAGATGTTTCCACTACTAGGAGAGACGAGGACCTGAGGCACAGCCTCAGAGTGAAGGGACGACCCTTTAGAACGGAGACGAGGAGAAATTTCTTCAGCCGGAGGATGGTTGATCTGTGGAATTCGTTGCCACAGCAGGCCGTGGAGGCCAAGTCATCAAGCATTTTTAAGACTGAGATAGATAGGCTCTTGACCAGTAAGGAGATTAAGGATTATGGGAAAAGGTAGGAGAATAAGGGTGGAGAAACACATCAGCCATGATTGAATGGCGGAGCAGATTTGATGGACTAAATGGCCTAATTCTGCTCCTATGTGTTATGGTCTTAAGATGCCTAATGGTGACTAGAACTGACGAACATCTCTAATCTTTAAAGTAGAAGTAAGGTCTTCAGTTTTATTAGGTCTCCAATGACTTTTTTCCCCCTCTATCTTTTAAACATAAGCACAAGATTGATATTGGTCAATTTCTCTGCAATAAAAAACTAAATATTACAGAAAGTTCTAAAGAGCAGAGAGTATAAAGTTGTGAATTTATAAATGAAATCAAATACGATAGTGATAGTAGGATGGGTACAAACATGGAAGAACAGTAGCAAACAGGGTCAAAAGGAGGAATGAAATGATAAAAAAGCAAAATTAATGGCTCTTTATTTGAATGCACGTAATTTTCGGAACAAAACTAAATGAAATAATGGCACAAATACACGTTAATAGGCATGATCTTATAGCCATTATGGATACATGGCTACAAGGAAATCAAAGTTTAGAAGTAAGTTTCCAGGAGTATGTGATTTCAGATGGACAGGCAGGGAAGAAAGGATGGTGGGGTAACACTGTTAGTATGGAATGAAATAAGTACTATTGCGAAAAAAAATCTTGGATCAGAAGATGTTGGATCCATTCAGTTGGAGGTAAGAAACAGCAAGGGGAAAGACAACAACTGATAACAGCAGCTATTCAGTATGACTCAGAATAAATCAGGAGATGATGAGGGCATGCAAGTAAGGCGGAACATCAATGATGGGTGACTTTAATCTTCATGTAGATTGGTATGGCCAGATTGGCAGAGGTAACCTTGAGGAAGAATTCCTAGTGTTTGGGAGAGTTTCCTACAACAATATATTGTGGAACAAACAAGGGATCAGGCTATCTTGAATCTGATGATGTACAATGATGCACAGTCAATCAATGATGTCAGAAGAAAAGGCTTCTTTGGAAGAATTTAGCATTCAGTTTGAGATAGAGGAACTTGGGTCAGAAATAACCATGTTAAGCTTAAATATAGATAATTACAAAGGAATGAGGGCAGAGCTAGCTGGAGTAGACAGGGAAAACAGTTTAGCAGCAAAGATGGTTGAAGAAAAATGACAAATGTTTAAGAAAATAGTACACAGCTCACAGCAAAGATATATCCCAATGGGAAAGAAGGATTCTAGGATGAGAATAAGCCAACCCTGGTTAATCTACTATTGGATAGACTGTGTGCAAAAGTCAGCATTTGTACTATAAGCCTTTTTATCAAATATTCCGTGTGGGGAGACTGTAGGGGTGAAGCAACAGGGAGATTGAGGGTGTTGGTGAAGGGAGTGGAGCAAGGTTGGATCCCCTCAAATTTTCATGCAGGGTCACATGAAGTCTAAGGCATAGAGACAGGATCAAACCAGAAAAGTGTTTGCAAAGCACTGGTCCAGGGAAGTCCTCTTCCTTTTTCCATATTTATTGAAGTTCTTATAAGCTGTTTTTATATTTTTTGCTGTTTTTACATTCTATTGCGCCCTGTATCAATCCTTTGCTGGTTTCTGAAAATCTTCTAATCCTTAGGCTTTCTTTTTGGCAAATTTCTTTGAATATATTAACCTCCTTTAATTAAAAACTATCCTTCAATTTTTAGTTAGCCACAAATAAATCACTTTTTTCCATTGATTTGCTGTTTCTCAATGGACTGTAAATTCATTAATGTTCATCATTTCTTACTTACTGTTACGCCTTTTGATTTAATTGCCCAATCTTCCGTGGTCAACTCACTCTTCATATTTATTAAATGGGCCTTAAATTTAAACACTTGTTTCTAACAATGTGTTTGTCAGCCCAAGCCTGGACATTGTCCAGATCTTGTTGCATTTGAACATGGACTGCTTCAGTATCTGAGGAATTGCAAATGCTGCTGAATATTGTGCAATCATCAGTAAACCCACTTCTGACCTTATGATGGAGGCAAGGTCAACGATGAAGAGGCTGAAGATGGTTGGGCCTCAGACATAATTGAGGAATTCCTGCAGAGATGTCCTGGAGCTAAGAAGACTGATCTCTAACAATCACGACCATCTTCCTATGTGCTAGGGATAACTCCGACCAGCAGTGAATTTTGTCCCCTCCCAAACCCCCGCACCCTCACCCCAATACCCACTGATTCCAGTTCTGCTAGGGCTCCTTGATGTCACACTTGGTCGCACGTAACCTCGATGTTGAGAACTGTCACTCTCACGTCTCCCCTGAAATTCAGCTCTTTTGTCCATGTCTAAACCAAGGCTGTAAAAAAAGTCAGAAGCTGAATGGCCTTTGTTGGAACCCAAACTGGGACTCACTGAGCAGGTTATTGCTGAGCAGGTGTTGTTCGATAGCACTGTTGATGACACTGTACTGGAAGAGCTTGGCCAGGGGAGCAGCAAGTGCTGGAGCACAAAACTTCAATACTGTTGCAGGGATGTTGTCAAAGCCCATAGCCTTTGCAGTATTCAGTGCCTCCAACCATTTATTGATATCATGTGAATTGAATCAAATTGGCTAAAGACTGGTTTCTATAATACTGGGGACAACTGGACGAGACCATGATGGATCATCCACTCAGTACCTCTGGCCAAAGATTGCTGTGAATGCTTCATCCTCAAGATTCACACTGTTGTATTGGGCTCTTCCATCATTAAGGATGGGAATATTTGTGCAGCCTCCTCCTCCACTGATTTGTTTAACCGTCCACCACCATTCATGACTGGGATGTGGCAGGACTACAGAGCATAGTTCTGATCTGTTGGTTGTGGGATCACTTAGCTCTGTCTAACACTTGCTTCTTATGCAGTTTGGCAGGCAAGTAGTCCAGTTGGTAGGTTCACCAGGTTGACCCCTCATTTTTAGTGTGCTGTTGCTGCACCTACACTCTCCATTGTACAGGGTTCATCCCTTGCTTTGACAATAATGGGTGAGTGGGGGATAATACTCATAGGATTTCTCTGGAATCCTAGCAATGACTGTGCATATTGTTTAAAGAAGGTAAATGTTCTTACAAGCAGGGGCCTAACAGAAATATTTTATCACAACAAACACAAATAATTTTGTTCTTTATACTTATATATTTTCCAGAAATTTGTACTATGTTTAAACGTAGGATCTCCATAATGACAGGATGGATCAATGATGTGGAGGTGCTGGTGGTGGACTGGGATAGACAAGGTCAGAAATCACACGACACCACGTTATAGACCAACAGGTTTATTTGAAAACACAAGCTTTTGGAGTCTTACTCCTTCCTCAGGTGTTAGTGAGAGAGGAAGTATCAACACAGAATTTATAAGTAAAAGATCAAAGGGTCACACCACTGATAAGGGCATATTAAACAAACCTAAGATGCTGTTAAATCTTTAATCAGTTAGAAGGTTTTTAATTGATTAAATCCCCGAATTCCTTCGAAGTCACTGTCCTGAGAGAACTAAAGGTTTTATCAGTGTACAGAAGAGATGACATTTTAGGTCAGACAATGCATGTTAAGTGTAAGGTGTTGTTTAGAATCTGTTAATGTTTTGGTTTGGATCAGGCTGGTTTTATTTCTAAAGCAGGAATTTATAAAATGCCACATTGACTGACTGTCTATAAATTATGTTCTTTTTGAACAAAATAGAATGTAAATTCACGCATGTGTGTGCGTCAAAATAACACATGGGTCACAGGTCTGTCAATTAGAAAACCTTTAATACAACCAGACTGTTTTTAATAATTTTCACCAAACTACTGTGGTCAGTTTAATAGTCTGACTCCAAAAAGGAACAACATCCAAAGAAACTGCAGGCTATTTAAATAAATTCAAAGTTAGATGCAAAGCACATTAACTTAGGAATTGTGGTGACAAAGCATTTTGGTCTGTTTCTGACTAACTGAGTTCTGACCTAGAATTAGAATTTCTCACAAGCCTGTCAATAGATAATCAACTTATTTCTGTTTCTATTTTTCAAGTTGTTTGCTCAGTATCTGCAATAACTGCACTCTAAAAACAGAGAAAATACGTACGTTGCCTCTCAAAGCAGTCTCTTTTCCTTTAGTAGCCAGTAGAGAAGATATTATGCCAAACAGAGTGATCTACATTATATCTGAACACGTAGAACTAGGAAATATTGCAATAATAATACAATATCATTGAACTGAAGAGGACAAAAGGAGGCTATCTGGCCTCTGGAGTAATGCAGATCCTTTAAAAAACACTAAAATAAAACAAAGAACTGTGGATGCTGGAGATCCGAAACAAAATCAGAAATTGCTGGCAAAACTCAGCACGTCTGGTAGCATCTGTGGGAAGAAAGCAGAGTTAAGGTTGAGTCCAGCAACTTGTCACATCTGATGTTTTGAAGCTATTTCTGTCTTTGTTTGTTGAAATAAGTAAACCCAATTTGTCCTGCTCTCTTGCTCTCTCCCCATATCAATATTGTTTTGTCTCTAAGTACTTATCTAGTTTGTAAATGAATGTTTTGTATCAGCTGAAGTCAAATAAAAATGCAGAAACAAAATAACAAGGGCCACATTAAACTTCATTGAGCGAAGAAATTTTTACTATCATATCCCATTGGGGAAAATTTTCCCAGAACAATGCCTTGTGTTAAAATTATAATTCAGAACTTTAAAAGAAATGTTGGAATACTTTTCAAAGTTGCAGCTGTCAAACTAGCAAAAGGCATCTTAATTGATATAATTCTGCAACTCCTTTAAAATTATCCTAAGGTTTGAAATTAATACATTGCAAGTGAAATTCAAATAGAAAAATCTGTCCTCAAATAATGTGCCATTGTGAACAAAATGTTAGTCAGTCAATCAGTTGCTACGGTTAACAAAATACTACTGCAACAATTTTGCAAGCTACTTATTTTTAATACAAAAAAATGCATTTCACATCTGATAGCAGCGAACTAATACTGATTTGACCACAGCAGCTTAAAAAGTACCACTTATTTAGAAATCTGCAGTTTTTAAAAAAACATTATATTGTGAAAAAGAAAAATCCATTAGAAGGAAGGAGATCTGGAGGTGCCACAAATCAAAAGCAATGCTTAGTTAAGTTATTGTATTATTCCAATTTTTTACAAGGTTCTTAAGTGAGACTTCCATTTCCATTGTAAGAACTGCTACCATCATAAAAAAGTTTTTTTAAAACAAATGTAATCTAATTAGATTTAGAGGTCACTGCTCTCCTTATTGGCAAATCATGGAATGACTGTCCTTCCAGTCAACTTACAACAAATACACATAACTGCAGTCTTTTTTTATGCCTTCAGTCTGTGATGGCTTTGCATCCATTAAAAATAAGTTTCACATCAGAACACAGATAAAAGGGTCAAGGTTCAAAATTAAATCAAATCCAAAACAAGTTGTTCCTTATGACATGTACATGCCTTTGTACCCTACTTCTCACAACTCCATTTGAGACAATAAATCTGCGTTTCTGAAATAGAGAGACCATCTGTTGTTTCCAAGTCTCTTTAGCTAGTCATAGACATACATTAGTGGTGATGGTTCTCTTGCCTTCTGACTTTGACTCTCTCCATGCAGTCACTCTATTCAACAAATCGTGATCATTTTCAGAAACTTACATGTGTGAATGTCAGTCACTATAGTGAGAATATACCACATAACCAAACAATGCACAGATAATTTTGAAACTTCAGTGGCTTTCAATTAAAATCAAGGCTGAAGCAATATTCCATTCTCTGCAAGCTCAAACCAATGTGAGACATGCTTCTCCTGAAAGCAGGTCACAGTTTTAGTTTGCTGTATAATATATGGAATCACAGCCATTTCTACGCCAGTATGCATGTAAACCACTCTGCACCAAATCAAAAATGACAGCATTATTGCAACACCATGGGGACCAGGTTCAGACTCTATCTGCAAAACAACTTTTGATCTTGGAATTTGGTTAGCTGGGAAAGAGGACATGGAAGGCAAGGGCCAGAGTTTAACTATCTCAAATGCACTGATCTCAGTTGACTCATATCTCCATATTTGATGATTTAAGGACGATATTAGATCAGTTGGAAGCAAGATGGCCCTCCCAGATTGGTATACAACCTGCAGACCAGTAGAAAACAAAATTGAAATGACACATATTGATCTATTTTTTGTAATTCAACATCTTTGTTTACGAGATGCAATGTAACATTTCAGAAGGAACGCGATAGCATCACTGACAGCAGTAGATTCTACATATTCCTATATTGTTCAGTCTAATTCAGGTCACAAACTTAGAGCTAAATGTTCCATCTTTATCACTCAAAATTAATGACTCAAAACCCATTAAGCAAAATCAAGACAATTAATAAATTTCTTCTATTTGAATTCAAGGGACAACCATGCATTTGGCTGCACTGCAAGGATGTGGAATTTACATTTTTTTTAAAAAAATCAAAAAATCTTGGAATTTTGCTTTACAGTAAAAAGATTCTTGCTCTTTCAATGCGTCAAGTGCTAATATTTTCATATTGCTGTGCCACAGAGATGTAGCCCAGATTAAAATTAGCTAAATCTGGCCAGGATGAAAACAGGGATGATACACATTGGCCTCTGCACTCCTCACACACAAAGGAAACAAAATCAGCCAACCTTCAACAGGTCCACATCTTCCAATATGCCGATATAACCCCACACCCCACAAAACACTAGCAAAACTGAAATCGCTCAAGGTGCCTCTAGTGACTAAATAAATTGCTTTCTTGTTTAGCCTGGAAGAGCACAATATATTGGAGGGCATGAGCACCTGCATAACCTAACTGAAATCAATATCTTCACAGAGGGGAGAGGAAAAAGCAAAAAAAAAGTCTGAAAAAAAAACAAGAAATGAAATTATCTAATTTATAGTTTATATATGGGTGAAGCTAACTATACAGCATATTGCACTGGACTTGAATGCAGATAGTCAGTTGAAAAACCAGCACCCCATTCACAAGGCTTTATGCCAAAAATACATTATTTTTGAGAAAAGAATCCAGATAAACCAATCACAAAAAACTGTATAAATTCTGTAAGTAATAGCGCATTTTAATACAAACTGATATCATCATTCTTTTACAGGGTCACCAACATATTCAATGTCATGAGAAATACAAAGTACACATGCCCAGATTTAAATAAAGGTTTAAACTGTTTTCATTTTTAATCTATGTACTGGAAAGGAATGTTACAAAAAAGCATATTGTTGCGAACCAGATGTTACAAAATAGCGCACATTTAATGAAGCAAATTGAAATAAAACATGCAGCCTGATAAAATGATTTAGGTAAAAGCCTGTATAAAAGTACTTGAAGGTAAAACAGGTTTTTCTTTATTTTCAATGCTACAAGAGGTTAATGGTAAATGTGCAAATATTTCTTTTCACTAAAATACTTATTCAAAACTAAAGGCCAGACTTCTCAACACGAATACAAAATGTGAATTTTAAAAATTGTAAATTTGGCAGAGGCAATTTCACATCCTCAAACTCTATCACTGCTTGAGATTAATTTGCAGATTACTGTTGATATGTTCGTTGCAAATCGAACAGCACCCTATACTGATCAAAACATCTGCCCACAAATATTCTTGATTCATGTAGGTAATGTACAAACAATCCAATCACGAGGGAAACCAATACTGCATATTTATATTAGAAATTGTCAGGTGCAGTTTACTGACTAGTTATTGTAGGCTTCAAGACGATTTATTTAATGTTGAAAAAACATTAGCAGCAGAACATCAGCGAATTCAGAGCAATAGTTTTTTTTTCTCTAATGTAATCGTGTATATATTTTCTTGGAAACCTACAAGGGAAAAGACAACTTTGTGTACCTTCTAAGCAGTGTCTCACGAACCCCTATTATAATGCGGGTGTAGCGAGAACAGAGAGAAAAAGATGACAGGTTTCGGTAAAATGTGCAAACACTATGCCTTATTTAATTTGGCTCATTCATTGTTCTTTATTTTACAAAAGCCACCAACCTTCATGTCGCCGATGATGGTCTGAAACAATCCACCGAGAGCACTGCATTCCTTCTCGATAACAGCCTCCATTTTCGTCCGAATAACGTTAGAAAAATAAGAAAGAAAATCCCACAGCTCGGTGTCCAGAAACGATGAGATAAAATGCCTTCACAGGTCCTTTGCTTCGAGAGAGGGAGCGCACAAACAAATTCCCTCACAACCCACCCAACAGTTGGCGTTCGTCCTCCTGATTAAAATAAGAGCCTTCCTGATCTGGGAATAAAAGACAGGGGGGGTGGGCGGCTGATGGTGAAGTTGATGATGATGAGCAGGACGAGAAATCGATGCCGCTAAAGGTGTCTTGCTGGATGATGGCAGGACAACAACAACAACAAAAATAATTTACACACGGTTATTCTCCACAGTCAGCGTTTACGGCCGAGGTGAGTGAGAGCCACTGCTCTTTTCGCAATGCCGAGAATAGCCATTGTTCTCTGCACGGATCATGTCGACATGATGCGGCAGGTTACAAAACAAAAGAGGGTTATAAAAGACACACCGAAAGGGAAAAGGGGGAAGGTGGGAACAGGGCTTTCTAGAACGGATCAGAGACAGAGCGCGAGCTCAACCACCAACAGGGAAGAAAATGCAAAAGAAAGCGGCCCCGCACCAAAAAAAAACAAATCTGATACAACACACTTTAACCACTCAGCGGGAGAATCAACCACCCACTCCCCCCCGCCACAAAAACGGCTCGACTGATGATACAGCCGCCGCCTGCTGCTCACGGCTCGCTACCACCCCCACTTTGCGCGCTCCCGTTCTCGGCTCGCCACCCGCGTACGCGCTCCCGCTCCCCTAACCGGAAAGCGCGCGCGACGTCAATGACCTCCCCCTTCTCCGAACCGCGCGCACGCGCGCTGATCCGACCGTTTGTCCGTGCACAGAGGGCGAGGCGCGTGCTAGCCCACGGCTGCTTCCTTCCTCAGCTTGTCTGCGCCTCTCCAACCGATTTGTATTGTCAAACATTGAGATCACCTACCTGATAGGTACTGCAGCCTGTCCAACTGTGCGAGGACTTTCCTACCCAATTTCATTCAAGTTGAGCAACTGTCAACATGTTGGGGTTTACCACTGACAAGAAACTGAACTGGACTAAATATATAAGTATAGTGGCTACTAGGGAGCAGGTCAGGGGATAGGAGTACTGCAGTCAGTGACCCACCTCACTTCCCAAAGCCTGTCACCTCCGACAAAGCACAAGTCAGGAATACCTTCCACTTGCCCGGATCAGTGCTGCTCCAACAACATTCAAGACACCATCAGGCTGAAACCATGCAGGAGCAAACAGCCTACTTGATTGGCACCACATTCACAAACAATTTAGTCCCTTCACCACCAATGCTCAATAGCATCATCTTCAAGATGAACTGCGGAAATTAAAAAAGGCTCCTTAAATAGCACCTTACAAACCCCATGGCCACTACCATCGAGAAAATCAAGGAAATATCTGGGAATGCCACCACCTGAAAGTCCCCCTCTGCAGTGACAGGCCATTTGATTTGGGACCACATCAGTCAATGTCACTGGGTCAAAATCCTGGAACTCCATCCTTACTGGCATTGTGGGTCAACTTACATCATGTGGGCTGCAGCAGTTCAAGAAGGCAGATCACCATCACTTTCTCAAAGGCAACTAGGGATAGGCAAGGGATGAAAACATGAACAGAAATTGCTGGATAAACTCAGGTCTGGCAGCATCTGTGGACAGAAAGCAGAGTTAACATTTCAAGTCCAGTGACCGTACTTAACTCAAAATTCTAACTCTGCTTTGTCTCTGTAGATGATGCCAGACCTGCTGAGTTTTTCAAGCAATTTCTGTGTATGTTTCTGATTTCCAGCATCTGCAGATCTTTGCGTCTTTTTTATGTTTAAGATGAAAGCAAAACATGTCCTTCTCTCCTATATCATGTTTGTTTGTCTCACTCCCCATTAAATTCTCCTGTGCCACTCACTTAAATCTATGCAGGTACTAAGGATGTATCTATATATAATTGCAATACTTGGCAGTGAATTTTTTATTTTTTATATAAAATCTTGAATGAAGGTCCACATATTGAATATCTGTGTTGTACTCTCCACCACCCCATCTGAAAAGAATAATCAGTAGCAAAAAAGTGTCAATTAGAGACAGGCTACCTGGTGGATCCTCCTTTAACTTCACCTACAACCTGCTTGTACATACCTTTCCTCATTTCATTGCCTAGTGAGTTGCAATGGTAAGAAACAGGTTGAGAAAATTGCTGCTTTCAATATATAAGCTCTGCTCAGAATTGATACAATATTATTTAATTTTATTATGACAGACTGTTCCAAAGCTTCTAATAGTTGCATTGAACTGAAGTAGAAAATAATGATTCAATGGGCATATTCAGGTGACAGTAAAGACTGCAGAGTAAATCTCACAACTAGTTTACAAATGCTATCTGATATCTCACGATAACATTAGTGTTTCAAATTCAATTAGTAGCTTCATTATTACGTATTACTGAGGTTGAACATTCATGTATATTGAGGGGTGGTGATGATGGAAGCGTGCGGTTGGTAAGTAAATCAATTGCTGCCTCCTGATTTGAGAAAGGTTCCCAATGCAACATGAAAATGAAATGTTTGATCTGAGTTAAAGTAGATTATCAAATGCATTATATATGATTTGAATGAAAATATTTATAACAAAAGACCAGAACATTAAATTTAGTAAGAGAATGTGATGTGCAAATTGGCATAGGTAAGTGTAAGATCATTGGAAGTGTTAGTTATGTGTACCTTCTGTGTTATGTAGCTCACAATAGGAAATGGTAATACAACAAACCCTGCGTCTTGGAATCCATGGATATTTTAGTTTCATCACTGACATTTCTTCCAGTTCTAAAGTTCATAATTTTATTTACACATTATCAATCATTATAAAGAAAATTATTTTGAATCTAAACTGATGGATTAGTAAGATTATCCTGTAAAAATGAAGCTACAGCCCAGGAAAGCCTCTCATTCAGTTCCTAATCTGAACGGAGCTACTTTAATTAAGCTCAGAAGCAAATTGGCATTTTACAGTTGGCTGCATTGTTCTTAGGCTAGGAAGGACAAAATCACTCAGTTTTTTTCTCTTAAATCATAATCAAGTAACTATAACTGAAAATATGAATATTGAACATGATACAACCCAAAGTTGGGATCAACCTGGTCTCAACCAATGAACTGAGCAAATCTCACCATCACTGGATTAATAGATGCTTGGTGAGGTACTCTATGAAGATAGGTGTCTGTGATATTGTACTCAAGGAAATAGTCATCATCTTTGTGAGAGAGATGGAATCAATTCATGAGAAAAAAGAAAACATTGATTATATATCACTGGACATAGTAATTGACTATGCCCATAACTGAATTGCTGGTGAAAATGTAAATCAGTCATGTAAACTTTGGGAAAAGTATGGTATTATGAATACCGGAAATACAAAACAAAAACAGAACATAATGGAACACACTCAGCTGATCAGTATCTTTAGGGAAAGAAACAGTTAGTGTTAGGATAACGATCTTTCATCACAACTGCAATGCAAATAGAGTTAAGATTGCCCACTTTATGAGACCTTTGGTCGGATTGTTACACTTCCCACAATGGATCTCTTACATTTATGTGTATAGACAACAATATGTCAAGAGAAAATATATGGATGACAAAGTAATATATTCTATTGTGCTTTGCAGAATGCAGTGGTAGAATATGGGACTGCATCCAAGCAGTTCCCTGGCATAATTTTCCAACCTCAAACATGTATATAGAGTAGGTGGCACAATATGTGGGAAGATACCAAGTGGAGAACAGATAACAACATTAAATTTACAATTCAGTAGCACCATTTGCACGGCCACTGTCTTTCTGATTTTCAAAATTCAACCAAGCAAGTCTTTACTACTTTTCTTCCTGATCAGACCTAATGTGTATCCTGCAAATCACTGTTGAAATTGCAATCCTTATTCAGCTGTCTAGACCCTGTCCAGAAGCCAAACATCTACAGAATGTTATTCAGCCTATGACACAACTGAGTCTTATGGTATGTGAATTGCCGTGCCTGTGTGATGTCATGAATGTAAGCCGTATGTCCTAATGACTGGTAGGTCATTTCAATCAGCACATCTCTACAGCTGTTGGCAACAGGCAGAGTACTTACTGCATGCAGAGTGCCAATGCTTGCCAAATTCTGAGCAGTGTGTTCAACATTAGATTTAATTCCGTAATTGTGAGAAAGAGCTGGCCAAACTAGCTAGTCTCATGCAGTTCCCTTTGAGTTTGGTATTCTTCAAGACAAGAAGCTTTGGTTGATGCAGAAGGGATCGTTCCTTCTGGGACACCTTAGTGCACTCCTCTTCCACTCCAAAACTGCTCCACCACCAGAGCACTTCTCATCCATTCGGAGAAGGTGTGTGCAACATTTGCTCATTTACCTCCTCCCTCCTTAAAATCCAAGGCTCCAGATTCAAGTGAAGCAGCAATTTACCTGTACTACATTCAGTCTAGTCTGCTGTATGTATTGCTCACTGTCTCATCTCCACTTTATTGGGGAAACAAAACACAGTTCTGTGACCGCTTTGTGGAACACCTACATTCTGCCCATAAAACTCACCCCGAGCTTCCAAATGCCTGCTACTTCAGCACACCACCGTGTTATTTCTCCAACATTCTGTCTGAAGCTTGCTGCAGTGTTCCAATGATGCTCAGATCAAGCCAGAAGAACAAAATCTCATTTTCCACTACAGTCTTCAGGATTCAATATTGAGTTTAATGTCCTTTACCCACCCTCATACCATACCCTTTCCTGACATGGCATGCTTTCAGCACAGCCATCCTATTTTCAGCTACTTATCGTCCCCATTATCAACTTTTTTCCTTCCCTGGCTTACTTTCAGCCACCTCTTTTCTGCCTAATGGTCTTTCTTTCCCTCTAGGCCCTGTCTCCACCTATCAACTCATTCCTTTGCCAGCCCACCCACTTGCACCCTGTCATCAGCATATATGCAACCTTTTTCTGGCTCCTGTACTATCAGTTCTGAAGAAGGGTCACTGGACTCAAAATGTTAACTCTGCTTTCTCTCCACAGATGCTGCCAGAGCTGCTGTGTTTCTCCAGCAATTCCTGTTCTTAAGCATGCATATTTTTAAATTGTTTGTCTTTACTTCTGTATTGAGGAGTTTTATTCGACAGTTTGAGGCACTGCATTTTAACAAAATAATGAAAGCAAAGTCAAGGTCCAGCAAAGGCTACTCAGTTGATTAGATTTCTAGAATGATTATCTATTTTCCAGTTGTCGCATTCAATGGTATTTTAAACGATCTCAGGCAGATTAATTAAAACAATTATCACTGAATAAAGAAGATCTTACTAATGTTGTTCTTAAATCCATTTTTAACCATTTAATTTCTTCTGATCCCAGATTATTGCCTTAATTTTGAAATAGTGGTGAGATCTTACATATTGTATAAAATATGACCATTAGCCTTTACGAATGGTTCCTTTTACACGTTAAATCAGATTTGCTGTTTCCTGTCTCCAGTGATTGTACCAAGGTTAGCCATGTGGACATCATAGAATATGAGTTCCTTGATTGGGGATGGTAATCTGGCCCAATCAGGGAACCTTGGCTGACAGATAAAAACAGGAATGTCAGACATCCTGACACTCTGAAAGCTGGCTCTGAGGGAGCTGGATCAGTATCCAGGACTTTCCACATGTAAATAAAGGGTGATTTAGTGACAGGACACCAGCCTCTCTAGAATTATTTCACTCTGCAGTGCATGCACTTTATTGAATTGTGACAGAAACATCATAATTTCATGATAAAAGATTATTTAAAAAACACACCAGCATGAAGAATGTGAATGATAGCAGGGAATATGAATGGAATTTAGCAAGGCATGAAAAAAAACAAAGAAAATAAAGCATTTATCAAAGAAAACACAAACCAACAGATCGTAATCACATATCTAAAGTTAATTCAACATACTACTTTCAAATATGATAAGATAGCAGGACAAGAACATTTGGATTTGGGATTGCGAAGAACAAATTTAGGACAAGAGTTCAGGAAGTTTTTATTTTCAGAGTGGGTGGTTAATGATTAAAATCTACTGTAAAGGAACATAATTGAATCCATAACACTCGAATTTAAGAAACAAGAGGCTATAATGTAAAGGTGTTACTGTTAATATGCTGGAAGGATAGAACCAAATGGGTAGTGATACATCCATTGAACAGCTGGAGTGGCACTGTACTCCTCACAGCTCATTTATAGCACAGAACCACATTTTAAAAAGTGATTTTGTACTTCCACAATTTTAGTTAAAATAATGTTGTTTGGCCACCTGGAAGGAGAAAATTTTTGTTAAATAAAGGTTTGTTTCTCAGTGCAGCTCTAGCCTCTTGATGGAAAGTTTATCCATATTTTAAGATTCATTTTGGCATGAGGATACCACTGGCAGGTATTGCTGATAGAGATTTTGGTACAATCGAGAAGTTTGGCAGGTGACTTGAGAAGGCAGTGAAGAGTCATTGATGGTGCACAAGGGTCACATTTAAGTCAAACTGGCTAAATGATGGAGAAGGCTTACTTGCAGCCAATGAGTGAACCAGTCAGGGTTTATAACAATCTGACAACTTCATTACTACTTATTTTGACAGCAGCTTTTTATCTATAGCTTTTGTAAACTAAAGTCAAACTTTCAAGAGACCACAATTGGGATTTCAACAGTAGATCAGTGGCTCAATTGCATAATCACTCTGCAACCATAGCCCATTTGGTGTGCTGTACTTAATTGCGTACTTTTTTGTAGTATTTGTAAAAGAAGCAGAGACTCTGCAGAAAATATAGATTTCACACTTGAAATACTTGCTCTGTGACATTCATTACTTTAGAATGCTGTATTCTTTCGTTCAATGCAATATTCATATATTGCCCTTTAAAATGAATTTTCTATATGAACTTCTGCTGTCCACATATCAAGTCAAGCTTTCAAAAGATGAAGCTGCAGATGGGCTTCTTCCCCTCTGGGTAATACTCCTTTGCACGCAAATGTGTACATCATCTTTCTGTACAATTCACTGCATGTGACCATATGAACTCTAAGAATGAATAAGATATGAAAACATTACATATGCTTTACAGTACACAGAACATAATTGCACAATCACTAAATGACATCTATCAGGATGTATTTTCATGACATGGATTGTCACTACTCATTGCCATCGTATTACCAAGATCTGTTCCACTTACGCAGTGATAATTTGGTGTATCAAATTTGGGTCACAGTTTGTACTTCTCTCATTAGGATCAGTTATTACAAAGAAAAATAAATTTGTACTAAATTATAACAATAAATATAACAATTCTTAGTGGAAATTAAAACTTAATTGATGTGTATTATTGAAGTTTAATACAGTCATTTTTGCTCTCTGTACAATAATATGCATTGGCCCACTTTCAAGATATCTCCCTGCATTTAAAAAAGTACTTGAATGTTTTGAGATATTTATACCACTGTGTTTTTAAAAAGGAGAGTTTCTTTCTAAATTCACTCATGGATCTTGGGCATTGCTGGCTGGTCAGAATTTATTGCCCATCCCCAGTTGGTCTTGAGAAGATGGTGGTGAGCTGCCTTCTTGAACTGATACTATCCATTTGCTGAAGATAGAATATTGTATATTAGTTTTAACAACTTGATGTCTGATTTTCGTGATAGGTAAAACAAGAAAAAAAAACCTTTCTACATTAAAAATATGACAGAAATAAAATGGCTGTGGTCCAAAAGATGAAGTGTCTTTGATATTTTTCCCAACATAGCAATTTTCAATCTCAGGCCCAGCTATCAATCAACCATAATTGTGTTCATTGGAACTTTAACAAGATGTTCTTAAGTCTGTAGATGGAACATTACCTAAGGGATGTGAGCAACAAGCAGAAAATATACATCTGCGATCTTACAAGTTTTAAAAAATGGATTTTATTGATAGACATTCCATAACATGAAGGTAGACTTCAAAAAAAAGGAAAACCATATTCAGTATAAAGCATAACATTATCGCAGTATGTAGAATTGAAAGTAGTTCAAAGAACATGGAAGAAGCAATACACAGCTGATTTGGGCTGACCTCTCCAGTGGCACAATTCCCAGCGAAAATGCAAAGCAAGCACTTCAAATTCCACCAAATTTGTGATGTTGCTTCAGTTCTCGTCATCGTGATTAATCCATTCAAATTTTCAAACTATGTGAGTTACAGTCAAACCTGTTTGGCCTGTTCCACTGCTTTACCTTTAATAACTAATCTCACTTTATAATTTCCTGTTTCCTCCCTCTTCTTAAAGATAATGACTCATGCGCAAGACATCGGCTTGATGGGCAGATATAATTTTGTAATACATGGCAAATGGCAGTCCCATATGAGAGATGAACATTGACAACCTATTCAGCTATGAGAACAGTCACACTGAGCCCAAACTTGTGTTTGCCTGATAATGTACTTGAAATTTTAACTTAGCTGAACTATAAGACTATATGACATAGGAACAGAAGTGGGCCATGTGGCCCATCAGGTCTGCTCTGCCATCCAATAAGATCATGGCTGATCTGATAATCCTCAACTCCACTTTCCTGTCTTATTCCCTTGATCCTTCATTCCCTTATTGATTAAAAATCTGTCTTAACTTTGAATATACTTCATGTCCCAACCTCTGCCTTCTGTGGTAAAGAATTTCACAGACTCACAACCCTCTGAGAGAAGAAATTCCTCCTCATCTCAGTGGGTGCTCATTTTGGTTCAAAACAAGACTCAGCCAGATAATTTAAGGGAATGGTTCACAAACAGTTTTGGTTAAAATGATCCATTTTCAGTTGGATTTAGTGAACTGACTCCCATCTAATAATATTAAGTGTTGCATGCAAAGAATGTTTTAACATTCCTCCCAAGAAAACAGGACAAAATCAGGGGAGATAGCTGTGCCTGCTTCGCATTGTCTGTCCATCCTTAACAGAAAGAAAACAGAGAGAAAGCAAAAGACAGTGACACACTATGTTGGGAACTTGAACATAGGAAACACCTGTTGTTTCCAGTTACTGGCTTACTGTTGACCACAGGACCTGGGCAGTCAGCCAGTTTGACCTGCTGTGGATTGATCCTGCCTCATGTTAAGCCATCAGTTCTCTGTAGACTCTTAAGAGGTGGCCAGTGGACCCTAGTTTGATGATGCATTGCTGCAGTACTGCGTGAGTAAAGCATTAAGAACACGAGAGTGTGAAGCAATGTGGTTTCTGAGCCAGGAAAATAATGTAATGGTGCCAAAAAGAAATACAACTGTCTCTTTTTTTAAAGAATGGGTCATTTGTCACCTGTCTGTGCTCATTTGATAAAGTTCCACAAAAATTATTATGGAAAATTAAAGCTCATGATGTAGGGGTTGGAAGACTAAAAATTTGCTGACTGACAGGAAACAAAAGAGGCATAAAATAGGTATTTTTATTTGTCAGGATATAACAAGCCATGTGCCAAATAGATCAGTGCTGCGACCTCAAACATTTATGACTTATGTAAATAATTTAGATAAAGGGACAGAAACTATGGTTGCCAAATTTGCAAACAAAAAACCCACAAATCTAGGTTGGACAGGTTTGTATCTGCTGGACTTTAAAAAATTAAGAGGTGACATATTGGTAACACAAGATCCTGGAAAGGTCTTTGCAGGGCAAATGTAGAGATGATATTTCCTGTTTTGGGAGAATGTACAGCCATGAGTCACTGTTTAAATATCAGCAGTTGTCCATTTAAAACAGATGAGGTGATTTTTTTCCCCAGAAGTGTCATATTCGACTCTGTTGAAGAGCCATCTAGACTTCAAACCTTAGCTTGCTCTCTCTCCATGGATGCTGTCTGACCCTCTGTGATTTCCAGCATTTTTTGTTCAGTACAGATTCCGGCATCTGCAGTAATTTGCTCCTACATCATATTTCTTTGTAACTGTTTTTCTGAAAGGTGGTGGAAGCAGAGACCTTGAATATTTCTAAGGCAGAAGTGGATTATTTCTTAGTAAGCAAAAGGGTAAGAGATCATCAACAGTAGGCAAGAATGTGGATTTGAAATTACAGTCAAATCAGCCATCATTGCATTAAATAGCAAAACAGGTTAGAGAGACTGAATGTCTTATTGCTGCTCCTCGTTTACATTTTGTATAAGTGGAATCCATGGCAGATTTTCTTTCACTCAGTGATATTGAATAAAATTGCGGTTTTGCACCTCCGTTACTTCGGAGATCAATTAGTTCATCTGAGGTCACAGAAAATACCCAGGACCTTTCTAGTTTGGATAATTCAATCATATCATGTGATTAATTCACCTACTAAACTACTAGAACAGGGCACACACAGATTTGCAGCTGAACTCAATTTTAGTGGGTATAATCAAAATATAAATCTTCCTCACAATGACCAATAAACTAGTGTAAAGTATACTGTCTCATGTGAGCCTGTTGATATTACCAAATTTACTAATTCAGCATAAACCTGTCACCTGCCAGTTTTCTGGATGGTATGCTATCTCCTTCTAATTAGTGATTTCGCTTATTTAATCCCTTCATTCTTATTAGTATGTCACGTTGATTTGGAGAAAAGATGTAGCCCAGATAGTGTCTTCTCTTAAAGGTCCTCCTCAAAATGTACTTCCAGGTCTTCTTTGACTAGCCCCCTTTCCATCTGGTGGTGTCTATTCTACTGTCACTGTTTGTCTGGGAGGTGAAATGTTAAGTTAGCGTTCTGTCTGTCTCAATTGTCTCTAAGATACTGAAGATATCGCTGAACAGTCCTCTGTAGCTCTTCATTTGGGGATTTGGTCTTCCAGGATTTTATGTAGACATCAGCAGAAGACATTTAATTTCTGCAGTTCCTTTGTCTTCTCCTATGCTTCGCTGGCATGGATTACAGTTGATACAACAGCTTCAAGGATGTATTAATAGTGCTGGATTCTTGCAGTGCGTGAGGTCACTCAGACTAAGGCTGTTCTGCTGATTGTGTGGATAATCGCTCCATCACAAACCCTGAAACATTTGCTTCTTAGATAAGGAAAGTGATCAAAATCCTCAATGTTGTTGTCTGATCATAATGGGGCCTGTTGCCATTCAGTCATATAACAGTTGATGCTCAGGCTAATTGTGGCACCATCACGAGACTTGTGGTCATATTAGGCAATGCTGCAGCCAGCAAAAGACAATGTCATCTGCAAAATCCAGATCTGTCGACTGATCGTGTTGCCATGGAGTTCAAAAACCTGCTTCTACTTTGGCCTTCATAATGATTTCCATAATGAAGAGTAAAAGGAATTGGGAAAGGAGTGCAGCACAGTTGCATACAATGAAGGTGATTGTGGGGTCCGTGTTGGTCTTGATGCAACAGCTTGAATCACATCACGAGTTTTTGAAAATATTAATACTCAGCATACTGTTAAATTGTTGATGTTGTGCTAGGGTGGCTATTAACAGCTGCTATTGAAAGCCTTCCTGCAATTACTGGCATTTACAAAAAGCGCCAAGCATAAAATTCTGCTTACAGCAAGACCTGCCACACTGGAGTCCTGCCTTTCCTTCAAAGGGTACAACATACTTCTGTTTCATTTTGTTGATGAGTACAGTGTTGAACACCTGCCAGGTATTGAATGTTATGCCCCTGAGTCATTGCAGTTGCTGAGGTCCCCTTTCTTTGATAACTTGATGATTACTCATCACCAGCATGTCCTCTGCAATCCAAATTTTGGACTGGGGTCTATGATCTCTGTTAAGATGGTATTCTTGCAATGTTTAAACAACTCTGCTGGTAAGTCAATCCCAGGCGGTCCGTTGTTCTCAGGCTCTTTGGACCTTTGATCTTGCACTTTCTCCCAAATTGGAATTCAGCTGCTGAGGTGCAGTGTGGCCAAATTTGAATGTGGAGCTAGGACTGAGCATCCCAAAACTATTCTGCCCACCTTGTTTCATTCTGTTCATTCCTGGTAAATTGGTGTTGCTTCTTACACATTGTAGATATGAATTAGAGACAGAATGTTGGATAAAGCTGGAGACAACAAGAACTGACAGGAACTGATAGCAGACTTAACAATGGACTGTTACGTGAATGGAATTACACTGAGTCCATCAGGTCTGCTAAGAGTTAAAACTGTATGAAATCAGGAACTGCTGTCTCTACCAGATAAGACAATAATTTGGACAAAACGTGCACAGATAAGTCCAAATAAGACATCCACTTGGGCAGAATGTTCAGGATTGGTCGTCTGCACACATAATTCCAAATAAGGCACACACTTATCACAGAGACTTGTGTATAAGAGTCTAAATAAATCCCTTTTTTCAACAATACTTTGAAGATTAATGTTGTGAAAGAAGTACCCTACGTCAGGAGGCGTGGTGAAGATGTCGAACATAGTTTTAGCTTGGCCAGCTGCAAACTCTCCCAGGTAATACTGTTTGTGTTTAGTTACAGAAATCAGTGTAGTGAAAGACAGTGATTGAGACATCTCTAATAGTTAAAAGTGTGTGTTATACATTTAAGTACTTAATAAATGAATTGTGGTTTTATAGAGCTCTAAGTGTCTCTGCTGTATCTTTGTCTATGTATGTACATGAAACAGGCAACATGAAGTAGGTCCTTCAGCCTATCATGCAAGCTCCACTACTCAATAAGATGACTTGACCTGAATTTGGCTTCAACACATTCCTGCCCACCCAGTAGCCTGATTAATGAAGAGAATCAATGGTCATCTAGCTCTGAATACTTTAAAGCAATGACCCTGTCTCCACCTCTCACTGGTTGGAGGTAATTTCAATTGTTCTCAACCCTCTGGCAGAAAAACAACTCAAATGGGAGAGCTCTTATTTTTGAGCCACGTACCTTAGTTTAAGGGATGGTTCTCCTACCTATTGGCTCCTAAACAGTTTCTGAGTCATTTGATTTGCTACTTATGCTTTCCTGCCTTGAACTATTCTTGTTTGACTGTTTTCCAGCTCTTCACTGCTTTATCCAGTCTTCTGTATTCTCATCTCTTTACTTCATATTAAATTCCTAGTCTCTTGCTTTTCACCATCTTTCAGCTTCCATGTTAGGTCAGTAATCTTAGTTCTTTGTTTCCTCTCCTCCCACCACTGGTGTTTTCTGCACTCCAAACCCTTTCTCCTCTCTCCACCAATATAAGGAGGAAATTACTTTCCTGAAATAGAACACAACCAAGGATGAGATACTAAAGTAATTAATGTTAACAGAGAAAAAAAGACAATAAGTATCCTGGTCTACAGGCGATACCCTAGGTTTTAAAAAGAGCTAGCTGCAGAGATATAGGATACACTGAGAATGATTTTTCCCAATTTGCTATATTTGAGAATGGACCCAGCTGATTGAAAGCAAATTTAAATCCACTATTTCGGAATGCAGGAGAGAAAGAGGGAATTGCTGACCAGCTAGCATAGGAACTATGACCTTTAACCATGTGGATAGAATTCTTTGCATGGAATTCCACGCCACGCTACTTGTCAACTGGTCCATCAACTAAAATTTTCTGTCACATTTAATTGATTACTGCATCATTTAGCCATGGACTCAAAGACTTTCAGTTGCAATATTCATGATTGTTAGGGTCATAGGTGCATAGGAACAGGATCAGGCCGTTGAGGTCCTCAAGCCTGTTCCACCATTCAGTGAGATCACAGCTGATCTGTGGCCCAACTCCATATACCTGCCTTTGGCCCATGTCCCTTAATACCTCTGCTTAAAAAATTTATCTCTCTCAGATTTAAAATTAACAACTGAACCTGCATCCACTGTCACTGTCACACGTTATGTGTAGAAGTGTTTCTTAACATTTCTCTTGAATGGTTTGGCCCTAAATCTCAGACTATGCCCCTTAGCTCTAGAATCACCAACTGCCTTATTTTTGTCTACTCTCTCTTTTTCTGTGAAGACCTTGAATACTTCAACCAGATCACCCCTTCTGAATTCTAGAGAAAATAGGCCTAATTTTTATGATCTCTCCTCACAATATAACCTTTGTACTCCAGGTATCATTCTTAAAAACATATGTTGTACTCTCTCCAAGGCAAATATACCCTTCCAAAGATGTGGTGCCTAGATTAGCTAACTGTACTCCAAGCGGGATCTCAGCAGGGTTTTGTATAACTGCAGCTTAAATTCTGCATTCTTGTACTCCAGTCCTCTTGATTAAAACAAAGGCCAGCATTTTATTAGCGTGCTTGATTATTTTCTGCACCTGTTCATCACATATTAAAGATGTGTGCACCTGAACCCCCTCAAGTTTCTTTGGACATCCATTGTGTTTAACTTCATACCATCTAGAAAGTACCTTGATGTAGCCTTTCTCTGTCCAAAATAGATAACCTCACACTTGTTTACATTGAATTCTATCTGCCACAGTTTTGCCCTTTCACTTAGTCTAACAATGCCCCTTTGTAATTTTATGCTATCATCTTCACTGTCTACAATGCTGCTTAACTTTGTGACATCAGCAAGTTTGGAATATGACTTTCTATTTCATTATCCAGGTCATTAATGAATTAATAATGTTAATCATTGAGGCCCTAATACGGACCAAGTCTATATTAAACAACATCCATAAACATTCCCCTGCCCTCTACCTTAGTCACCTGTTTGAAAAATTCCATGAGGTTTGACAGGCATGACCGATTTGTCAAGACTCCATGCTCTCACTGATTCACTGAAAATTTTCAAGGTGTTCAGTTACCCTATCCTTGATAATAGACTCCAAAAATTTCCCCACCACAGTTGTTAGGCTAACCGGTCCTTATTTCCCCGATTTTCTTCTTTCACCTTTCTTAAAAAATGGAGTGACATGCAATTATCCAATCCAGAGGGATCACCCCTGTGTCTGGGGAATACTGAAAGATTATAGTTAAGGCATGTACAATGTGTTCCCCTACTTTAACAGTCTTGAACGGAAACTGTCAAGTTCCTAGGGATTTGTCATTCTTAAATTTCATTAATTTCTCCATTATCGAGTTTTACCAATGTTAATTTTACTCAGTGCATATCCCCGATCCACTCATTAATTTCCTTGGGTCTTCTGGCAAGCCGTTCTCCCTTACTAGCCTAAATTGTGAGGCAAAGTGATTATTCAACATGTCTGCCATTTCACCATAGTGATTGACATATCTCTACTTTCATTCTTCAGTGGGTCAACATTGCTCTTGACCATCTGCTTTCTCTTTGTGTAACTGCAAAATTTCTTCTTATTGATTTTGATCTCACAAGTTTCCTTTTATAATCCCTTTTAGTAGCTCATATAAGCTTGTTCGTGGCCCTCTGTAGTATGTTTTCCATTCAGCAGGATATGTGCCATTTTTGCATTCTTGTGAGCCTTTTTTTTAGTTTTATTCTGTCCCTTATCTCTTTCATTGTACATAGCTTTTTTTTTCTGTGAAATGGAGTTTTTCTCTCTCTGGGGTATAAATACATGTCTTTGAAATTCCCTCTATTATGAGTTAAATTGTATTCATGTCCAAGTTCAGCTCCAATTCATTTCCTTATGGTTTTGTTATAATATCTGACAAAAGGTGTAAATTTTATACAGTAACATTTTGGAATTTTGATTTCAAAATAGAGGCAAATGGGTATTGGTTACATCTGTGAAGAGCTTTCTTTTAACAAAACTGTTGGATTTTTTAGAATAATGACTAAATCCAGCATTTATTTTTCAAAACTCAGGTGACTACAGACTCCTGTATTGTTAATGAAAAATATTCATAATGTTAGATTTATTACAGGTAAAGTAACCATGACATTGGCTTTATTTTAATGTCAGAAGAATCTAGGATTGAACAAGTTTTATATTCAGTTCAGAAGGCACCAGAATTGAGTTTAGAAACAATTTTAGTTTCTCTCCTGGAAGGTGTTTAGGCTACTTCAGGGATTTGTTACCTTAATAGAAGAGTTCAATTTGTGAAACTTTCAAACTAGGTGAATGTGGTTGAAATCTGTAGGTTATTAAAACTGTAGAAACTTCATGTCAGTAGGTCTGGAAAGGACTCAAATTGTCTTGTCAGTCCATTGCAAATAAGTGTCAGTAATCAGCTAAGTAGAACCCCAAGGAGTTTAGATAAGGGGGTAAATTTTCTGGACTGGAGTTTCTGCAATGGCTAGTGTCAGGAAACTGGTTGAAACTGTGTTTTGCTGTATAATTCAAGATTGCTATAACTGTATTCTGTATGTAAATAGATTGGATTACATTTATATCTGTTGCACAATAACATCTGTACTGTTGTTAAACAAAATCTGAAGCGTTGTGAATATGTCTCAATGGCAAACTGATAAACCATCATATGATCTAGCATGTCTGATTTCATTCTGGGATATGACTTCCCCAGTAGTAAAAAATGGTTTGGATCACAACAAGTGAGAGCTCTTGACTGAGATCAGAATTTATTTAGTTTAAGAGAGATCTGTGTCTCTTAAAGAAATAAATATGTGGAGGGTCTGAATATAAAACAAGAATGTAGTGGTTGAGTTTATTGCACTGTTTGGATTTGCAAAATAGCTTTGAATGTTACTTAGATATTTTTGTGAGTAGAAGACATAACACAGTGGATTATTTGAAATCTTTGACTAAAGTTAGACTGAGGGGCCTAGCAGAAAAATTGACAGTAGAAATAAAAACAGGATCTCATAAGGTTGAAATGCTTAAAGTGATTACACAACATTCAGAATTAGACGGAAAACCTGAAGTGAGGATGTCACTGATAGAATTTGCTGGGATACAGTTAGAAAATAAAAGACTTGAGTTAAAAGGAAAAAGGAAAGAGAGCCAGAGAAATTAAAAGACCTGCATTCGAAGAAGGAAGAAAAGAGAACTGCTTATGGCACACTGCTAGAATTATTACAATTCAAATCTCAATAATATTTGGCTCATTCCAACATTCTTTTGTGGGATTTAATCTTTAACAAGTAGCGTGAGCAATTGTCTGTGCAGATTTAGGACAATTTTTGATTCTGATTACCTGATCTGATTAACATTTGTCTGACACATGTAGTTATAGAGTCATAGAGTCATACAGCATGAAAACAAACCCTTCGGTCCAACTTGTCCATGCTGATGAAGTTTTCCAAACTAAACTAGTCCCACTTGCCATCGCTGATAAATCCCCAATTCTGACCTGATGATAGAGGGAAGGTCATTGATGAAGTAGCTGAAGATATTTGGGCACTACCCTGACGAATTCCTGTAGAAACTCCTGGAACTGAGCTGAGTGACCCCCAACAATTATCCATGTAAATTAGCTGGAGTAAACCACTATCACAGACAACGATCTTATTAGAGACAACTATGCTTATGTTGTTTCTGATAAGATACCTAGACAGTTGTAGTTGAAAACTATGAGAAAGGCACAAATGACGTGAAAAATGACGGAGGTGCATAAACTGCAGCTTAATTAGTCAAGATATGGTGATCCTTGAACAAAACTTGATATTTTGCTTGAATGATCGGAACACGTTAAACAGTACTTTAGCATTGCATTGCGGGCTAGTTAGCTCAGTTGGCTAGCACATGTTTCAGTTTAATGGCTATAACATGGTTACTTGATTGCTGCCCTTGTGGTCTAGTGATAGTGTCCCTATCTCTGAATCAGGAGGCCAAGGCTCAAGATCCACATACTCCAGAGGTGTACAATAACATCTGAATCAGGATGATCAGAAAATATCTGGGCTCCATTCCTGTTCTAGCTAAGGTAAATTCACACTTGTCTCGCCACCACCTATTCAAAAAAAAATGCTACAGCACTTAACTATACTTCAGTCAATAATTACCAAGGAACCTTCTGGCAGAGAACATAACCTTGCATCAATTTTAACTACTTACTGAATCAATATAACATTTTAACCAATCTGTCCATATACTGTCAAAGTACAAGCATCATTAAGGCAGCCCACAACTATCATACTTGTATACCTAGCATACTTTGTGGCCAATATAATTCATTAAGTTTCATTCATTATTCTCATCTTCAGAATTATCTTTCTCATGTGCTGGTTCAAGAACTCTACCTCTTCACATTGTGGTTTAGTGAGCTGCCCAAAGCTTAAAGACATATCTAAAGCTCTAACTAACTGTCCTCCAACATTCATTTGCCTGACATTGCTATTCTCATACTATACCTGCTAAAATGCCAGACTTGCAAAATGTGCTTTTATCCTCATTCAGCCAATCTTTGACTTTTCTATTCCATTGACACCTGTTTCTAGCACCTGAGTCATTTCGAAATCTGGCAGTTATGAAATCTTGTATTCTTCATGTCATTGTTGAACTTGTTACATATTAGTTTAAGGAACTGAGTCTTGCCCAAGATTTTTAAAGGGTGGGGGTCATTTGATATTTCTTTTTCCAAGAATTAAACATCAGTTAGAACTAGTAGCCAGTCCATCTGAGACACCCAAGCACCCTCTAGCAACTTCAACTGCTAATACCAATTCAGGCCTCCAAGTCTATGATTTTCTTTCATAGAATAGCAAATATCTGTTTAATTTTTACCAGGTCTGAAAGGTATTTAACAGATCCCCTTTCTCATAGATTTGACCCAGTCTATTAGAAGGCTCAAACCCTCACTGGCCAATTGATAGGCATCCAGTTCACAAAACACTTGAGTTGATTTTACTTATGACAACACCGAAGCCATAGCTTGTTTCCTCCTTAGTACAGATGTAACTGGTGCCCACGTTTTAGTTTTCTCTTCTGCTGGTCATATAGGCAACATCTAAGAACATCAGAGGAAAATTATAATCACTTCAATAATTCACCCTTGCTTCCTGCCATTGTCCAGAACAGTCACAAGGATTACTAGCTTACTCTCTAAAATTTTTTTTTAAGTTTCTAACCTTCAAGCAACAATTCTCTACCATCACGTTAGACACCAGAAACCCAAGTGATGAAGGATAGACTGGAGCCAATATTTACATGTTATCATGAGCATTTTTTTTGTACAAATGTGAATGCTTTTCCCCTTAACCAACAAATGCAGTTTTCTCTCTGGCATATTCATAGGTATGCAAGAGAATGTTTACTTAATGCTCTCCACCTGCATATAATTAAATATAATTAATACAAAATTTACATTCAGCTTAGTTTATTCTATAAAATATATAACCAGTGATAAAGGAAAATACCAATGAAGGTGTTCAGGTTGAGTGTTTTCAGGTTAAGTTCCTCATATTATTGTGAAAAAAAATTTGCTGCTTTTAGTGGTTACTAGAAATAACATCAATCTTATTTTTGACCTCTGGATGTCATGACTATGTCAGAAAGACAAATAGCTGACAAAAAGTGTTTCCGAAACCACAATAACAAACCTCAATAGATTAGTTTCTGCTCTTTTTATTATCACTCCTCATGGCTCTGGCAGATATCCTGAATGCTTGTCAGGATGTGGCACACCCTCAACTCATGATTTTCCATTTATTAAAATTAATGATGGAAAATCACAGGCTGGTGATGCATCTTTTCCTGAAATGGTCTCCCAGTGTGCAATTGGGAAATGGCTTATTGTATCAGTAAAGAACCAAGGCACAGCTGTCCAACTCATTTCTAAAAACATGGGAAGTGGCACAAAGAAACCACAGAAAATGAATTATCACAGTTGACATTTATAAATATTCTGTCTGGCAGTCACAATACATGTGGACATTGTCATTCTCCACACTCAGGTTGAGAATTATCACATTCTTTGTCACAGTTAAAATTTTGTCAATTCAACTGAATGGTGTCTTTTTGTCTTTTTCCATCATTGGTAAATTATATGGACTGCACTGACGTGTTCTGAGTATTGTCGATACACAGGGGCAAGGTGAAGACAGCATCCATAATACATCTCTCTCAAGCACATTGACACAGAACTTTGACCATGAAATGCCTATTTTTTCACGGATGAAAAAAAGTGTTGATGTGTCCAGTCTGGCAGGTCACACACGTATGCTCATCCCATATTGAAAATTCACCACCTGCTATATTAGAGGAAACTCCTTCATTAGTATCAAAGATGAAAAGTCTAGCACATCTGAATAGGTGTCCCTATTTTGTTGTCAAACTTTCTCCCGAAATTGGACTGCCCCCAGCATCTGACCAATTGTACGTTAAAGTCACTCAGTAATTTATCACCATAATCGGCCAAAGGCATGCCAGCATTGCTATTTAAAGAGTTTGCTGTTTTTATGCAGGTGAACTGCTGGCTTATTCTTTGGATGACCAATAAATATATTAACTTTCTCTTGCCTGGATTCTATCTCCTACAACTGACTTGTGACTTTGGCTTTGCTGGACCACTTTATCAAAGCAGTTTTGATGCAATCCAGGATAGTCTGCTAAGGTTGCTTCAGTGGTGGGAGGATAAAGGGGAATAATTAAGAAGACAGGAAAGAGTAAGCGAAGCTTTGAAAGATGGAGGAGATGAGCATGTGATAGACTTTATACCAAGAGCAATTTGAGGTTATCTGCTACATGTCTGATAACTTTTTCATCAGGAGGCAGCAGCCTTCATTATCACATGGGCAGCAAGAAAGGCACAAACAGAATGAAGAACAGCACAAGGAGAAGAAAGGGTGACAGCAATAGCAATCACCAATGCTCCGAGTTGTTATTGTTCTTAGACAATTGCTAGTCCAATAATACCTAGTGTAAACCTCACTTTCCAACTCCAGTACAGCAGCAATCCTACATAAATTTTATTTGTGGGTAACATTTAAGGTGTTGTAAAGCTAAAGGGTAAGGAAACCATACCTTGACTGACCTTGACAAGTTTGCAGTAACCCTTTTTAACTCAGTAGAATGACTAAGAAGAATGGGGCAAGAGTCTGGGGAAAGTCCAACAAAACTTTATTGAGCACTTTATCAAGGAATAACAATATTTATTAGACTTTACTGTTGTACTTTAATTAAATACTATCAAATTCTATCAGTCCCTTCGCAAGACTCTTGAGTAAACCTCTAAGTAAATCTCTAAGTAAACAATCTCAAATCTACCCTAGTTATCTACTTCTGACATGTGCTTCTGTGGATTTGCTAGACCTTATCCACAGGTCCCTACCACTGTATTTGAGCTGTTTGTCTCAACTGGTAATACCCTTTCAATAAGCTGGGAGAAGTTGTTCCTCAGTCTTTGAGGGTTGTCTGATGTTCCAGGATCTGCAATTATTGATTTGGACCTCCCCTCTCGCCTCGGGCTGGTTCTAGTTCTCAGGTTGTCTCACCAAAGTGGTCTCTCTAGAGACGCTATTGAAGAAGGTACAAAAAGCAGTGCGAGCTAGGGCTGCAAATTGCCCCTTCACAGCCTTCTTGAAGATTCTGTGGTATGTGTCCAATACTAGTATTGGGCAGGAATATCTAATAGGGTGGCTACTTTCCATATTCAGAAGTTGCAGAACATTATTTTGAACTTTTGACTGTCAAGCTATGCCTCCGGCATCCTACTGAGCTAGATGTCACCATGTCAGCGAAGCTTTCTTCTCACAGAACAGATTCATTTGGAGGTATAATCAATGGTTTGTTCTGAAACAATGTGGCCATTAGCATCTGGCCAGGCAGTTCCTGGCCTGTCCAGTTTCAACAGGAAGTTGATTGTCCAAGACCTAGCTGCATGAATACTGAGTGTCCAGCTGTGCAGTTTGCAATTTGCAAAGTGCAGTTAGGTTTAAACTTGGCTTCCACATTTTGAGTTTTTATCCATGCTCGTGATACATGTTTCTGTAACAATGCTGGAGGTCATGGGCCACCTGATCACAAAGGCATGTTTGTAACATCGCCTTGAGGACTATGATTTTCCTCAGCGATGACCTTTCTATGCTCTGATGACCAAGGTATTTCTTCCATAGGAAACATGATGTGCTGTCAAGCCCTAGCCTTCTCCAGTCACAGCATCCTCTTGTCAAAGACACCTGCTGTAATATGTGCATGATCTTGTCTGGCATGAGTGATAGCAAATAAGTTTGTGATAGCCTTATAGTAGATGATTTGGATGAATGGGCCAAAGGTATGGTAGCTAAATTTGCTGTTGATGCAAAAATAGGTTGGAAAGCGAGTGGTGAAGAGGAAATGCGGATGTTACAGAGGGATATAGTTTGGTTAAATGAGTGAGTGATGATCTGGTAGATGGAGGGGAATGTGGGAAAATGTGAAGTTGTCCATGTCGGTGGGAAAAGAAGGAAAAAGCATATTATTTAAAAGATGAGAGATTGTTGAGAGCTGAGATGTCCTAATACACCTAAAAGTTACAGCAAGGTACAGCAAGTGATTGGGAAAGCTAATAGAATTACATTGTTTATTATGATGGCAATTGGTGTTACAAGTAAGGAAGTAAAGCATCAACCAAGCAGGGCATTGGTGAAACCACATCTGGTGTACAGTGTACAGTACTGGTCTCCTTATTTAAGGAAGGACATAAATGTGTTAATAACATTTCTAAGAAGGCTTACTAGACGAATACTTAGAATGGGTCAGTTATGAGGAAAGGTTGGACAGGCTTGGCTTATACCCACTAGCGTTCAGAAGAGTAAGAGGTAACTTGATCGAAACCTACAAGATCCTAAAAGGTCTTGACAGGGTGCATGTGGAAAAGATGTTTCCTAGAACTAGCGATTACTGATTAAAATCTAAAGGTCACCCACATAAGACAGAAATTAGGAGAAATTTTCTCCCACAGAGGGTTGAGAGTCTTCAAAACCCTCTTCCTCAAAATTTGATGGAAACAGAACCTTTGAATCTTTATCAGGCAGAGGTAAATAGTTTATCGATCAGGAAAAAGGATGAAAGGTTGTCATTAGTAGGTAGGAATGTGGAGTAATTAGTTCAGCCATGATCTTACTGGAAGGTAAATCAAGAGCTTAGAGACTCACCCTGCTCTTAATTCACATAATTGCATATATGTTCAAATATTTAAAAAATTTGACTGTCATAGCTGAATAGTTTGTTGTTTGTAAGATATACAACGGAAGAAAGAAATTGTTGCAAAATTTTCAATCAATTCTCAGTTTGTTTGATGTCACTTTGGAGGCACTAGGCCAGGCATGAGAGTGTAAGGGGAATGAGCTGGAGGGATGTTTTGTGCAGTGACCGTAGGATGATGACAGGATAGGGCATTATTGTAAGTTGAGACTACAGGTGGTGGAGGTGTGGTCAAAAAGATAGCCGAGTTAGGATTCATAACTTGACAAGTCAGATGAGGGGTTTATTGTTTTTGCTATTTGGAAAAACTTTGGCATTAGCCTTTGTTGCAGCCTCTTCCCATCAATAGCCGAGAGGTTGCCAAACTGGCTTTGAACTTTCAGCTCTGGGACCTCCTTTCTCCTGTTAAGTCCTGTTCCATCTGGCCCAGTGCCTCCAATATGACGTCAAGCAAACTGAGAATTGATTGAAAATTTTGCAACCATTTCTTTCAACAAAATATTTCTCCCTGCCTGCAGCCTGTGTGCACTTCCTCTTTAACAGGTACCAGCTGCCATTAAGTGGCATCAGTAAAGCCCACTTTCCTCCCATCCAAACCCCAAACATGCATACAGCCAAATAATAGCTTTGGCTGGATGTTTGACTTCTCAATTTTATGTTGACACACTAAATTTAAAGGTTTATGCTTCAGAATTATTCCGAGGTACAACAGAGGACATCAACAGCATCAGCTGTCCTTAGATGTATAAAACAACCCACTTGCTCGAAGGGCAATTATGATTTTGTATATCACTGACATACTTTGGAAAAGTGCAGCATTGTGCAAGAACTATGCGCTTTATTTTATTGCCCAGACACTGTAAAAATCTTTTACAGGATACAGGCATCGCTGGCTAGACCAACATTTATTGCGCATCCCTAATTACCTTTGAGAAGGTGGTGGTGGCATGTCACTTTATTGAAATGCTGCAGTTTATGTATCATGGATATTGTGGAGATATAAATAAAGTTAGGTGAATAATGGATGACTGTAGCTAAGTACATGTTAAGACTTATTCATCCTGTGTGACACACAACAAAAAGTCTTATTTTCAGTCAGCTAGGAATAAATGACACAGCTCAATCATATTTCTTCTTGTTAATTGTAGCCTCCAGAGGAGATATATGCACCTCAATCTGTAATTGAGGACACAATGATACCAGTGGGTGCTTACAAGTTACCTCTCGTGTGCTTTATCTTATGACAGCTCTCCATTGGTTCTCCTACTCATTTGAATGACAGAGGAATTGTCGTTGGTTATACTATTGCTGTATTGTTAGTTATATGTGAAAAATAATAGCTTCTCAGCAATTGCTACAGGCATTTGTGAATATTTAATCAGAACGAGGAAAAACATAAAGACATGCAAAAGCAGTCTCCTGAGTTTTTCATACTTTTTTTGGTGTATTTGTTATAAGGCATACAGCTCACTATGTTGTATGAGCTGCCCCTCATGATGGAAGTTGCTGCAAGATTACGTCATTGAAACTGTTCTGCCTACAAGTCCATATGAAATCATCGTGTGGGTGTTGCATTTGCTCAGTGTTAACCCTTTCAGACCCATATACAAGAGTACTGCTCTCGTAATGCTATCCACAGATGTACAAACACGACCCACATGTTTTAAGAACAATTGTGATTTTATATATTAATAACAGTGCTATAGATTGGAAGAGTACATTATATTGTAAGATCTGAGCATTTTGTTATATTGCCCACAGATTTAAAAAAATTCTTTCACAGAATATGGGCATCATTGGCTAGAACAACATTTATTACCCATTCTTGATTACCTTTGAGAAACTGGTGGTGGCATGTCACTTTACTAAACGGCTGCAGCCTGTGTATCATGGATATTGTAGAGGTATAAATAAAGTTAGGTGACTAATGGATATCTGCAGATAAATACATATTTACTTGTATTTCACATATCCCCATTTATGTGGGGGAGAAAAGACGCATCAGTGAATTTCTGCCCATCGGTATCTGATATGCATCAGCTATGTGCAAGACCTCGCTACTGCACAGGTCCTTAAAAACATTAACTGTACATTTCAGTTCATATAATTATTGTCTGCACTGACATAAGATGAGTGCATTGGTACAAGATGCATAGCCTGCTTTGTATAATCTTCAAAAACTATTAGGTGTCATTTTGCCAATGTTTTGGGGCATTCACATCAGGCTATTCACAATAGAACTATGGTAACATGACGATAACACAGCCTTCAAAGGTAACTGAACTCTATTAAGTAACATTGTGACATGATCATCACTTCAGTTTGTAAGAATTGCACGAGAAGCAATTTGGTAAATTTTAAAAAATAATCAGAATCAAAAAAGGAACAAAAACTGATTGCATTTGTATATTCTTAAACAAGGGTGTGGCAAAGCTCATAAAAAAAACATGATTCATAAGCAAAAACGGGAATTGCAGCATTAAGTCGTTTGATCAAATCAAACTGAAATCTCAGAGAATCGCAAAGTCCAGAAGCACGCACAGGTCATTAATCACGTTAATGCTACACAATAGCATTATATACCCATATGTAAACTGGATTTGACACCATCATATTTGCCAAGTATATTTATGATATACATTTTTTGCTACATGGCTCTAGAAGAAAATTCTTATTCCAATAAATATCAAACTGTGGTAATGGATTGCTATTTTGTCAAGAGGTTTTGAGCTGAGAATAAAGTCAATCAACAAGTGTCATCTGCTGAATTGCACTGCAAGTGAAATATGCTGCAAACCACATAATAAGTATTTTAGGTTTACTACCAGCAAAAGACTGATTTACCACTTGGGCAGCTGTCAGGCAGCTAAGTTCCTGAAAAACTAGCCTGGAACAAAATATTCTGCTGAAACTCCAACATACTCACCATTGTTCTAAGATTATGCTGGAGCTATAGTTTTTGATTTATGTTAAACTTGATTATAACTTTGGAGGTCTAAAAGATATTCTGATTTTGGCTATCATGGTTAATTATGCAGTGCATGCCCTGTATACAAAGCAAAGAAAATGCTTCTTTGTTTGCACATGTTATATGTAGCAACATTTGAAAGAATCTTTTAAGGAACATATTTTAAATTTTGCCACAAATGTGTGAGACATTTTGTACAAGGTCAAGAATGTGACAGAAAACTGCTTAAGCTATGTTTTTCAAAATCCTTTTGATGAAATCAGAGTGCTGAGTTAATGGATTTCCAGTCATATAGACAATGGGGATAATAGGGTTGCTATAGGTTTGGTGCCGAACAATATTCATGCCTAGTGCACAATTACAGGTGGAAAGAATTAATTAGGATCACTATTTTCATGAGAAGTGTGAACAGATGATGTAAAAGTAAAACAAAGAACTGCTGATGCTGGTGATCTGAAACAGGGCAGCAGGAATTCCTGCAGAAATTCAGCAGGTCTGGCAGCATCTATGGCGAGAAAGCAGAGTTAAAATTTCAAATCTGGTGTCTCTACATCAGAGCCAATAGCAGCTAGGAGAAAGTGGTACTTATAGTGAAGACGGGGTTGGAGAAGTTGCTGGGTGAGAGGTGAGTGGATAGGTGGGAACAGAGTCCAGAGAGTGAGAGGGAGAGAGAGAGAGAGAGATGAAAGTGTTAGGTAGACTAGGGCATTGTTCTTAGTAAGGCAGGACAGAAAGGAAGCTGACTAAGTGACAATAAGGCTAAGAACAGGAGAGAATGGGTAGGCTGAGAGCAACCTCTGTTGAGTCTAGGAATACTACAGCAAATAACTTGCCTCCTGACTCCCCAAAGGCTGTCCATCATCGACAGGGCATGTCAGGAGTGTGATGGGATAATCCTGTCTTGCCTGGATGAGTGCAGCTCCAACAACACTCAAGAAGCCTGACACCATCCAGGATAAAGCGGCTGCTTGATTGGTTTGATCACATCCTCAAGCATCCACTCCCTCCACCACTGACACTAAGGAGCAGCAGTGTGTACTATCTACAACATGCATTGCAGAAATTGACCAAAGATACTCAGATAGCATATTCCAAACCCACAACCACTTTCATCTGAAAGGACAAGGGCAGCAAATATATGGGAACACCATCACCTGCAAGTTCCCGTCAAAGCTACTCACCATTCTGGCTTGGAAATGTATCACTGTTCCTTCACTGGGTCAAAATTCTGGAATTCCCTCCTTAATGGCATTGTGGGTCAACCCATAGCAGGTGGATCGCAGCAGATCAAGAAGGCAGCTCACCACCACCTTCTTAAGGGCAACTAAGGATGGGCAAGAAATGCTGGCCAGCCAGCGACGCTCACATCCCACAAACGAATAAAAATAATGTGATGTGATAATAGTCCTAAAAGTGGGTGAGAATGGTTTGGCTGTGCTGGAATCAACCCATGTCATGACAGGACCAGGATGTGGGTTGGATAAAAAACATGGAAGGACATGACCAGGCACGAACGCTATTGAAATTATTGTTGAGTCTTAGAGTTTACTGTGTCTCCAAACGAAAGATGAGATGCTGTTCTTCAGGCTTGTGCCAAGGCTTGCTAGAGCACTGAAGCAGGCCTGAGGTAGAAATGTTGGCAGGGTAACACGGCTATCAGCACTGCCATATTGACATGCTCTTTTCCCCAGATACACAGACAGGCTATTTGTCATGGTTATCAGGAGGGATCTGTCCAGCGCTGGGTGGGCTTGTGGTGTGTTGGTCACTTCTTGCTGTACCACACACTGAGATATCAATCTAACATCTACAGTCTGTGCGAATTGTCTGTGTAGTAAACACACTGCACATTTATTCAATAAAATAGTTGTGTCAAACAGTGGGTCGGGGCTAGTTCTCAGTTCAGTCAAAGGTGGGGCTCCTATTAGTCAGGATGCCCCAGTACCATCAGTCACTGGCACAGTCCAGGAGCTTGGCCATAGTTAGTTATCCACTTAGGCCAGTCATGGTCAGGAGGTATATCTGACACTGGTCTGGGAAGTGGGGAATAGTCAGTCCTGTAGAACAAGAAATCAGGCCATTCGGGAGCTGTAAACACAGTAGTCGGGGCATAGGGGCAGCTTGCTGAATTCAGTCAGAGGACGAAAAGTCTGGAAGTTCATGTGTTGATTGTTGAGGAGGGTGAAGCAGAGGTTAGAAAGTGTTGGCTGTAGGGGAAAGGAAGGCCTGCCAAAGGGGATGTGGCAGTCAAAGCATGGGGTGTGTGGATTAGAAGGCCAAAGCATGTGTTGAGTGGGAGATAAGGACAGCAACTGGAAGAAATTCAGTATAGTCGGGTAGGTGCAACAGCATCAGAGGGCATAGTAGATTATGGGAGGAGAATTATTTACAGTGACCACCATCGTCTCTCCACAGGGGGAGTATAGAGGAGCAAAATCTATTGGGGCTCATGAACAGGGAGGGCATTTGAAAAGAACTTCATTTTGGTTTCTACCTCAGCGAAATGGGCTGGTGTGAGGTAAAAGGGTGACATGGAGGCTGCGGTGTCGGGGATATCTGTAGACCAGGAGGAACCTGGTATTTGCAGTGGTCACCGCAAACTCTGTTCCCTTCCCACACTTGCCTTTGTCTAGATGCTAAAGGCATCTGGACAATTGTTGGGACAACACCCCTTCCAACCAGGAAGACAAGTAACAGGCTTTCTACTGGGCAATGAGGGATATTTCCTCAAACAATGGTTCATAACTCCTGCCAGAAATCTGGACAGAACTGTAGACCATGCTTACAATGAGATCAATGCTGTCTCAAGAAAGAAAACTGAAAAGAACAACCACAGGACTAAGTCACAGATCTTTGAGCAGCGGTCCAGATTGGGATCATCTGCTCTATGATCCATAGCTTTGCCACCAGAAGGGACATGCCTTTATCATCACTTAGCCAAAAGGAACTTGAGCAGAAGCAAAGGAACAGGAGTGACATTGATTGCCAGTGCCCCCAGCTATGAGATCTCTTAGAGAACAATTGAGTCAAGAGGCCTTCAGTTAAATCATACTATCCCCTTTCCACAATCTTTTCACCATCTTCCTAACTTCACCTGATGAAGGGACTATGCTCCAAAAGCTTGTGATTTCAAATAAATCTGTTGGACTATAACCTGGTGTCATATGACTTCTGAGTTTGTCCACCCCAGTCCAACACCAGCACTTCCTAACTTCTGACATCTGACAGCCTTACTTCACAAGAGCTCATCTGAATGTTTTTTTACTTCACTGCAAGGATAAACACCGATACTAAATTTATTAAACACACAATTCTTTATCTAAGAATCAACAAAAATAATTCTGAATCACCATTGTATGAGTCAATAGTTGGCAATATTGTAAGTACCTTTTCCTGCTCAAGTATGATGTATCTCCTAGATGCTGCAGCTAATAATGCCAGGTACTCAACTTCAGGGTTGGTAGATCTGACATGCATAATGGACAAACTCAAGTAACTTTAGCCCTTGAGGCCTGGCTCCAGACATAGCTTACTGCCATGGGCATTGGGCAATCTGTGTGAGCCAGTTGTGTGGTACTTGAAAAATGAAAGTAGGCTGATCAAACTTCCAAGCTAATCACCATTCTGACTTGGAAATGTATCACCATTCCTTCAGCGTCGCTGGGTCAAAATCCTGGAATTCCCTCCCTAAGGGCATTGTGGGTCTACCTGCAGCAGATAGACTTTAGCAGTATAAGAAAGCAACTCACTACCACTTTCTCAAGGGCAACTGGGGACAGGCAATAAATGCTGACCCAGCTGGTGATGCCCACATCCCACAAGTGAATTAAAAAATGTTAAACTAATATACCTGTCCAGTTAGTTCATGGTGACATTATAAAACTCATGGTTGATTTCAAAGAACAGAAAGAAACCTGGCCAACATTCCTTCCCAATATTTAGCACCAGCAAAATGTATTTTGTCAGTCATTCATTTTCCTATTGTTAGTGGCATGTTGCGCACACCGAGCTGACTGATGCATTTATCTTCATAACATCAACCACAGAACTTCTGCAAGCAATTCATTTGTAGGACACATTGAGGTGGTTTACTATGAGAAAGGACAGATAAACAGAAACGTTGTTATAATGAGAATGCATGGGGATGACTCACCATCTGATTTGTTATCCTTCCCTGTGGAGAAGTACTTGGCTCAGATGGGCTGACTGAGAGTGAGAAATCACCAAGTACGAAATTATGGATACAGCCCAGACTCACATCCTTAACGTCTTTACATAACGTATTGGTACATTATGTGCTGTGTCACCAGAACATAACTCCAAATCTTTCAATCCAATTATGAGACTGGTGCTTTCCCACAGAATGAAGGGGAGAAATAACAGTCTGAAAAAAAACACAACCTGTTCTCTTCTTGAATAGCCCCTGGTAACTGAGTAACTCATTCAATGGAGAAATTAGTAGAATTCTGAAGTAGACCACCAACTCAGAGAGGTTTGTATGAGAGCTGAACTGAGAATATGCTTCGAGTTTATATTTTGTAAATGTTTGTATATCTTTTCCTCTCAAGTTGTTGTGAGCATGAAATGTGATTTATGAACAGCTCATCGGTTACATTATGAGGATGAAGGGAAAGATTATCCTCATGACTTGTATCCTAGGTTTGGTTTTGGTAGAATTAATTTGTAAAGAGGAAAAAACAAATGAGTAGATTCAGGGAGCAAGTAGGAAAACCAAAGAACAAGAAAGTAAGAAACTAATCAGCTAAGCATACCTCACAAGCAAAGTAGCAATGATATAGAAGTAACAGAGAAGAAAGAAACATGGAAATGAAGGAGAAAATTAGGAGACAGAACTTTGATTGGAAACAGGGACAAATTGATGTATGTTGAAACATGGGTGCAATGCTGACTAATTAAGTTGTGTGTTGGCAGTCCCCCAGTTAACATGAGTGTTCAGAAACATTACTAAGTTCATGGGTCCACTCATTTGGTGCACTCACTGCCTGGGCAATGATGAAGCTGTAGCTGTAATTGACAGGATATGGCTGCTGCTGGATTTATTACTTGACAGTAAATGTTGCTTGAAGGTGATTCTGGATTAACTTTAATACATGTGAACATTGATCCTAAAATGTTTTTGGTCAGGAATTCCCGGGTTTTACAGTATAAGAACAAGAATCAGCCTCCTTATCATTATTAATAACGTACAATAAATGATTCAGAAAAGCTTAATGGAGGAAACAATTACAGGTGTCTGAGTTCAGTTTTGCATTATCTATTTCCTTTTGTGAAGCTTTCCATCTATTTGGTTAATTTGCTAATATATCCATGTGTATAATCTCCTTTATCATTATACGTGAAACCTCATTAAATGTCATCTCAAAACCAAACATAGATTATGTTCACTGGACAGCTTTGTCAAGCAAATTTTGTTCTTTTAAAAGAATTTCGTTAGATCAGTAAATTATAGGTCGTTGTTTCCAAGTTAACATGGACTGCTTCTTCTAGCTATTTTCTAACCAACCTGTTCAGAGACATTATGACATTCCCCTGGAGAAGGTGATCTTGAACCTGGGCCTCTGGCAACACAAGAGCCCTTTCTCTATCTCTTCTATTTTTTGTGCTTTGTAGATAAACAGTGCCAACATTCTGTAGATTGCTATTAAACATTTCAATGTCAGTTACCAGGTACAGCTTATAAACCCCTACAATATTAATAAAATCCTTTGTATTTTTATTGAGACTTTAGGTGTTTCCTGCTTATTCCAGCTGTCCTTTATATAACCCTTGATTTTTTTTAAAATTATACATGTCTTATTGATGTCCACATTGATCTCAGAGCTAAAATTGGAATTTCTCTACAGTCATTCTTTTATGTAGCCTGCTAAGAGAGGCTGATTGCTCACAAGCTTTTGCCAAAGCAATACTTTAACTAGGTGGAAAGAAAAAATGAAAGAAGCCTTTAAATTTATATAATACCTGACATGACCTTAGATCATCCCAAACAGCTTTCTATCCAATATGTATACCTTTGAAGTTTCATCATTGTTATCATGTAAAAAATGCGGCAACCAACTGACTCATAGATAAACAGCAATATGCCAATGACTAATAAATTTTTATTTATGATGGTTAAGGGATAATTATTAACAAAGGACATCAGGAAGAAATCGTCGCTTGTTTTTTATTCGGAATATTGCCTTGGAATATTTTACGTCTGTCTGAAAATGAAAGTTTTGTTCAATGTTTTGTCTGAAAGATGGCACCATGGCCAATGCAGCACTTTCAGTACCATACTAGAATTTGTTGAAATATTTGTGCTCAAGTCTCTGGAATGGGGTAATAGTGCTACCACCTAAGCCTCAGCTCATATCGAGAGAAGATGCCCGAGGTTATTATCCTGATTCTTTCTTCCCACACTGTGGGATATATCTGGCATTCGGTAACCTAGCTGGACAACACAGGCTGGCTCAGGAATTTGACATAAGCGATATATTGGTCACAGAGCCCACCCACACCATGTTAAAATATGAATCCAGTTTGAATTGTAATATTTTATAAGGTGGAGTTTGCTGTAACACTTGTTCATGCCAACAAGTTCTCCACATGGTGAACTCACAGTATCATTTGTGCCATTGAAACAGCTGCTTAGCAGAACCCAAGCAGTTTCCCACATGGCATGAGAAGGAAAAGTTAGCAGGGAAGCCTACTTAAAATGGTCTCCTCACATCTTCTACCATCCAAAGAAAAATTTACTTTGGCACTGCTTTAGATAGTTAAAGGAGCAGGATAAAAAGGTATTGAAATTTAAAAGTGTATAGACATACTTAGCTTCTTTTGTTTTTGAGATCTAATTTGAAATTTGTATTCTTTTACACAGGTCTTTGCCTTTATGGGCTGTATTTAATACAGGCAATGGGGATCTCACCATCTGCTGGATACCTAGTGAGAGCCCATGTCACCTCTTTTAGGGAAGGCACACCAAATTAATTACCAGCAGGAAAATCAAGTAAAACTGGAGAATGACATCTATTGTTTCAACTCATCTTATATACTACTGAATAGCTCTCCTGTTCAACAAATATATTTATTTCCAAGTATTAATATTTATTTTTTCCCTTTTGGTCTCACTCTAATGCTGAGTAAAAATTGGCTGGGATGTAAAACCAGCATTTCATCTGAAATCCTAATGGACTGGTTCAATTGTATCAAGTAATTTCCAGTGATTGAGGGATCTAGATGCAGGGGACATTGATTCCAAATTAAGTGAAGCAAATTTAGGACAGACAGCAGGAGAAATTTTTTTTTTACACAAAAAGGTTGTGAGCCTGTAAGATATGTGACTGGAGCTAGTAATAGAAGCAGAAGCCACCAATTTTACCTCTTTCCATCAACTCTGGTGGTGAGCAATTAAAATTCACACATTCTTTCCTCTCTCAGTGTGATCGATAGCAGTTCAAAATTATAAGCTACAAGGATGCCAACTCCAGGTGGATGGGGCCCTGTCTAGATATGCCAGTTTGTTTTTGATGTTGTCATTAGACTCTGGTCTATTAGATTTTCTAGACTCTGCTACTTTAACCTGCAGCTGACGTTGGAGTGAACAGTGATCGTTTCCTCACCAGAGAGCAGCAGCCAGGGACAGAAGTGGCCCAGTGAGGTATGTTTTTAATATTTTATTTTCTTTCTTGCGGTCTCAAAAAGCAGGAGTGCCATTCCTGCAGAGAAGTAAGAGGTAAGATCAATAGGTATGAGGAAAGGATGAGAATGAGGAGTTGCGGTTGAATATCAAACATGAACTTATTGAATGACAGACCCCAATAGAAGGACTGTATGACATATTAGGGATAGCAAAATTGCATACAAATTACACAAACATTTGCCATTCCATTGTAGAGCAGACAAACCATTGAGGCCAAAGAGAGAACTGAACATTTAAAATGGTAGGATTTTTGGTCTCCCTGCTATATGAAGGATGTTGTGAAACTTGAAAGGGTTTAGAAAAGATTTACAAGGATATTGCCAGGGTTGGAGGATTTGATCTATAGGGATAGGCTGAATAGGCTGGGGCTATTTTCCCTGGATAGTCAGAGGCTGAGGGGTAACCTTACAGAAGTTTATAAAATCAAGAGGGGCATGGATACGATAAATAGACAAGGTCTTTTCACCGGGGTGGGGGAGTCCAAAACGAGAGGACATAGGTTTAAAGTGAGAGGGGAAAGATTTACAAGGGCCCTAAGGGGCAACATTTTCACATCGAGTGTGGTGTGTGTATGGAATGAGCTGCCAGAGGAAATGGTGGAGGCTGGTACACTTATAACATTTAAAAGGCATCTGGATGGGTATATGAATAGGAAGGGTTTAGAAGGATATGAGCCAAATTCTGGCAAATTAGACTAGATTTATTTAGGATATCTTGTCTGCATGGACGCGTTGGACCTAATGGTCAGTTTCCGTGCTGTACATCTCTATGACCCTATAACTCTATTCAGTCCTAAGCGTTCAGGAGTATGACCTACTCCTGCTCCTATTTCTTATGCTATCGTGGTGCTTTGGGTCAGGGGAAGTCGCAGCATGAGAGCAAATCTGGGGACAATGACTCACTATTCAAGTAGTTTTTGCTCTTCCAACCTTTGTGGGTGAAGGAGCCAAAATGAACTCTTGCAGAGTTCTATTAAAATGGCATACAGAGGATACCAGAGCAATTAGCAGACTCCAGGAATTCCTGCAACAATGTAAGGTCAAAGATTTGTATACCCAATGAGGGGCAACCACTAATTCAGTGACACCCTGTGTTATGCAGTAACAAAGCAATTCATTAGCTTTTCTGAAATGTTTTCTTTCTGAGGATTTTGGCATTGCTGGCTAGCCAAGTATTTATTGTCCATGCCTGATTGCTATTGAGAATTTGGTAGTCAGCCATCTTCCTGAACTGCTGCAGTCCTGGTGACGTGTAGGTGTATCTACAGTGTTGTTAGGAGGTGAGTTCTAGGATCTGAACCCAGTTACAATGAAGGAACAGTGATAGAGTTCCATGTTAGGGTGGCATGTAACTTGGGGGAGGAATTTGTGGCTGGAGGTGTCAGCATTTATCCACTGTCCTTATTCTTCTACCTGGTAGAGGTCATGAGTTTGGATGTTGCTGTCATGGTATCCTTGATGATTTAGTAGTCCTTTATGTAGATGGTACACTGCTGATACTCTGTGTCCATGATGGAGGGTGTGAATGTTGAAGGTGGTCCTCCAACAGCAGGACAGCTGCTTTGGCCTTCTTCAGTGCAGTTGGAGCTGCATTCACTCAGGCAAGTGAGCCATATTCCATCATCACTTGTGCTTTGTGGATGGTGGACAGACTTTGAGTAGTTAGCAGGTGAGTTACTCATTGCAGATACCCCAGTCTCTGACCTGCAGCCACAATATTTAAATGGCTGGTCCAGTTCAGTTTCTGGTCAATATTACTCTTCTCCCCAACTCCAAAAATGATGACAATGGCACATTCAGCAGTGGTAATGTCATTCAATGTCAAGGGGAGATGGTTATATTTATTCTTGTTGGAGATAGTCACTGCCTGTTACCTGTGTGACATGAGTGTTGATAATCAAAAGTAGATTGATGCGGCAATAGTTGACCAAATTGGACTTTTCCTGCTTTTGTGTAGAGGACATGCCTGGGCAATTCTCCACTGGGTAAATACAAGTTTTGTAGCTATACTGAAACAGCTTGGCTGGACAGGTTCTGGAGCACAAGTCTTCTATGCTATTGCTGGAATATTGTCGGGGCACATAGCCTTTGCAATATCCAAAGTCTTCAGTGTTTCATAGTATCATGTGATGTAATTAAAGTGGTTAAAGGCTGATTTCTGTGACACTGGGGGCCTCTGGAGCAGACCAAGATGGATCATCCACTCAGCACTGGCTGAAGATGGTTGCAAATGCTTTAGCCTTGTCTTTTACACTTATATGCTGGTCTTCCGCATCATTGAGGATGGCAATATTTTTGGAGGCTACTCCTTTTATTAGTTTTTTTATGTGTCTACCCTCAATGTGCATTTGTTGGTGAGATTTGGAAGAATCTTTTACAGAAGAATGAAACAAAAACAAAAAAGTAGCAATGGAGAAAAACAACATTACGTTTAAATTTGGCCCATCATTTTTCTTGTTGATCTGTTTTTCAATTTCTTTCTCTCTTGGAAAGTGTTTTAATTTTCACTTCCTCCTGAACATTCAAAGTTCTGGGAATAATATATCTTTCTTAAATTGATAGGAATTGCAATGATAAATTACTGATATCTTTGTATTGAAGCATAAGATTATAAATGCTGAGAGAATCAGCAAAATGCCATAATACCACAAATTAACAACACCCCTACATAATTGTTTTACCTGCCTCACGCACTGAGACCAAATAAGAGACCCATTGTTGCTCAAAAATTATTCTTGCTATAATAGCAAATCAGAAATTTTTAACAAGTAATGACTACATTGTATTTTGTCAAACAATTGAAGTTTATCACTCAACAAACCAACCATAATTTCATTCCTTTGTTAACATTTCAATGTGGACCTTAACATGTCAGTCACATAATGAGGTGTGAGATGAAGAGGACATGAGTGAGGCAAACAGCAAAAGACTGCAGTTTTATAAACATACACTGTATAAAGGCTGTTGTAGTGTTCATTTGTGCTGTTGTATTTTGAAACACGAAGTCATCATTAAAGCAGAAAGTGCTGGAAATTATCAGCAGATCAGGCAATATCAGTAGAGAAAAAAACAGAGTTAATTGGCTGAATTTCACTGACTATGAGAAAGTGGGAAGGTGTGCAGGCTTGTGAAATTGCAGTCCCCAACACCATCCTGTCATCAGGGCATTTTACCAATAGCAATGCTGGCAGTAGACAGGTGGCTTGTCCCAAAGAGGTGAGAAGCTAATTTTCATACTGAAAGGTACACTTCAGGTCCTATCAACATGGTATCTGCCTGGCACAGGGAGTGCTGCTACCTTATAAATAAAGGCTGCCTCCCAGCAGCAGCCTTGAGGCAACGTCTTGTGGGTCAGAGAATGGATTGTGAATAGGGAAGGCAGGCCCCGAGACCCACCAGAAGGTTTTCTCCTCTACCGCTTGGTCCCATGAATTTACTTCCTTGTGATCCTGACATATCCTGCATTCCTCTAGTAGTGACCACTTCTGGTGGTGCTGCTGAGTTTTCAGCGCTGCCAGTTCTGTGAACTGTGAAAACCTTGCTACTGTTCTTAATTGGATGGGTGAGCCCACAGAAGCCAATCAGCAGGCGCCCTATGGTGAAATTTTTGAGTGGTCCCATCTTGCATCCCCATGTCCCTCGCTCTGCTGATAAAGTGCACCCAACAATTCAGATCAATGAAAAATCTGATTAAAGATTAGTGACATGAAAAATGAACTCCAGATGTCTCTCCCCAGAAGCTGGGTTACCAATTGAGTACTTCCAACATTTTCTTTCTTTTTGTTTTAGATTCCTAAAATTTGCATTTTTTATTCATCTTATTAAGTAATCAGCATTCTTATTTTTATTGAGGATCATGAAAGGGAAATCATATTTGACTAATTCAGAGTTTTTCAGGGAAGCAAGAAGCATCACAGATAAAGAGGAACCTGTAGATGTGGTATACTTGGATTTCCAAAAGTTATTTGATACAGTGCCACGTCGAAGATTATTACGAAAAATCAGAGCTCATGGGGTAGCTGGCAAAATAATAACATAGATAAGTGATAAACTAATGGGAAACAGAAAGTAAGCAGAAATGTATCATTTTTGGGTTGGCAAGCTGGTGAAGTTACACAATGATCAGTACAGGGGCTTCAAATTTTATAAGCAATATCAATGATTTGGATGAAGGAAATTAATGTATGGTTACTAATTTTGCTGATGACCCAAAGATAGGTGGGACCGTAGGTTATGCAGAGGACATGAGGAGTACGCAAAAACATAGTTATCTTAGCTGAGTAGGCAAACTTTTATCATGTGTTTTGATGCCATTCTATGAGTTTATGTTCAAGACAGACTGGTCGAGGAGAAGGCAAAGCCATGAACTTTCTTCAGGCTGACCCTTCAATGTAACACTATTTATTATACGGTCATACTGAATACTGCTACATATGGTAACTATAGACCAGACTCTGATGTCACAATTCCATTAGATAAGGATGAATTCATCTTCTTTGTGTCTTCAGGTCAATGTGCCCGCAATACTCGCTCTCATTGCACAGTAGAGTTTAGTCTAGTGCAATCTGTTCCAACTCTGCACACAGAGTGCCGTTGATGCTCAATCTTGGGCAACTCAGAGGCATTATTACAAGGTTGCTCCAGGGTTCTGGAAGCCTTATACAACTGGCAAAAATATTGTGGAAAACTGTGAACTAGTCCATATTAGCAGGAAGATCAGAACTATTTCAATCAAAAGAGTTTGTAGAATTTTGAGGGACAGGAATTCTGGGGGCCCTGGTAGATGAATCACAAAAGTTAGTATGCAGGTATAGAGGGCGGTAGGATGGCAAATAAAATATTGGCATTTATTGCAATGGAATTCAAATAAAAAGTAGGGAAATTTGGTACAGTTGCACAGGAAGTTGGTTAGAATACATCTGTAATTTAATGTTGGTCTCCTTACTTAAGGAATGATATAATTGCATTAGAAGCATTTCAAAGAAGGTTTATTCATCTGATTCCTGTGAAAGAAGGAAGGATTGAACACATTTATCCTGTATCCACTGGAGTTGAAAAGAATGAGACATGATTTTATTGATACATATAGGATCCTGAGGGGACTTTATAGAGTGGATGTTGAGGGGAAGTTTCCCCAAGTGGGAGAGACTACACCTAGGGAAGGGTTGAAAAGTGTCCCATTTAAAATGGAAGTGAAGAGAATTTTTTCTCTGAGAGAGTCATTAGTTTGTGGAATTGTCTTCCTCAGGGAACAGTGGAGTTGAATATTTTATTGAATATTTTACAGGAATTGTGAATAGGCAGGCAAAACACATACTTCATAAACCTATGGAATTACTATTTATCATCAGTTTAAAGATAAAAGGACGAGTCAGCTTGGTTGAAAACCATAAAGTGACCCAGGTTTACTGATAAACCAGATCACAGCTAAATCTCTGTTTCCTGATTCACTGGCCTGTGCCTTTAAGCAACTGTCTAGGCTCCAATATTAGGAAGGAAACTGTCAGAACCAGAGGCAAGGGCAACAAATGAAAAGGAGCCTGAGGTTTGAAAGGAAGCAAAAGTATAACAAAGACAAGGTAATCAAAGGAAGTGGAATTCATCAAAGTGTTGAAATTCTGGTTCACTTCAGTTAAGTAGAATTAACTTACCCTGTGCTTCCTCATAACATCTTTTTTTAATACATGTGCATCTTAGATATAAATATTTGAACAGCAATTTAAATGTTTTCTTCCTAGCGCATTCCATCATTGTTTCCCTCCAGGAAAATGTACCAGAAGCCATTGCTAAATTGCAGTCCAAAAAAAACAGTGCTGATTTATGGAGAAATGATGGACAATGAATAACATGCTATGATTTAATTGATAGATCAAGATAATGCTCATCTGTGTCCTCGCAATGAAATTATCTCTGGGAAATTACTCCAAATAACCACAATGATTATATTTTGCATCCACTGGAATTGATAGGAGTTTTATTTCCATGGGTACCATAGTAAACATCTGCATCCAAGATGCTCAGTTTTGATGCTGAATGCTTGTATCCTCAATGAAGAAACACTAATGAAATTGCCAGAAGTTTGCCAAGTGATTGGCTGCAGATAACAACTAGAAAATTATGCAGTCAGTATATCATTATTTTAGCATCATTGCAGATTACATACTTGCCAGTAACTGATGCCAAATATTGTGTCAGAGAAAAGAGGTTGTGTCAGCAATAACTCTGTGTTGCAAGAAATTTCTGAATTTGAGGATGGGGCAATTCAAGGCTACAAGCATATTGGTAACATCTTTCAAAGTACTGCATTATAAAATGGCTTCCTTGCAATTTTTTTTTATTTTCTAACATTCTGGGGGACAGTAGCTCCAATCCTTGAAGAGATTAATGCGTTTGACTCGTGTCTCTACAATGACAGGTTGTATACCAGTGGAGACCAAGCTCATCACATTGTCATATGGGAGGGTGCCAGGATTCCCGACCAGATTCTGGTGCCACTTTCACACTATCTAGAAGGAACCAAAGCTGGGTTGTAATTGCATTTGGAGCTGGCATATTTGCAAATTGCTGACTTTGTTCTCAAAGCAATCAGTTGTAAGCCAGCCAAGGATAGAAAGAAGAGGTCTGAAATTTGGAAGCTGCCTTCCATCAGTTGTACAAAACTATGTTTAAGCAGCAGATATCTTTTGTTGTGATATTTGCCATTTTTATAGCTGTAACATATGTTTTAAACACATGCATTACATGAAAATTACGAAAAAGGGTCTTTTTTTTTAGCAAACCTTTATAAACATTGATGGAAAAGCATAGCTTAGAGGAATAAATTATTTACACTGGATGTCTGCAATGCTGCAAACCAGCCAGAGTATTATTGTAGAGCTTAACTCTTGATCTCTCATCAGCCAGGTAATGGGTTCAGTTGGAGGAGTTCCTCCTATTAATGTCCTGTGACTACATGAAACCCAATACCTTGCCCCCCAGGCAAAAAGGGGATTTAGCTCCTCCTGGCCTCTTAAATTCAGAGGTTTTGCCAACATGGTGCACATAGGTCCCCTGCAGCTTTTGTTTTCTTTATTCATGGGATGTGAGCATCATTGACTGGCCAGCATTTATTGTCCAAACTTAGTTACCCTTGAGAAGGCGGTGGTGAGCTACTTTCTTGAACTACTGCAGTCCACCTGCTGTAGGTTGACCCACAATGCCCTTAGGGAGGGAATTTTAGGATTTTGACCTAGCGACAGTGAAGGAATGGTGATATATTTCCAAGTCAGGATTGTGAGTGGCTTGGAGGGGAACTTGCAGACGATGGTGTTCCCATGTATCTGCTGCCCTTGTCCTTCTAGATGGAAGTGGTAGTGGATTTGGAAGATATTGTCTAAGCATTTTTATGAATTTTTGCAGTGCATCTTGCTACTGAGATGCAGTGATGGAATGAATGGATGTTTTTGTGGATGTGGCGCCAATCAAGTGGGTTGCATTGTCCTCGATGGTGTCGATCTTCTTGAGTGTTGGAGCTGCACCCATCAGGCAAGAGAGGAGTATTCTATCACATTTCTGACTTGTGTCTTGCACATAATGGACAGGATCTGGGAGTCAGGAGATGAGTTACCAACCACACTATTCCTAGCTACTGATCTGTAGCCACTGTATTGATGTGGTAAGTCAAGTTGAGTTTCTGGTCAATGGTAACCCAAGAGTGTTGATAGAGGGGAATTCAGCAATGAATAAAATATCAAGGGGCGGTGGTTAGGGTTTCTCTTATTGGAGATGGTTATTTACCTCACATTTGTGTGATGCAAGTGTTACTTACCACTTGTCAGCCTGAGCCTGGATATTGTCCAGAAGTTGTTGCATTTGAACATGGACTGCTTCAGTATCTGTAGAGTGGCGAATGGTGCCAAACATTGCACAATCATCAATCATGTTCAATCAAACGACCCTAAATCTGACCTTATAATAGAGAGAAAGTCATTAATAAAGACCTGAAGATGGTTGAGCCTAGGACACTACCTTGACACCTCCCTCATGAGATGTCCTGGAGTTGAAATGACTGGCCTCCAACAAACACAACCATCTTCCCTTGTGTCAGGTATGGCTCCAACCAGCAGAGAGTTTGCCCACCCCCCCCCCCCCGCACTGATATTCATTGATTCCAGTTTTGCTTGGGCTCCTTGATGCCACACTTGGTCAAATGCAGCCTAGATGACAAGGGCTGTCACTCTCACCTCACCTCTGGAATTCAGCTCTCTTGTCCGTAGTTGAACCAAGGCTGCAATGAGGTCAGGAACTGAGTGGCCCTGGTGGACCCCAGACTAAGGTCAAATATGTTTTTCCCTTTTGTTGGTTCCCTCACCACCTGCTGCAGGCCCAATGTAGCGGCTATGTCCTTTAGGACAAACCAGTTCAATTGGTATTGCTAATGCCGAGCCAATCTTGGTAGTAGACACTGAAATCCCCCAACAAGGGTACATTCTGTGCCCTTGCCACCCTCAGGGCTTCCTTCAAATGTTGTTCAACATGGAGGAGTACTGATTCATCAGCAGGAGATTTCATTGCCCATATTTAATCTGAAGACATGAGACTTTACGGGGTCTGGAGTCAATGTTGAAGATTCCGAGGGCTACACTCTCTCAAGCTGTTGCTTGACTAGTCTGTGAGACAGCTCTCCCAACTTTGGCACTGGCCCCTAGATGTTAATGAGGAGGAATCTGCAGTGTCGACAGGGGTTATTTCTGCCCATGTCTGTGTCGTTGATGCCACGTGGGCCATCATTTCTTTGTTGAGACTTCTTAGTGACTAATACAACTGAGTGGCTTGCTATCCACTTGTATTGGAAAAGGTTGACTGAATACAATGATTTTCTAGAATTTTGAAGTTTTTTTTTCATTTGAATGACTAGCTAATGCAAATTCAAAATACACAAAAAAGCCTTGCTGTGTTCTTTATTTGTTTTCTGAGAATGTGGGTGTCATTGAAAGGCTATCATTTAGTCCCGTCCCTACTTGCCTTTGAGTAAGATTTGGGGAGCTTTTGTTTTAAAACCACTGCAGTATTCAAGCTTAGTTTGAATAACAGGATGATTCAGTATTTTAGTACAAAACAACTTTGAATTACCAGGAACAAATATAATGTTTATGAAACTTCCTTGAGATCTAGGGATGAGATAATACAGAATGGCAAAATACCTAAAGCAAAAATTAAATTCAGTGGCTCCTGGTGATATTAAAAATGCATATCCAATTATTGTCTATAATTCATGCCCATAATCTTCCCATTACTGAGTTTCTTTTATATTATTGTTTTAGTTCAATTCTTCCTTATACAATCTTTGCCAGTGTTCATGTGCATCATGTCCTGATATCGTTTGATCATTCTCAGGTTGATGGGCCTTCAATTGTCTGGGCCCTAAGATCTGGAAGCCTTCCTACCTTTCTACCTCTCTACCTCTAACATATCTCTTCAAATGCATCACTTTGACCAATTCTTTGGTCATCTGCTATGATATCTGTGAACCAGGCTTGATGTCAAATCTGGTTTGATGACACTCCTGTGAAGCAGTTTGTGATGTTTTACTATGACAAATGTACAAAATGAATACAAGTTGTTGCTTGATAAGACTTTACTTTCTGTGATTGAGGCTGAATGTTATGTGTGATAGCCTCCTGTAGTGCAAATAATTGATGCTACAATTACTGGACGAAACACTAACATGATATAAGTCCAAAGAATGTGGCGTCACTGACTAAGCCAGAATTTGTTGTCCATCCCCAATTTTCCTGAGGGCAGTTAAGAGACAAACATATTGCTGTGGGTCTAGAAACATATGTAGGTCAGACCAAATAAGGATGGCAGATTTCATTGTCCAAAGGACATTAGTGAACAGGTAGGTTTTGATCACAATCGATCATGGTTACATTGTAATGCTGTCATGTGATCTCAGTTTGCTGCCATCCTGATTGTGGATACCAGTGTACAGTTGGTCTTGCAGTACACCACAGCACTCCTGTAATCTAATGATCCTGCAAACTTTGTGAACATGGTCTCTTATGATGATCCCTTCTTCCCATCTTCCTCTCTAACATTCTGTGCTGCTCGATGGAACCTCTATTCATTCTCCCAGTCAATGGCAATGTTGTCCTCCCAGCCCTCCCATGACAAGAAAGAACTGGCTTGAAAACAAATCTTTAAGTCACCAAAAACAGTTCCTCAACCACAGCCAGACCATTCCCTGGAGATTATTATTAAATTGAACAAATATGAGAAAGCAATGAAAACACATAGAATTGTATCAACAGCCAGAAAAAAAAACAGCAGCCCAACTTGTAATAGCTAATGAACCCATCAAATAACACTGATGGGGATTCATGATGTTGGTGAACAATTCGTCAGCTCCAGAAGGTTAAGCAAAAGCATAAGATGGAGCTAGGAGCTCCAAAATGACAGCTGATTGACATTATCTGCATACATCCAAGAGGCAATATACAGGTCTGTAGTCTTTTTACTCATACGACATCTTATGCACTTTGCAATAGCTATATGTGTGCACTCACTGTGGTTGCCAATTTAGAACTTTGAAGAGCCTGCAGTGCCTAAATAATAAGTGCTAACAAGTGTAATTTCAATCATCATGGAAGTAATTTTCAATTTCACTGACTGGGTGGTCATCAGAGCAGTTTACCTATTGCTTACAGAACACCTCCAAAGTGATTTCATTGGTAATGACAATTCAGTTACATTTTTAAAGTTAGATTTGCTAACCTTTCACAAAACCACAAAATCTGTTTCTCCTACAGACAATGTTCATTCTGATTTGTCACAAATTCTACATTATCATCTATCTAATCAGTGCATGTAGAGTTATGCAGAATTTCTATCTGACCCTAAAAGGTAGAAACATAGAAAATAAGACCAGAATGCCATTCATCCCTTTGAGCCTGTTCCATCATTCAATATGATCATTGCTAGTTATCCAACATGGTATCCTGTTCCCGCTTTGTCACCATATTGTTTGATCTTTTAACCTGAAGAACTATATCTAACTCCTTCTTGAAAGCATTCAATGATTTAATCTCAACTGTTATTGTGGCAGAAAATTCCACAGACTCACTCGTCTCTGGATAAAGAAATATCTCCTCAACTCAGCCTTAAATGGCCTACCCCATATCCTTAGACTATCAATCCTAGTTTTGGACTCCCCAAAAATCAGGAATATCCTTCCTATATTTACCCTGTCTCATCCTGTTAGAATAAATTGATTTCTATAAGAAAGCCCCTGCTCATTCTTTTAAACTCTAGTGGCTGTAGTTCTAACTGATCCAGTCTCTCTTCATTCGTCATCCCAGGAATCAGTCTGTTAACTTTGTTTGCACTCTCTCCATAGTCAGAGCATCCTTCCTCTGATTAGGATACCGAACCTGCACACAATACCCCAGCCTTCAATATAGTCACTTAAACCATAACATTCTGATATGACAATTTAAGTTACATTAACTTCCTCTCCCAGTGTAGTGCTTGTGGCCTGCTAGAGGTCAATTTTGGGAATTTTGACGTGCACCACCCAAAGATTTTACATCTGTCTTTTATTAATATATGGGAAATTATAGGAAATTGTCACTTAAATTTTCAATATTTATTGCTTGAATAAAGTTCTGTGTTGAGTGCAAATGTATGAAATTGCCCCTCACTTGCTTTCTAATGTATCCCACTTTGATCCCAGAAGCACAAAAATAATCTAGTTTCATAGAGTATTTCATCATATTTAGATATGATTTAGAAACTAAAGAATGATGATCTTCAAGGAGTTAATTAGTTTTACCTCCTGTTTCTGTAACAAATTTCACAGATCCTCTACTCTGTTGGGAATATAAATTCTTTATAATGTCTAACATCATTTCTGGTTTGCTAAATCTGTACTTGTGCCCTACTTTCATGCTCACAGACTAAGTTAAATAGCCTGCTTACATCTAGCATTATCTGTGTGTCTCCATATTTTAAAGTTCACGTACCCTCAGATTTTCTTTTCTTCAATTAAAATCAATTCAACCCATCAACAGAGGGTTGAATTTAAGGATACAGCAGTCAAGTGATTATCACAGTGGACAAGCAACTGAAAAGTTTTGAGAGGTCATATCTCACTGTAGCAAATTGCAAAATATTCTGACAATAAACCTACATTTAGGTTGTCAAAATAACAAAATTCAGACTGCTTCACTCAAGTCATTCGAGGAAGAATCTCAAATGTATACATGTGGGTCCAATCCTGTACTCTGTAATTGATTCCTAATGCTTTCAAGGCAACTTGACTCAGATTTAAACATGAATTATCATATTCAACCCACAGATTCCTAAAAGAGATGGCTAACATATCATGGCTAGTGAATAGCTAAGAGTGAAATTGTCTCATCTTTTATTGTCTGGTTGTCTCTCCTTCACAAACTATCACAAGCTCCGTTTTCTATGAAAAAATAGATTATATAGAAACTTTCACATCCTCACGAAATTTCAATGCATCTCACACCCATTGTACTTATGATGAGGACATTGCTTTAATGTAGGGAAACTCAGCAACCAATTTTCTCTCTGCTTTTATAGGGTATCAATGAAATAAATCACTAGTATTCTGTTTTGACAGTAGTGGTCGACGATAAGTATTGGCCGTAATGGAATGAATTTGAGTTAAATTCCATAGATTTGTATTTTTGGCTTGAGCTTCACAAATATATTAGTAGAAAGTTATATGAGACACTTTAGTCTTATGCTGTTGAACTCTCTGTATACACTTATATTGCCTAAAGTTCTAGGCTGGAAACATTAAGTCAGAATACTTAACCCTGATATCTAAGTTGATCTGCTGTGGAATACTTAGTAATTGAAGAAAACCCTGGCATTTTAATGATTTCATATGTACTTCTCTCCATAATGTTGCACAGTTCTTTAAGCAGTGGCAGCTCTCTGGTGCTTTTTAACAGTTGCTTTTTTTTGTATTTGAGGACAAACTATGAGTGATGGTAGTCTGTTTTACTGTGTAGGGAATTATAGTCAAAGCAAACCTGTTAACAGCTAGCAACTAATCATAGAATATCCCAAAAGGGAGCCAGCAACAAGGATCAGGAATTCAGATGTTGTGATCCTCCTCAAACCCCAGTAAAACTGATACCTGCCATTGCACTCTCCCTCTTTCTAGGCTGAGATTAACTAACTCATCAAATGACAGGAATCAACCAGGGACTTTCCTAATGTATACGGCTCTGTATTACCTTGCGTATGACATTTACATACTAAGCCTTTGGAGCAGCAAGCCTAAGATTTCAGTGTCAAAGACAGTAAGTTGGTAAAACAGACTTCCTGATCCAGAAGTCCTTTATTGATATTACAAACTCCTTGTAAATCATCAATATTGTTATTTGAATCTAATTCTGATTTTTTAAGATAGAAATATTTGAAGTAGAATATTTCATAATTCTGGTCATGACCAGTTGGACCAAATTGCCTGTTTCTGTGCTATAACTTCAATTCAAGAAGAAATGAAGATTTGCATTTAATATTGTAATGCCTTTCATGATCATGGGATGTTCAAAAAATCTTTACAGCTAATTAAGTACTTTTGAGCTGTTATCACTCATAATTTAGGGAACATGATAATAAATTTACGCAGAGCTCGGATCAACAAAGAGCAATGTGATAATGACTAAATGATTTTTTTAATGATTATGATTGAGGGAAAAATATTTATCATAACACCGGTGATGTCAATACACAAAAAATTGAAGGCAGAAAGTCAATATATTTTGATGCATATTTGTGGCAGGTGAGGAACATCATTGCTTGCAAGAATTTGGAAAATCTACTCTCATTAGTATATGCACAACTTTAAAATCACCAGAGATCAATAGATAGCCCATCTAATGAAAGAGTGGTGTGAGATGCTAATAGTGTTTGGCTAATTGCCAAAATGATCATGATTTTTGAGCTCAAGAGATCCCCTAGAACTTTAGGGACCCAGGAGAACTGAAACATCTCGAATGGAAAGTCTTGGCTCTGCTTTACAGTCATAAATCATCAGCATTTTGATGGAAGAACTGAGGTTTCTGCCAATATTGGGAGCAATTTAATCACAATCTTTCATTCCATTTTTTTTAATTGGTAGATTGTGCTGACAACTCAGAGTTGTTTTTATACATTCTCTTTAGAACAACATCTATCTGCTTGTCCCAGTTCCAATGGGCATATTCCTACCCTTTCATTTAAGAATTGTTGTTGGTTTGTATAATTCTGTTTATTGGTTGCAACATTCGAGTGGTTGTATGGTTAAGCCACCATAACAGTTAATGGTTGTTGTGTATTTCACTAAGAGTAATACATGCTTGACTGCAGCATGCTGTTAACAAGCAACTTCATTTATACCTTCCCATCAAAAGGGCAATATAAAAATAGCTCGGATCTTGCAATATATTACACCCGCTCCCCACTTAACAAAATAATTTGTGCATTAAAATGTAAAAAGGTGCATGTGCATTTATTCTCTGAATGCAATACAATTAAACAAGCATCAATAATACTTGAAAATTTAATAACTTGATTGTATACTTGTTTTGCTGAAATCACAACCAAAACACATGATCTATATTGCCAGAGTTGTTTGCATGTAAGAACAATTGATTTCCTTAACACCAGTATCAATTTAACGCAAATGTCATTTCACAATCAACAGTGGAAAGAACAATATCTTTTCTTCTTTCCTACATTCTTTGAAGTCACCTGTCTGGCCTCTTTCCCGTTCTGGCTATCTCTTTCAACTTCCATTAGTTTAACTCTATTCTCCCAGCAGGTAACTGCGTCAAATCAAAATTTTGACATTGACTATCAATTCCACTTAATGGTTGAGACCATGACATTGATTGATTTGTCTTAATTAATGAGCCTGAGTGATTTTACATAACTGGTTAGTTCTATGATACTGGCAAAATTTCCATTTGTTTTGGAATTTCACTTTGGACGGTTAGAGGAATTTGTTCTGTATGAGGTTAATAATGCTATCCCTTTGCTTGCTTTCCTCTTTCAGGCAGATGAACTACATGATCATGATGGAGTCTTCTTCCATATTTTATTAGATATGTGAAATGCACAGCCTCATTACAATATTTCCAATCACATGCTTCCTCTTATCACTTTTGTAGTTTTTCACCAGCACTGAACTCTTCCAAACAGCATATATTCCTTTTGATGTCAGGCTTAAGCAAACTAAACCTTGTTCTAGATATATGTTTAACTCCTGCCTGCTATCAGGATATGGCTGACTTTTCCTCAGGTACAGCACTTGGGAATTTTTTAAAAATTTGTTCAAGAAAATGGCTGTCCCTAGCTAGGCCAGCAGTTACTGCCATTTCCTAATTGCCTGAGAAACTGAAGAGAGCAGATTTTCAAATCCTTTCAAGCAATGCGGTTCTTCATCTGCCACAAACGTGCATCATAAAATATTGACTCTCTGCCCTCAGTTTTCCATGTTCTAATGTCAACAAATGGAAAATAACAGGCAATTTTCCAACATACATTTGCAACATAGGTATATTGCCATTATTCAATAACCTACTTTATCTATTAGATTGTAAGGGTTTATATAGTTAGCAGTGGTAGCAAACTGGTAGCACATTTAGCTCTATGTAAGAAGATTATGTATTTATAAACCTAGAGACCTGAGCGCAGAAATCCAGGCTGATTATTCCTTGCATCGCTAAAGAAATGCTGGAGATTGCATACCCCAGATGAGACTTTAAACTGCGGTCCCATCATCTCCCTCAGGTGGATGTCGAAAATGGGGATGTTTAAACCCCGCACCGCCCGCTTCTATCTCCTTCCCAAAATCCACAAACCTGACTGCCCTGGTCGACACATTGTCTCCACCTGCTCCTGCCCCACCGAACTTATCTCCACCTATCTCAACTCCATTTTCTCCCCCTTGGTCCAGGAACTCCCTACCTACGTCCGTGACACGATCTACGCCCTCCACCTCCTCCAGAACTTCCAATTCCCCTGTCCCCAACACCTCATCTTTACCATGGACGTCCAGTCCCTATACACCTGCATTCCTAAAGGCCCTCTGCTTCTTCCTGTCCCGCAGGCCCGACCAGTCCCCCTCCACTGACACCCTCATCCGCTTAGCCGAACTCGTCCTCACTCTCAACAAATCTTTTTCAATCCCTCCTACTTCCTACAGACAAAGGGATTGGCCATGGTCACCCGTATGGGCCCAAGCCACGCCTGCCTCTTTGTAGGTTACGTGGAACAATCCCTCTTCCGTAGCTACACTGGCCCTAAACCCCACCTCTTCCTCCATTACATTGACGACTGTATCGGCGGCGCCTTGTCCTCCCACGAGGTGCTCGAACAGTTCATCCACTTCACCAACACCTTCCACCCCAACCTTAAGTTCACCTGGACCATCTCTGATACCTTTCTCGCCTTCCTGGACCTCTCTGTTTCCATCTCTGGCAACCACCTAGAAACCGAAATCCATTTCAAGCCCATCGACTCCCACAGCTACCTAGAATACACCTTCTCCCATCCACCTTCCTGCAAAAATGTCATCCCCTATTCCCAAATCCTTTGCCTCCACCGCATCTGCTCCCAGGATGAGGCATTCCACTCCCGTACATCTCAGATGTCCTCGTTTTTCAAGGACCGCAACATCCCCCCCCTCAGTAGTCGAGAACGCCCTCGACTGTGTCTCCCGCATTTCCCGCAACTCATCCCTCACACCCCCTCCCCGCAATAACAACCAAAACAGAATCCCCCTCGTCCTCACGTACCACCCCACCAACCTCCGATCCAACGCATCATCCTCCGACACTTCCGCCATCTGCAATCCGACCCCACCGCCAAAGACATTTTTCCCTCCCCACCCTTATTTGCTTTCTGGAGGGACCACTATCTCCGTGACTCCCTTGTCTGCTCCACACTCCCCTCCAGCCCCACCACACCTGGCACTTTTCCCTCCAACCGTAAGAATTGCTACACCTGCCCCTACACCTCCCCCCTCACCCCCATCCCAGGCCCCAAGAAGACTTTCCACATCAAGCAGATGTTCACCTGCACATCTGCTAATGTGGTATACTGCATCCGCTGTTCCCGTTGTGGCCTCCTCTACATCGGGGAAACCAAGCGGAGACTTGGAGACCGCTTTGCAGAATACCTACGCTCGGTTTGCACGAAACAACTGCACCTCCCAGTCGCGAACCATTTCAACTCCCCCTCCCATTCCTCAGACGACATGTCCATCCTGGGCCTCCTGCAGTGCCACAACGATGCCGCCCGAAGGTTGCAGGAACAGCAACTCATATTCCGCTTGGGAACCCTGCAGCCCAATGGTATCAATGTGGACTTCACAAGCTTCAAAATCTCCCCTCCCCCTACTGCATCCCAAAACCAGCCCAGCTCGTCCCTTCCTCCCACCTCAAGCCCCACCCCCATCTCCTACCTACTAACCTCATCACGCCCCCTTGACCTGCCCATCCTCCCTGGACTGACCCATCTCCTCCCTGACTCCCCACCTACACTCATCTTTACTGGCTCCATCCCCGCCTCTTTGACCCGTCTGTCTCCTCTCCACCTATCTTCTCCTCTATCCATCTTCTATCCACCTCCCCCTCTCTCCCTATTTATTTCAGAACCCCCTTCCCCTCCCCCATTTCTGAAGAAGGGTCTAGGCCCGAAACGTCAGCCTTCCTGCTCCTCTGATGCTGCTTGGCCTGCTGTGTTCATCCAGCTCTACACCATGTTATCTATGTTTAAATGCTTAGTGTCTACCATGGCAACGGCGTCACCTAAATTTCTGACTCTGAAGCTGAGATTTGCCCCAGCTCGGCAGTGGCAGGAAAAGCAAAAATTTAGGCAGATTGGCACGAGGGAGACTCTGCCCCCATCCTGTCAGCTCAGGACTTACGTTCTGAGCAGTAAGACTGCTTTGCCTGACACACTGCCAATAAAGGCCTTTAAGTAGTTAATTAACAAATAACTAAGTGCCTCAGTCCACCATTTGCCTGATTGGCTGTCTTCTTGGCAGGTGAAGAAAGTGGCAGCCTTGACAACTGCTTCAAAGTGTGGCTTGCCCCCTGCGTTTCGGAGTTTTGGGGAGGGGCAGGAGAGCTACCTCGGTTTGTCCCAATCTGAGATTACTAGTGGAGCGAGTGCAAAGTTAGCCACACCTCCTCCCTACGACCCACACCCCATGATTCCACTCTAGCCATTACTTACATTACTTACATTCTGCTGGCGGTCTTCATTGCTGCTGTACAGCCTGGATCACTGAAATAGTGTGGCTGCTCACAATGGCTTCTTACGCTGATTGACTGGCAACTTCAAGCAGAATGGGATTTTACTGTCCCAGGAACTGGATAGCCATGAAGCCTAATGGGTTGCCACTTTGGTGCCTCATTGGTTCTTGATCGACAAGCTTCCTTGTTGGTAATGATGGGGTAGGTTTCACTCTTAAAGATGCCCATACTCACACCTAGAATAAATAAGAGAAAATCTTAGCATGACGTTGTGATTTTGGCTGTTGTGGCGTCGACCTTTTGAAATCCACTGGATCTCCCCTGTTGGATCAGGAAAAGAATGCCTTTGCAATTTACAACAATTTCTTCATGTCTGTGTTTTGGCAGGCTTTTTGCTTCCTCTTATGTCTTGCCTGGATTTTATTGTTCTTTAGGCCTCATGTGAACACATCTGTATGATTTGTAAGTTCATACCATACCCACAGAGACAAGAAACATCTTCTTTAATTTGTGAATGTAATCTACAACAGTCTCTCATGACAAATGAGTCCTGGTGAAGGGTCCAGACCCAAAACATTGACTTTCCTTCTCCTCTGATGCTGTCTGACCTGCTGCGCACTTCCAGCTCCTCATTTTATCGATCCTCATGACAAATACTTCCCTTCATGGAATGCAACACTCAGTACACTCTCATTCCTAGTCAGTGCTTTATGTGAGTCTAGGATCTCATTAGTTTCATAATAGTCCATAGTACTGGAGACTCAAACAGGTAACATTGATTAGGCCAGTGGGTCCCAACCCCTTTCTCCACCATCTTCTGATTGTTAACTTGTTTTGTCTTGTTTCAACAGACAAAACACAGAAACGTTATTGCTTGGTCATTAGTTTAAACTATCATGGGATCTCCATTTTGCTCATGATCCCCTGTGTTGAGAATATTTGACTGTTTTAAAGTGAGGAGACTGAAACTTAACTTCTAATTTGGTAGTTAATTTTCATGAATTGAGTTTAATTTTGATTTAAGTTGTTTACGATGAAACAAAATTTGTACAAAACTTTACAAACACATGGGCAGTTCTCATGGCACACTGGTTGAAAACCATTGTCATCACCTCAGAGATATACAAGGTGTAGAGCTGGATGAACACAGCAGGCCAAGCAGCATCAGAGGAGCAGGAAGGCTGACGTTTCGGGCCTCGACCCTTCTTCAGAACATTTCTGAAGAAGGGTCTATGCCTGAAACG